>NC_035168.2:4525743-4836454 GCF_001659605.2 Manihot esculenta | reverse complement strand
TTTTCTTCCTCATTTGTTTCTTTAATTTCTGTTGCAGTAGATTAACATCATGGAAAAACTTTTCTGATATGCACTCTCCTGCTTCTTCTGATAAAGAAAGAAAACCTTCCCATAACCAGAATTTACTCATTTAGTTATTATCATTATTCATTCGGAGTATTTTTTTTGTCCGTTCAATATGGTTTCTGGTTCAAGATAGGTATCCTATGTTACAGGATCTGGTGTCTAATGGGGGTGCATCCTATGTACAATGGAAGAATCTGACATCAAATGCTGAAGGGTCAGGACATGACATGACATATTACTGCAAATGAATAATGAGAACTCACTTGTCTAACAAAAAAAAAAAATATATTGCCCCATTATGCTGTTCTTATCACAGTAGTAGTCCATTTTCCTGTTTTTTTCTGAATCATACCTTTTCTATCATTAGTGCAGATGGAAATGCTGAGAAGTGTTTGTGGCTCAGAATAATCACATTTTCATTGTCTTTGATAAAATCAAGTCCACCATAAAGACATTCATAAATTGCCTTACCATAAGTCTCAGCAGATAGCCCCAACCATAAGTTTAATAAGATAACCTAATAGAAGGCAACCATACTTGTTTAATTTATCTCTCTTAACTAGGATGCCACGAGGAAGATCTAGGAAAGTTTTAAAATATGCAGGAGGGATTTATGAATCTTCAGATGCAGGGTGCGTAGGGCTTTAAACCCAAATATATTACTCACAAATGCAAGTTTTGGGAAAAATAATCAAATGATTAAGTGCGGATGGTCCAAAGTTTGATCCTCTGCAACCTTCTTTCATACAGAAATTTCCAATGTTACCAAGAAAAAAGAATTTTGACATATACCCTGTTGGCCACATATTTCCCACATTCATACAAATGATTTGAGAAAAGAAAGGGCAAGTTTATTCAGCATCAAAGCAAGTAGAGAATAAAACAATCAGAAAAATATGTTTATAAGTTATGCCCTTCAATCAAACAACACTCTCTAAGAAATCATTTTTATGCCAACAAAATTTATACATACATATTTTTACTAACAATAAATTAGCAGCAATCACCTGAAGTTTAGGTCCCTCCATTAAATTTATGTTGTGACATGAGACTTTTTGTTAACCAGATTGCTGTTTCTCTAGATGAGACCACTTCTTCTCCAAATGGCTTTAACACACTGGCAAGCTCATCGATTTTGTCCTGTTTAAGTAGTCGTGCACATAGCTCAAGCAAAGACTCGAGAGCATCTGCTCTTTGCTGACCAGGATTCTCCCAATCATTCTTGGTTTCGTCACCATGCATTGCAGCAATCGTATTAAGCAATGAAATTTCACTTGGTGTTGGTACCCTCATCCCATAAGCATCATCTTTCTCCATTTGCAAGGAGCAATTATTCTCATCTGGTTTTGCTTGAATTTCATCTTTACAAGGAAGGACATCGTTACTTTCAGATGATAAGTATTCCATTTGAGTTTCTTCTGTATACACATCAGGGCTTTCTGGTTTCTTTAAACACAATTCTGGCTCTACATAAGGCTTAGTTATAGGTGATGGCGAGCTTTTATCATCAGCAGGAGCATCTTTTTCGATGCAGCTTAGACTAGTCAACGCCAATTCCCTGCTCTCCCCTGTTGTTGCACCCTCTCCCTCTGTTTCAGCTTCTTCAACAACTTTCTGCTTGCAAAATGTCGGTTGATCCTTTGCTGGAACATGATTGACATTAACCTCTTGAAGTTGTTGAAAGTGCTCCGAGGTAGTCTCGTCTTCATGTTGTGCATTCAGGGTGCTCTTCAATGTAAACTCAATGTCAGTGCCATCTTTTTGAGCTGGACTGCTAGAATCAGCTTGCTTGTCTTCAATGCAAATACTAGTTTCAGAATCAGTGGAACTGTCTTTTGGACCAGTCATAGAATCTGATACTTCCGCAGTATAACTCGTAGGATCAACCCTTTTGGTCTCAAGGCTGTCTTCTGCACTGGATGTTGACGTTGGGATGTTAATATGAGGTTGATTGCTTTGTTGTGCAACACCATTTCTCTCAAATGGATTACCACTTTCTGGCTGGTGGACTGGCCCGGCGTCCCTGTCCTTATTGGCTTTGTCACTGCCACCACTAGGCTTACCAGATAATGATTTTCTCCTTGTTTTCTCCTTTGTACTGTTTATGGGCTTTATTGGAAGAAACACAGAAGATGCATTGCGGCAACGAAGTAAATATGGTTGCAAATGAGGATGTCTTAACAGTTCTGCAGCCTAAATGTTAAAGGCATTAAGGTATTAGAATGTTTTACAGGGTTGAAATCAATAGATCCAAACTATAGGTCATTCGAACTCACTGTCGGTCTGTGTTCCGGGTTCTTCCTCAGCATGCTCTTAATAATTTGTTTCCTGTGACACACAACTCATCACACATATTTTAGGCCATTAAAGTGAATCATATATCCATTATTCATGAGAAAGAAAACTCGTGGAACAGCTTTATATGTTACAAGAGTAGACAAATGATATGTTCCAAGAAGCAATTAGCAACAGTAATTTGAGAAGAAATTACTTACAGTGAGGAGGAATACATAATTGGGAGAGGCGAAATGGAAGATCTGTTTATTTTGTTGATTAGCGCAGCCATATCCTGTTCAAGTTATGCATTTAATTGTGATGCTTGAAATTCATATTGAAAGTTCAGATTCTCTATGGTAGCTATAAGATATGATGCTTTAGTATACAAGACAGGCTTGTACTTACAGGAGCTCTAAATGCTGGTTGGTGTGCAGCCATTTCAAACATACAGCAGCCTGAAACAGCAAGAAGATGTTACTCCTAACGAAGGAAATTTGATAATTTACACCCTTGCTTCCAGATTACTTACCAAGCGACCATATGTCGGATTTGTAGCCATAAGGTATATCTGCTAGGAGCTCAGGACACATGTAATTAGGAGTGCCAACAACCTAGGTGAATCACGAGGCATAAATAACATAGATACGTGAACTAAATAAACTATTGGGGATAAGCAGTTCAATTGTTAGCTCTAAAGTCTTGAATCCAACATAGTATCACAAAATAGTTTTCTTCAAGAATGAAAATACACTAGAAATTTAGGCAGGAAGTAAGATGTAGCATGCAGAAAATACATTCAAGTCCATACCGAAGAAGCAAGGCCTTCTGTGCTAAGCAGCTTTGCAAGTCCAAAGTCACCTGTTCAGTCCAAAGAAAATATAAAATTCTTAGAAGACATCAAGACAAGGAATCCAAACCTGATCAAAATCCTTATAGTTAGCAGTTCTTTTGCCTTCATACCAAGACGGATATCATTGTCCTTCGTAAGGAATATGTTGGAGCACTGGAATTGAACAAGATTACATAAGAAACAAAACCATTTCAAAAGGTTTCCTTCATTGCATAAATCAATGCATATCACGAACCTTAAGATCTCTGTGAAGCACACGGTTAGAGTGTAGGTAGTCCACAGCTAGCAATAACTGAGCCAACCATTTGCAGAGCTTCTGAGAAGCAAAACATGGTAACTATGTTGATAAAATGAAAGAATAAATAAAGAATTCCAATTATATAAATGTCTTACAGGTTACCTCTTCCGGGAAAAAAATGCCTCTAGCCTTCTTTATAATCTCAGCCCTGATTGAGGAGAGGAAGAAAAAAGGTCATATAAATTTTCATGTCTGAGATACTTTTTTTTTTACCTTATTTAAGTTTTATGATATTTTCATTAAGAAGACATTTTTAAATGTCTATTTTCTAGATGAAAAGTTTATTTACTTGAATGTCTGATGAGACGTAATATAAAGTTTTTCAGTTGTTCTTTTATTATACAAAGGAAATAAATATCAGGAAGAGGAAGGTTCCTCACTACAGGGAAAGAAATGTCCCATGTAATTTACAAGCAGATGGATATATATTTTGGTTTTCTAAAGCATTTAACATTTTTAACATTAGCTTGGCCAAAATCATCAAAGACTAATATATTAAGGATAACTTACATGTCTCCACCTTCACAATAGGCCGTAACTATGCATATACAATTTCCCTGAACAGTGAAAGAAATGCATGAAGATTTTTCATAGGCACCACATGCGTATTAGCTCAGTGTCAATTGGAGTCTCAAAGCCATTCATTATTTCATTGTAAAGAAATTATAATTTCAACTGTTTACCTTTTCCACCCAAGAATTTTTATACTCCACAATGTATGGGTTGTTCAGGTTTGCAATCAAGTCCATCTGTGGCACAAATCATGAAATCAACCATGTTTTCTTCGCAACAAGTTATGAACATACTTTGAGCCAATTACATTCTTAACAGAAACATAAAGCGAAATTGTTGGCTTGGTTGGGGGGAGAAACCCCATTTTCAGTTCTTTTTTCCATTCATCATGTCTGAAAGCAAAGCTTTCAGATATTTGATGGCAAAGCTAGAAAACACAAAACAGAATGTTCATATTCTAGCTATCAACTAAATACGAAAATTGCTGAACATGATCATTAATAATGAAAAATTCAGAATTTTCAAGTTTCAACAGCAGAAATTATTTATATTTCTACAGCAGCAACTAGACCAAAGGAAAAGCAGTAGTGTATTAAATTTTTCTATACAATAACATTGAAACTGATTAGCAGTAAACTAGAATATTTCTGTACCATGGTAATGTAGCATAAGATTTCATGGTTCAAACTTCAAAGGTCAGATTAAGGAATTGGATATAAGATTACAAGAGGAAAGCTCTGCATACATGCACACATGACAAATGCCATAGTTGGTTTTCTAGCAAATGCAGATTTAAAATTAAAAAAAAAAAATTAATTACATGAGAATATATCCTATAAACAATCGCATGGAAGTATCTAAAACTCAATTGCTTTTCTTATTTTAAGAAAATAGAGAAATGAACTACCACTAATTCACAAGCATAAAGAATAATTTATAAATAAAAAAAATAAAGATTCTAAAGATAATAGGTGAAAGTGACCTCCTGGTGAGCTGTTCGCTTGAACTTCTCAGTCTGCTTGGCCAGGCGAATCTTCTTCAACACATACCTAACAGGAGGAGGGGAAAAAAATCAATAAGCTGAATAAGGCAGAATCTTGCCGACACTACAACTACCTCACATCCCAAAATCACAATTTTGGTCCACAGTACTTCGTGGTTGGAATTGAAATCATTTAACACAATCAACAAGTATCCTTACAATTCCCTTCTGGGAAAACTTGATTTCATATCTGTCCACATCAACAAAACCCAGAAATTGCCAACTTCTGGAGATTGATATACAACCCATGTATTGGATATATAGATAAAAATGATAATTCTCAAGGAAGAATTCAAGAAAATCCACAAGAGATAATGAAAAAAGAAAGAAAATGAAGAAACAAAGCTTTCCAAGAAATCAATTTCTTACTTCTTATTCTCAGTTCTATTAAGAACAAGAAAAGCAGAACCAAATGCTCCTCTCCCAATCTGCTCAATGACTTCATAGTCTTCCATCTTGGACTTCACTTCACTGTTATCTATCTCCATTGAAAACCTTCAAGACCCAAAACCCACAAAGTATTAGAAACTCACAGCTTCACATCACGCTTAAATCGAATCAAATTTACAAATCTCAGCTGAATAAAATACAAAAACAATTTATGGGTCTTGTTTCATGGGCAGAGTAAGTTGTTGGGTTTTGGACATTTACCTCCCAAAGAAAAGGAGAGAAGAGGAAAAAGGTAACACCAACAGCTGGTGGAGCAATAGTTAATTACTGGGTAAGTGAGTGAAATTGATGAGAGATGAATCTAGAGAAGAGACCACTGAAGTAACCCTGACCCAGTGAGAAGTGGCCTTATAAGGTGAAAGACAGAAAGTTGAGTAAAGCTACATTTCATAATTATGAGTTTCTTACTCGGGTGAGAGAGAGAGAGGGGTGGAAGGACAAAATCAAGTAAAGTGACACTGCACTAATATGATAAGAGTAATTAAAACCTTACTTTGCAGAGAGAGAGAGAGAGAGAGGAATGGACAGAGTGAAGAAATGTGAGTGAGCAATGAGTAGCACACATAAATATACTTTCTAGATTGGTAGTTGATAATTCACCAAACAGAAAATGAAAGAAAATGAGAAGGGCATGATGACAGATATGGAAGACCAAATAAAAAGGCAAAGGATTGCTTGCATTTACAGATTCAAGAGATCAGATTACTCAATGCTCCAGGGGAATGTTTCAGCATGTAGCTGTGAAGTCACCATCCGTCAAAACTTAAATTAAAAACAACTAGAATTGAGACAAATAAAAATTCCCCATCAGAATTTGGGTTTTCTTTTAACATAATCAGAAGATGTATTTGATTATTATTATGAAAAAATTATCATTTATTCCTTATATTATAATAAAACTCAACCGTTAATTTATCAATTTTAAAAAATATCTTAAAATATTTAGATATTTTAAAAAAGTCCATTAATTAAATCCCCATTAATTTTAATAATTAATATTTTATTATTTTATTCATATAATTTGAAAAAATTTATTAATTAGTCCTCAATTTTATAAAAAATTTATTAATTAATTTAGAAAGTACTGTGAATATTTAAAATTTTTTTGTATATTTAACAGTTAAATTTAATAAAAATATTAATTAGTAGATTTTTTAAAATATTTAAAAAATTTTAATTTATTTTTTAAAATTAAAAGATTAATTAATAAATTTTCTATAATATATAGACTAAATAGCAAATTTACCTATTATTATTATTATTATTATTATTATCATTATCATTATTAGGTAAGCAACTTTCAAAAATGTTTGTGCTGTTATCAAATTGGGTTTTGGCTTTAAGGACATCATTGATGTCGTTTTTTTAATTTTATTTTAACACCAAAAGTACTTTATGATATCATCTTTTGCATCTTTGGGTATAATCATGGGTTTTCAATTGCTTTTTTTTGGTGGCCATAATCAAAACTAATCAGTAACTAGACTCTTTTTTGGCTGCTAATTTTTTTTTTTTCTCTTTTTCTAACCAAAACCAAAGTTTCTTGCTGTGATGCTGCTGTGGCTAGGCTGGTGGTCCGACACCAGGTACTATACTGGATAGCTTGAACTGTTGCTTGCTTAGTTTAAGAGATAACTTGATCCACCTTCAATTGAAAAGAGGGAAAGAAAGAAAAAAAAATGGAAAAATAGTGTTAATCATGTGACTTGAATTCTGAATATATATTTGACTTGAAAAGTTTTGCATCGCCATTTAGATTCATGAAAAGATGGAAATCTGTGTTGGAAGGAGAGAGTAAGAAGGTATATAAATAATTTCTTTTTTGTCCGTATTACGTGATATTTTAGAAAAGTCGGTTAGAAATTGAAAACTCTAGAGATTGTATTACAATTTTTATCATACGTAACTTTATTTCTGTCTTACTTGTGGATATATATCGTACAGTTAAACTACATTAAATTTTCCGTATTTATTTTTTTTTCTCATGCTCTAATATGCAATTGACGAGTGTATGTATGCTTAATATTATGCATTTGTTTCAACAAAAGCAAATGATCCCCTAGAGATTTTGTAATGAACGAGTATATAGTCATTATAGCGTGTGGGATACAAATCCAATATGGAAAATTTTCAACAATGGTGTAGACCTACCTTATATCATTCAAATGAGAGTTCAAAATCATATTCCTATGATCTAAATACACTTGGTGCATACTTTAATTCATATGAGACAGATTTGATACAACACTTGCAATTATGGATTTAGAGAGTCTAATCAAACCTATGAACCAAAACTACATAAAAAGAAGTTTAAAGTGAAAATCAAGAAAGACTTTTGTGAAGATTTAGCTTTGTTATGATGGGGCTGCTATGTTTTATTATTTAAACACTTACTTTATTTTGGTTTTGTTTGAACTTGTATTCTGCTTATAATTTATCTTCTCAGTTTTAGAGTGTTTGGCCATGTTTTGGGTTTATGTTTTGTCACTCGTGAGTTTGATATGTTATTTTAGTGTGCGATTGGGTTTAGACCTTGTGTGTGGTTTAACCAAGCACAAGAAAAGCATAAAAAGAGTGTCTTAGTATTTTAATTTTTTCTCCTTACTATATAAGGATAAGAATGCTTGTAAGAGGGGACTTTGAATTAAATTTTCAGAATTTTTTTCATGCCATTGGCGTGTATTGCATTGAGTGAGAGTGAGGATTTGCTTTTATTAATTGTATCAAGAATCTTAACTAACTTATCAACTATTCGTTGTGACGTTTGTCGGATTCTCATCTAAATCCTTCTATCATTGGTGTTTCAGCTTCTCTTAGTGTGGGATGTCATAGGAGATGGGTTTATCAAATCTTTGAATTTCATATCGACTTATACGTGTGGATTTGAGACTTGTGTCATAGGGTTCTATGTCAGTTGATATCAAAGTCAAAGTAAGGTAGGTTCTAGGATTTTTGAGTTTTCTTATTTCCTCTTCCTTGGAGAATTTAGAATTTGGTTGGGATTTTCTTTGTGACCATTGCTGCTTCTTTTGATTAATTTAAGTTTTACCTAAATATATTCTATTTTATTTCTTAGTTTGGCAAAAAATCTTCTCAATTGATATAATTTTTTGTTTAGCCAAAAATTATATCTGTTTGGCCGAAATTTTCATTGACTTAATTCTTGATATTTGGCTGAAATTTGTGAGATATTCTTCCTGATTTTCTCTTGGACGAAATTTAAGATCTTGATTTGCTACCTTAAATCTTTTCCTTATTGGCCGAAATTATGAAAATTAATTTTAAAATTTGAATTGCTTTGAATTCAGATTGGAAAATAAAAGAAATTTTGCATATTTTCCTAAAATGCAAATTTAAGACAATTGCACCTAAATTTGATTTGATATCAAATCCTCATTTTAAGACTAAAAAATTCGGCCATAATGCTGAAGTTGAGTGAAATTTAATTTTTATTTTCTGATTCTATTTGTGGAGTTTTGATACTTGCCTTTTAAGGTAGATTTAAATAGATCCATATTTAATTTGCTTTGTAGTGAATTAAATTCATGTTTTGATCAGATTCATTTCCATTGATCTCTAAGTTTTTGTTTTTGGTTTAAGTTTACTTTTGCTTTCTTGACATAGTTAGAGTATTGTTTACTTGTGTTATATTTTAGGTGATAATTTTTCAATTAGCACAAAACCTTGTCCCTGTGTTACTTTTCAAATTGTCAGTGTCTTCTTTCTACTTTTTGCGTGCTTACTTCTTTCTTTAGGCTTTCTTCTTTGTTTCTTTAAATGCACCTTGTAGTTGATTGGTTGGTTGACCTTAGTTTCTGAAATGCAATTGAAGAATCAACAAAAGAGTGGTAAGAGTGCAAACACTTGAGTACTTTTATTTCTAACACTATATTTGCTAGTTCTCTTTGTTTTTTGTTGATTTAAGACAGGATGAGTAAAGACAAAAATGTGGTGGACAGCGATAATGAAAGTGAACCGGACATGACTAGTGATTATAAACTCTTCAAAAAGTCAGTTGGTGATGAGTTTGGAAGGCGCTATAGGACTCTTGAGAGAATGACCGAAACTATAGAGAGTTTGAAAGTCGCACAGGCTTCCACTTCTACAAGAATGCCTCAAAGAGCTCTTAATTACAATAGGCCTCAAGTTCGAAATGAAGAGTTGATGTGCCAGAGATTCATCCTTTCATACTATTATAGGGATTTGAACAACAAGTTGACAAGACTAGTATAAGGAGGAAAGATGGAGAAAGAAAAGGAAAAAAAAAAGGCTAAAGTTTAAATCTCAACTTCCATAGAGATTGAAATTGAAGAGGAAACTGTAATGCATAAAGTTAATATAATTGTTGCTGAAAATTCCATCAATGAACTTATAGAAGAGGTTGTAAATGATGATGTACATAGAGAGGATATGATTAATGATATGGAGAAGGCGAATGGGGCTGTTTTGAAAGTTGTAGAGGAGAATGGGTCATATCCACCAAATCTTTCTATGACTAACATTATTATGCCTAATTCATTTGTTCTTGATATGCAGATTGTTAATAAAAACATCCATGATGAAAGTTTCATACTATTTCCACATATTCAATGTAACGACCCGAAAATCAGACCGCTACCGGCGCTAGGATCCAGATCGGCTTAAGGCCGCCGGGACCCGTAGCAAGCCTGACATATAACCTGTAAACCTGTATAATCCCATACATGATCCACAACATACATAAAAATTAAAACTTTTCTTTACATGAACATCAACCAAACTCAACCTGTGCATAAACATTAACATAACATTGATCCCTCTGTGGGATCTCATCAGTGCCCCCAAGGGGTGACATAACATACGTTGAGTTGGTTTACATAAACATCATAAAAAAATCTCTAAGATCATGTATTAGAAGGGATACAACAATCTATGGTCAAGCACACACTAACATCCATAAACCTCATTACATAACTATACTGTACTTTTACATTACAATTTGATCATGTCCATTGCTAGCTATTACATAAGCATGACTTCTTTACTCTATCCGGACTCCCGCACTATACTGTACCTGCAAGCCTGGGGGTGAAGGGAGAGGGGTGAGCTAAAAACCCAGTGAGCTGAACTATAAAACATTTTAACACTATGCTTTAATGAAATGCATCATAACACAGACAATTCACATAAGGGTTGGGTGAACTTGTCACCAATTAGTCCAAGCTAACATTGTGCCAGGCCGTAGCATGGGGTCCTGGTCTTCCTGTCATACATACATTACTTACCATTATTCCAGGGCCTCCTCTGGGCTCCTGGTCTTCGAGTCCACAATCGTGCCAGGCCGTAGAATGGGGTCCTGGTCTTTCATTTCCGTGCCAGGCCGTAGAATGGGGTCCTGGTCTTCCTGTCATGGACTAATTGGGTCATCCAACATTCACCCACATCAACAACAATAGATGCAATGCGGCATATTCGTGAAGCTAATGCAATCATCCTATAGCATAATCATGATGCATGAAACATGATAAAACATTTAATTTAAAAGATTAAGTTTAGTTCCACTCACCTCTGACTGACTCTGACAACACCGAAGCAGCTGACCTCACTGCTGGGGTCCTCGGTTCCTCGGGTCCGAACCTACACAAGGTGACTCAAATGAGGGACCAAACATACTTGAACATAACTCTAAAATACTCCCAAAAAACCCCCTAAAACATCATGAACCAATCATACAAAAACATGCAAAGAAGGCCTGGACAGGGCACTTTCGGCGGCAGGTTCGGCGGCCGAAAGTCTCTCCAGAGCCGAAAGTCAGGCAGGTTCGGCGGCACCTTCGGCGGCCGAACCTCCCAGACAGATCCGAAAGTCTTCTTTCGGGGGCAAGCTTCGGCAGCCGAATGCTGCCTCCACAAGGGGGTTCGGCGGCCGAAACTCCCTTCGGCGGCCGAACCTGGTTTCTGCCAGAAGGGCAGAAACTTGGTTCACATGAACCCCTTGCCTCCCAAAACCTCAAATCATGCATAAATCTCAACCAAAACATGCATACAAGTTCCTAGGGGTCTCAAACAATCATATACCCCAACTACAACACTTCAAACACACACAATCAACACACATTGTTCAAAACATCAATATTAACCCATAACTCAACATATAACCTAACATGCATTTCTACCCATAGATCTTGCATAAAACTTATTTAAAAACACATAAAGAGCTTAAGATCGGCTCTTACCTCTTGAAGATCGAGAGGGAGACGACCTAAACTTGGAGATCCACGAAAATGAGCTCCTAAGTTCCCAAAACTCCAAAACTTGGTTTAAATGCTCAAAACTTGCAATGTGAGTTTAAAACTCAAGAAAAATGGAAGAGATTTGGAGGAAGAACACAAGAGTTGCAAAGGGAAGGTCGGAAGCTTGCTGTGGCCGAGAATGGAAGAAAACTCGCCCATTTCGGCTAAGTGCCCCTTTTATAGGTGGCTGGCCAGGCCACGTTCGGGGGCCGAATGTGCCTCCGCATCCATGCAATGTTCGGCGGCCGAACTTGACTTTCGGCGGCCGAAACTGGACTTCCCTAACTCATGCTTTCGGGGGCCTAACGTGCCTCCAAAACGCATGCATGTTCGGCGGCCGAACTTGACTTTCGGCGGCCGAACCTGGGTTTTCCTCCAAGGACTTTTTATGCAAAAACTCATTTAATTTCATACTTAAAATCATAAAACACATTAAAACATTTTTATAAAACATGATTCTACCCTTCTAGAGGTCTCCGGCATCCGAGATTCCACCGGACGGTAGGAATTCCGATACCGGAGTCTAGCCGGGTATTACATTCAAGATGAGATCTTTAAAGATGCTTTAGTTCTTAAAGCTTCCATTCATGATATAAACATGAGCAAGATTCGAGGATGAATCTTTTGTAAAGGAGGAAATGATACGGGTCCAATATGATAAATTTTCAATAATGGTGTGGAGCAACCTTATATCATTCAAATGGGAGTTCAAAATTATATTCATATGATCCAAATATACTTAGAGCGTGCTTCAATTTATATAGGATTGATTTAGTGCAACACTTGAAATTATGGGTTTAGTGAGTCTAATCAAGTCTATGGGCCAAAACTCAAAACTACACAAAGAGAAGTTTAAAGTGAAGATCAAGAAAGGTTTTTGTGAAGATTCAGTTTTGTTATGATAGGCTTGCTATATTTTATTATTTAAACATTTGCTTTATTTTGACCGTATTTGAACTTGTATTTTTAGTATAATTTATCTTCTAAGTTTTAGAGTGCTAGACCATATTTTGAGCTTATAGTTTATCACTTATAAGTTTGATGTATTATTTCAATATACGATTGGGTTTGAGTCTTGTGTGTAGTTTGGCCAAGTCTAAGAATAATATTTTAGGATTTTATTTTTGTCTTTTGAATCAAAATTTCAAAATTTTTCTTCATGCTTTTGTCGTGGATTGCATTGAGAGTGAGTAAAGATTTGTTTTAATCAATTGTATCAAGAATCTTGATTAACTTATCAACTATTCATTGTGGTATTTGTCAGATTCTCATTTAAATTCTTTTACCATTGGTTTTTCAGCTTCTCTAAATGTGGGGTGATATAAGAGGTGGATTTATAAAATCTTTAGATTGCATATCTACTTATACGTGTAGATTTGAGACTTATATCATAGAGTTCCGCGTCAGTGTGCTGTGATTTTAGTTGGTTAAGAGTGAAACTTGTCGATTCCTTCTTGTGCAAAGAATCAGAAAGGAAAGGGCACCCACTGAATCAAACAAAGATCTAAAACAAGCCTAATACATATTTGAGATTGGGTTTGGACCCTACAACTTCAGCTGCTGTAAAAGCAAAATGGGTCCAAATTTTTAGCCCAACCCCACAAGCATTTATGCTGCATCCACTTCACAAATCAAGTAAAAAATTTAAAAGAAGACTGTCTACTTGGCCAATACCTACACCTTTGTGGCTTGGTAAGTTGGGAAATTTCTCCAGCCAGCATGTAAGCATGACTTGGTTAAAGTTTGTCACAACATGCATCACATTTTTACCATGATCTAATAATAATTGGCATCACCTTTTGCAATTGCTGAAAATTTACTTTTACATCCTAATAGAAGACCAAATAAAAGGACATAAACAAATAAAAAAATAACATACAAATTAGAAACATCTTATTTCCTTTCATAAGGGCAAATCACCTCATCCCAGGATTTTTGTCCAGGTGTACTCTCAAGGCCAACTTATGATGTGTTTTCTTTATTTTCAGTTGAGATATTTTCGGTTTGAAAAAATTTATTACGCAATCAGTGTATTATAAACATTGATTATGATAAATTTCATATCAGTTACAGAATGACTTTATTCATCAAGTAAATTTAAAAATTAAAAATTAGAAATTTAAAAATCATATTTAAAAGTTAGAATATGAAATTCATAAATTTAAAAATATATTGTTTGGCTAAATTAAAAAAAAAATCAAAATTTGAACTTAAGATGAGTGTGAATATTTAATAAAACAGTTTTTTGTTAAGTTGTATTTACATTAAAATAGATTTAAATTAATCCATGAATCCAAGCACAAAATATAAAAGAAAAAAATAAGAGTGTGTTTGATAACATTGGAAAATCTCTGTTTTTTTATTTCTTTTTAAATTATTTTTTAATATTTTTATTATTTATTTTTTAAAAATTAT
This sequence comes from Manihot esculenta, assembly GCF_001659605.2. Taxonomy (NCBI): domain Eukaryota; kingdom Viridiplantae; phylum Streptophyta; class Magnoliopsida; order Malpighiales; family Euphorbiaceae; genus Manihot; species Manihot esculenta. Next base: position 4,822,272 of record NC_035168.2, on the reverse strand, counting down.
TCTTATAAAAATAAATTTATAAATTTTATATAAAAATAAATAATAAAATATTTTTTAAAATGCTATATTTAATAATAAAATATAGTTTGCATAAAAATAAATAATAAATTATTTTTATAAAGTATATGATAATATAATAAGAAAAACTTATTATTTAGTCTATATGATATATAAAAAGAGATTAATTAATTTTTAATTTTAAAAATTATATTAAAATATTTTTAAAATTTTAAAAATTTATTAATTAATTATACCGTCAATTTTAATGATTAAGTGTTGCAAAAATAAAACATTAGTATTGAAAAATTCACTAATTGTTCGGTTGATTTTGAAAAATATATTAAAATATTTTTAAAATTTTAAAAATATACTAATTAATATCTCTATTAATTTTAATTATTAAGTATTGTAAAAAATTTTAAAGTAATTTTAATATAAAAGGAGTAATCAATAGATATTTTAATAAAACTTAAGAACCAACTAATAGTTTTTTCTACCATGTAGACTAAATAATAAAACACGTAATGACTAAACTAATAGAATGATTAATTAATATATTTTTTAATATATTAGAAATATTTTAATGTATTTTTTAAAATTAGAAGATTGGCTAATAATTTTTTTAAAAAAATTAAAATATATTTTTAAAAATTATGTAGCAATTTGATAGTTTAAATAATATGCTACACCTAATTTTATTATTATTTCTCTATATAAAAAAGTTTAATATTTATATTATTTTATATTTTAATTCAAATATTTAAATTTTGGGTGAATTACTTCAATATTTACATTTAAAATTAATTTTAATTAATTTTTAAAAATTAAAATATAAGAATTTAAATAAAATGCGGAATATAATATTTTATTTTTAAACATAAACTATAGTAATTTAACTGTTAAATATACATATGACAGTTTGTTTTGAAATAAAAATAAAAAATGAGTAAATATTTATTAGATTTACTCATATGTACTTACCACCAAATTAAACCCACACGAATAACGGTTTAAACAATAAATAAATTTTGTTTTGTATTAATAATTATGAACATTTTATAATAAATATTATTCTTAATTATTTTATATATTACTATTTTAAATTAAATAATATTTATACTATAAAATATTTATAATTATTATTATAAAATAAAGTTTATTATGGTGAATTACATATTTAATAATTAAATTATTTATTTTTAATTTTAATTTTAAAAATTAATCAAAATTATACTAAATATAATATTAAATCAATTTATCTAAAATTTAAATATTTAAATTAAAATATAAAATAACACAAATATTAAGTATTTCACTGTCATCTAAATTATCAAATTATCCTATAGATTATAAATTTAATAATTTATAAATTGATTAAATTATATTAAAATATAAAAATTAAATCAACTAAATTAAAATTAAAAAAAATAAATCAAAATATAAATATTTCAATTTTTTTTAATCAATCGACTTAAAAAATTAATAGTTTGATAATATATGCAACAAGAAAAATCAATATTTATAATTTATAATTTTTTTATCTTAAAAATGTTTTTTTAACGAATAGTAAAAAAATAAAAATGTAACATTAAAAACTGAAAATTTTTTTATTAAATAAAAAATAAAAAACAGAAAAATACGAACGAAACAAACACACCCTAAGTAATTAAGTTAGACAAAATAATGAACCTCATGATAATTTTATTTAAAAAAAATTTACTCAGTTATAAAAGTTCTGTAAATTGATAATTAGATAAATTTATGCTAAAGCAATTATCTCAAAACTTAAAATTTAATTTAAAATTAAAATTTTTAGAAGAATTCAATTCAATTTAATTTAATTTTTTATTAATTTCTTTATTTAAAATAAAAAATTTATTTATTTTTAATTAATAAAATTTTATTTTTTTATGCATAATTTTATAAAAATTTATTAATTTTTTTTTTCAAATCATGCTAAATAGAGGAAATGTGTATTTAAGAATATCTTTAAATAATTAAAGTTTTTAATGTAATAATACTTATTTCACATTTTAATAAAATATCTTAAAAAGAATTCAATATATATATATATATATATATATATATATATATATATATATATATATATATATATATATATATATATATATATATATATTCCATTTAAAAAATACTAAAAATCAAAATTAGAGTTCCAAATAAAAAATCTCAATTACGGAAATACGAAATTATAATCAAAATGAAAGTGTTTATTATAAGTAGTAAAAAAATTTTGTGGATGTTATTGTTAAAAGGTAAAATATCATTAATTTTTATTTTTTTTGAAATGTAGGTCGGGAGAATAACATTTGAGATTTCACCAGATGTAATTCTCATTATATTAAATTTTTAAATACTCATTAATTATTTTTTAATTTTAATTATATATTAATTATTTAATATTTTATTTTAAAATATATATTCATTAACTTTTATAACGTCCTCTTCGACTTTTAACCTGTTAATTCAATTTAAATTAATTTTTTTATTAGTCAATATATTTAAAAAATATTATTTTTAGTGTTAAATAGTTAAATCCTCAAAAAATAAATGGACGACAGAATTGTTTTTTCATGAAATTTAAATTAATGACTAAAATTATATTTAAAATAAAAAAAATCAAATATTTATTTTATTGGAATAGAAATATTAATTAATAGTTTTCTCTTATTATATTTTATTTTATTTATTCCGACTGAAAATAAGAGATATTTTACTCACTCTTTATCTATACTACAAATTTCGTTTGAAAGCTCTTCCCCGTCCTCCAAAAGCCTTTCACAGAAATATCTCAACCCAGCAACCTCAAGTTTCTCATTTTCCTTACAAGAACAGAGCCATGCCATGAAATCTATCTAAAGAAAGATAGAATTTTTCCTTTTCCTCTTAGGAGAAACAAAATGGTTGAAAGAGAAAGCACCTCACTTGTGCCAGAATCAGCTGTGTCAATCGCCATAGCCAATTACTTCTTCGAACTGTCGTGTATCTCCATGAGGAAAATGTTTGGGCGACTGTAAGCCCCATTTGTTCACCTTCAAGCTTGTTTCTTTCCTGATTGGAAATTAAACAAGCAATTGTCGTGCATAAAAACCAATCTCTCTCCGATTTATTGAGGTATTGTTATGCTTGTTCTTCAGTTCTTTATGAACCTTTAATGGCTGTGTTCGTTATTTGCTCTTCAAGTATGTGTTGCAGCACTGTCAATTATAGCTATGCGTTCATTCAAGATAATTGGTTACCCGCTTTAGTTGATAATAATGTGTCATTCGGAGGTAAGGAAGTTGGAAATTTTAAAGTCTTGACATCTGGTTCTAATGGAAATTGGAAGAAATCCAGGAGAAAGAAAGTGGGTTTTTGTGGGGTTGTTATGAAAGGTAATCATGAGCTTGTGGTGGTAAAGAGGAAGCCAAAAAATGCCTTATCATCTGAGGATGTTATGGCTGTGCTTAACTCGATTTCAGACCCAAGTGATGCTTTTTCATACTTTAAATCAGTTGCTAAGTTGCCCTTTGCTGTTCACACCACTGAAACATGTAATCACATGCTTGAAGTCTTGAGGATTCATAAGAGGGTAGAAGATATGGCTGTTGTGTTCCAGTTGATGCAAAAGCAAATTATAAGGAGAGATTTGAATACCTATTTGACTCTCTTTAAGGGGCTTTATATTAGAGGTGGGCTTAGGCAAGCACCATTGGCACTTGAAAAGATGAGGGAGACGGGGTTTATTTTGAATGCTTATTCATATAATGGGTTGATCTACTTGTTACTGGATTCTGGGTTTTGTAGGCAGGCTTTGGAGGTTTATAGAATAATGGTATCAGAAGGTCTTAAGCCAAGTCTGAAGACTTACTCTGCCTTAATGGTAGCAACAGGGAAAAGAAGGGATATCCAAACTGTTATGGGATTGTTGGAAGAGATGGAGAGTTTGGGGTTGAGGCCAAATATCTACACGTACACCATATGCATTAGAGTACTTGGAAGAGCAGGGAAAATTGATGATGCATTTAGGATTATGAAGAGAATGGAAGATGACGGATGTGGTCCTGATGTAGTTACTTATACAGTTCTTCTTGATGCCCTTTGTAGTGCAGGAAAACTCGACAGTGCCATGGAATTGTTTGTAAAGATGAAAGCTAGCAATCACAAACCTGATAGGGTAACATATATTACCCTGTTGGACAAATTCAGTGATTTTGGTGACTTGGACACAGTGAAAAAATTTTGGAGTGAAATGGAAACTGATGGCTATGTCCCTGATGTGGTTGCTTTTACTATACTTATCAATGCATTATGCAAAGTTGGGAAAATTGATGAAGCATTTGATCTGTTGGATGTCATGAGAAAGCAAGGGGTGTTGCCAAACCTTCATACGTACAATACATTGATTTGTGGACTTTTGAAGGTAAGAAAGTTGGACGATGCTTTAGACCTTTTCAATAACATGGAATCTCTGGGTGTTGAGCCTACTGCTTATACTTATATCCTTTTCATTGACTACTATGGAAAGTCTGGGCTATCTGACAAAGCTCTTGAGACCTTTGAAATGATGAGAACTAGGGGAATTGTTCCTAATATTGTTGCTTGCAATGCATCTTTGTATAGTCTTGCTGAAATGGGTAGACTTGGGGAAGCAAAAGCTATTTTTAATGGTCTTAAAAGTAATGGGCTAGCTCCAGATTCAGTGACCTATAACATGATGATGAAGTGCTATAGCAAGGCAGGGAAAGTGGATGAAGCAATTAAGTTACTATCTGATATGTCAAAAAGTCATTGTGAACCGGATGTAATGGTAATTAATTCTTTGATCGATACACTTTACAAGGCTGGCCGAATGGATGAGGCATGGCAAATGTTTTGCAGACTGAATGACATGAAGCTTGCTCCTACAGTTGTGACCTACAACACATTAATTGCTGGATTAGGGAAAGAGGGCCAGGTACAAAGAGCCATTGAATTATTTGAAAGTATGACTATGAATGGGTGTCCTCCAAACACAATAACTTTCAATACACTCCTGGATTGCCTTTGCAAGAACGATGAGGTTGAGTTGGCTTTGAAGATGCTTTACAAAATGCCAACAATGAATTGTACACCTGATGTTCTGACTTTCAACACTGTCATTCATGGGTTCATTAAAGAAAAACGGGTTACTATTGCAATCTGGCTCTTCCATCAGATGAAGAAAATGCTTACCCCTGATTGTGTAACTTTGTACACCCTCCTTCCTGGTGTTGTAAAGAATGAGTTGATAGATGAAGCTTTCAAGATTGTTGAGGAATTTGTTCATCGGGTTGAATTTTATATAAGCAGGCAATTTTGGGAAGAGCTAATGGGTGGAATTTTGACACAAGCTGGAACAGAAAAAGCCATTTTATTTGGTGAAAGATTGGTATGCAGCAGGATTTGCCAGGATGACTCTGTGTTGTTGCCTATAATTAAGGTTTTGTGTAAGCATAAAAAAGCCTTGCTCGCACATCATGTATTTATGAAGTTTACCAAGGAACTGGGAGTTAATCCAACTCTTGAAGCATACAACTGTTTGATTGATGGGCTTCTTCAAATCCACAATGCTGAAATGGCTTGGGATCTTTTCAAGGAGATGAAGAATGCTGGTTGTGCTCCAGATGTTTTCACCTACAACTTGTTACTTGATACTCATGGGAAGTCTAGGAAGATCAATGAACTTTTTGAACTGTATGAAGAGATGCTTTGTAGTGGATGCAAACCCAACATCATAACTCACAACATAGTTATTGCCAATCTTGTGAAATCTAATAGCTTGGACAAGGCTTTGGATTTATATTATGATATTGTTAGCGGCGATTTCTCTCCCACCCCTTGTACCTATGGTCCTCTTTTAGATGGACTTCTCAAGTCAGGTAGACTGGAGAAAGCAAAAGAGTTGTTTGAGGAAATGGAAGACTATGGATGCAGGCCTAATACTGCTATCTACAATATCCTTATAAATGGATACGGAAAAACTGGTGATGTGGATGCTGCTTGTGAACTGTTTAAAAGGATGGTTAGAGAAGGAATAAGACCAGACTTGAAGTCTTACACTAGTCTTGTTGGTTGCCTATGTACGGTGGGGAGAGTAGATGATGCTTTACATTACTTTGAGGATCTAAAGCAAACTGGGTTAGATCTTGATTCAGTTGCTTATAACCTCATGATTGATGGGCTTGGAAGATCACATAGGCTAGAAGAAGCTCTCTTTCTTTTTGGTGAAATGCAGAGTAGAGGTATCAGCCCTGACCTTTTCACTTACAATTCCTTAATATTCAATCTTGGGATTGTTGGGATGGTCGAGCAAGCCGGAAAGCTATATGGAGAGCTACAATATATGGGTCTTCAACCTAATGTGTTCACCTACAATGCTCTCATTCGTGGATACAGCATGTCAGGTAATTCTGATCTTGCTTATGCAGTCTACAAGAGGATGATGGTTGGGGGCTGCAATCCTAACACGGGTACATTTGCTCAGTTACCTAATCAATCCTGACACTATGGTGATACTGATCTAGTTACTAATTATAATTATGTATAGATTCCCCTGCTTGATATTAGCAATGTATAGAAAAATATGAAGTGTTTATAAGTGTTGGCGAACCAAACCAATCTCATGAGCCCATGATTTCAATATAGAGTTTCGAACTTCGATTATTAGAAGAGGGCTCTTAATTTTTTTATTGTTTACTGGTTGCTTTTCACTTCTATGAAGGCCTAGGTATGTACAGGATGAATTAGCAGTTTACTAGTGATGATCATTCCTGAAGATCTAGTGTAGGATTGGTGGCAATCCTATTCTTGTTTCCTTCATTATCTTGAAAGTTTTTACCTTGTTACCTTAATTTCTGTTGAAGGCGAGTAGGATAAGTACATTAAAGGCTAGATTAGAGCTTACATGGTCCTTGTGAGTTTTTGGTAATGTTCTAAATAATTTTTCAAAGCATGTTATAAAAGAGTAGCCTAATCAGTTGAATTTGTTGACATAATTGATGCTGGGAGTTCATCTTGCAGTTTGTATCGAGAACTTTGCATTCTCTGCTGTGTTAAGCTGCTGGTTAGTGGGGCTTATTAACTCATTGACTTAAACGAGTTTAGCTTAACCTAGTTGACTAGAACGAGTTGGCACCATTATTGACAGCATGTCCATTTAAGATTAACTCATTGGTGATAAGATTAATCTTCTGTTTGTGGTTATCGTAGAAGATGAGTGTATAGCTAAAAACCAGCTTGTACTGCTCTATATTCTGTGCGTTATGTGAGTTCAATATTGTGTCGAATGTTTTTTCACATGGTATCAGAGCCATATTGTTTCGCAGCATCCAGGCTACTGAACAAGCTCTTGTTTCCCAGGCTGTTTCGTGGTCTTCCTCCCCTTCTGTTCCTAATTGTCACCCATCTTCTGGTTAACAAATTAACCTCAGCAAATTATCTTCTTTGGCAAGTTTACTGCTGTGATCTTGCTGATCATATTTCTGCTACTCCATCTATACCCACCAAAACACTCTTATGGCACCTTAAACCCTCAGTATGTAACCTGGTTTTGGCATGATCAGTTAATTCGTAACTGATTCTTTTCTTCTATTACTCTCTGTTTGATATCATTTTTTTTTCTAACAATTTTTTATTTGAAATGAAAAAATCTATTTCTTTTTAATTTGAAAAAATCTAGCAAAAACAACCAAGAACTACCATGGCTGAGCTTCATCTAACCCGTGAAGAGTAAGGAAGAGCTCATCGACGTTTTAACCTAAGGATCTACCATCCAGACAAATAGAAGAAGGCGGTCAGTGATCCCTAAGATTCCCTGCCTTGCATCAATCTTAAGAAACAATCCTTCACAACTCAAAAATAGAATAAAAGCTCTAATTGATTGCATGTAGATGAGAAGGGTTCAAAACCGAGGAAGAAGAGGGTTGTCTTTGTCCTTCTCTTCTCTCTCAGCACAAGCATGAATAACAACCTTGAATCCCCACTTACAATCACAGAAAACTAACCATAAAGTCAGAAAAATTAAAAGAAAAACAGATGCAATAAAAACCTTCATTGATAAATTCAGATTTGGATAAAATGAAAGAAAAAATATATCCACAATTTACCCAGACGAGGGAAAGACTTAGTTACTAGCTGGAAGATTATTCTCCTCTATCCAAATAATATTTAAATAATTTAAATTATATATGTTTGTATTTTTTGTCCCTCCAATAAAAATATTATGATGCTTATTGTGAATGGTCAATTTTTTTGCAAAAAAATATGAAATAAATCAGAAATTATCTAAATTGAGAATATAATTAAGTAATTAAATGATAAATGAAAATAAAAAGCATCAAATTTTATTTTCTCTAAATTTGCCCCTAAAAGTAGAAAGTATCAAATTTTATTTTATTTAAATTTGCTCCAAAACTATTATTAAAACACCAAATAAAGTCATCCTTATCAATTACGCTTTACTCAATCTATTTAATATTATTTAGGATATTTTTGAATTGAAAAATAAAATATATTTATTTGTTTATTTTTATTGTATAATTAAATAGTAAATTGACCTTTTTTATTGTTTGAATTAAATTAAAAGGTCCTTAAACTCTATAAGGATAATAAAAAATATCAAATTTTATTTTTTTTCAAATTTACTCTTAAAACTATTATTGAAATACTGAATAAAATCATTACTTAACATTAAATAAGGCCATCATTATCAAAATATAAAAACTTGAATTATACTCTATTTGATCTATTATCTTGTAATGATAATTAAAAAATTTTTAATAAAAAATTAAAATTTAGCATTTTTAATAATTATTTTATAATTTAAAAGTAAATTTAACTGCAACATTTAACCTTGTTGCGGTTTGTGTTACGTTACCATAAAGGGAAAAGTTTTGACGGAAAGCATTGCATTCCGGTAACAACCGAATACCAAAGGTTGAGAAAAGCTTTACATTTTAAATTGATCACTTAAAAAATTGCATTCTGTTCAATTCTGACAAAATTGAACTCTTTGTTTTCTCCAACAATATTTCAAGTATCTCTTTCATACCTGAATTTCACAGTAATCCTTTCTCAACTGAGTTTGAAGCAGTTTTTATCTGTCGTGGATTGGCTCTAGCTTGGAGTTTCTCATGGCGCAAAAACACGGGCAAGATTCATATCAAACCCACTGAAAGAAGAACAAAGGAAAAACCTGCCCGTCTGCCCAGCAGTAGCAGCAGTGGTGATGAGAGACATTTTACATGTGGAAGTTTGAAAACTCACCAAGTTTCATGATGCTTTTTATGAAAAATTTTTATTTTACCTTCAGGAGATGGATAAAGAGAAGGATTTTGAAAGACTCGAGGATTTGGCATTACAACGTGCAGTTGGATGCAAAAGGCGCTGCCTACTTGCAGCTTTTATGTAAATTAGAGCACTACCTAAAACCAGCTGAGGGTGTTTCTGCTCAGCTGAAGAATTCCACGGTTGAGACAGATGTCTACTTAGAAGAATGTACAGAAGCAACATTTCGGATCGATGAACTTGAGGCCAAGATGAAGGAACTGGGTGATCAACTGGAGCAACTTTCACATGTTTTAGGTGAACTGAAGGCTGTGCAAGGAGAGTTGCTTAGTGTGGAAAAGAACTTGCTTCTGCCACAGAAGCAAAGCTCAAGGCCTTGACGCAAGCAGACCTGATGGAAACAATGTTCAAAGGCGTGTAATCAACCTCAATAAAGCTGTTTCTCTATCAAAACAAGCTTCTCTTGAAGCCAAAAAAGATAAGCGCACAGCTTTATCTAAGATAAAGGAAGCAGCACAAACAGATGCTCAAGTACAAAGACAGGTTGATGACATGAAAACACAACTGGGTATTATGCATCAATTGGAAAATCAGCTAAAGGCCAAGTCTGTATTCATTAATACGCTGCAGGTGAAACTTGATCAAGCAAATGGACTTATTTCATCAGACAGATGTTAAAAATGATTTGAACCAACTAAAGGCAGATATGGAAGGCTCTAAAGAGAACTCTGCTCAAACAATTTATATCAGGGAATTGGAAACTGAAATGAATCAGTTAAAACAAGAGCTGAAAATGAAAACTCGCTTGAACTGTAATGTTGAAATGCTCACATATGAATTGGCAAAGGTAAAAACTGAAATTGGGGGAAATAAAGGAAAGAGAGAATGATGAACAGATTGTGTTATGGCAGTGGATAGCATCCTTTTCTTTTTAGGCGCGAAGAATCACAAATCCACTATCTTTAAGATATTAATTGTCCTTACTATGTTGCTGCAGGGTTAAGGCAATATACTTCTAGGATACAATAAAGACTATGTATAGCCTTCAATCAGCAATCACTGTAGACTACACAAAAGATGAAATAGCGCCATTATACATGAAAGCTTCTCATTGTGCTAACTAATCGACACTAATCTACTTCCCTCTCAAGTGTCACTTCATAGTTCATACATGTACAGTTCCTGTACTAATCCCATCTAGAAAGACACCAAAGTTCATCTTGGACAAAGAAAAAAAAAAAGAATGATAAATGATTGCGTAAAACTTGAATAAAGTGCAAATAGCAGCACATAAATTAATGTCATCACATATGAGAAACTTGAATGCCAATAACCAATAAAAATTAATCCATCTTCAGTTGTTACCTTTGTTTTAATGAAAACATTTGAATGCATACCAAAATAGACATTGTCAAACTAGATATTCAAAGCTCTAGAGCAAGCATGTAGACTATAGTAACTAAAGACAAAGTAAACTAAATAACTGATGATTAAAATCAAGGGGGACAATATTAAACTGTTGACTTATTTGCTAATTCTAGGGATACGATTAGGGCATTCATCATGTTTTATTTTAGAAAAACTTTATCCTAGTTTGTTTGCTAGAACTCAATTTGGTGCTTTATTTTGTGATAACTTATGAGTATGCTAAGTACACTAGAAACTCCTATCCTTTGAATCATAATAAAAGCCGAATTCCTTTTGTGACTATTCATTCTTACGTTTGAGGGCCTACTCAAATTGTCTTCTTATCTAGTAATCGATGGTTTGTCACCTTTATTGATTGTTGCACTCAAATGACTTGAGTCTATTTGATTAAAGCTAAAAGTGATGTCTTTTCTAGTTTTCAATCCTTTCATAAGATGATTTGTACTCAATTTGATACTAAAGTGAAAATTTTGAGAACTGACAATGGAAGAGAATACATAGATAGTAGTTTTTCTGCTTATTTGGAGAATAATGAGATAGTACACTAGACCGGTTGTCCTCATACTAGTGCTCGAAATAGTGTTGCTGAAAGGAAAAATAGGCATCTATTTGAGGTAGCTCGATCTCTTATATTCACCGTGAATCTAACAAAAGCATATTTGGGAGATGCAATTCTTGTATCTGCTTATCTTATCAATAAAATGCCCCTCAAGACCCTTGACTTTATGAGTCCTTTGCAGGTTCTACAAGAAAGAATTTGATACATTGTTTCACCAAAAGTATTTAGCTGTATTTGATTTGTTCATACTAGGACGACGAAAAAGTTGAACCTCAAGGCCCTTAAATGTATGTTTGCTGGGTATTCTCCGACACAAAAGGGATATAGGTATTATCACCCTCCATCTAGAAAATATTGTCAATATGAATATTACCTTCCGAGAAACTAAACTTTACTTCAGTGCTACCCACTCACCTCTTTAGAGGGAGAATAATAAGCAAGAAGAGGTGATCCCGAATTTTGTGATTCTGAATGATATGGTTCAACTAAAAAGTTCGAATTCTAACAAACGGGGAGATGCCCAATCAGGGAAAGATAATTGGACGTTTGGACAAGTCAGATTTAAGGAAGTGTTCGAGGAGAGACAAGATAGAAGAAGCTATTATGCAATCTACTCAGAGTCAAGAATCTTCTTCTGGTAAGTTACCCACGACTCTTAAATGCTCAAATGACCTAGATAAACCTATTGCACAAAGAAAAATGATAAGATCTTGTACTAAACACCCTATTTCTAACTTTGTTTCTTATGAATCCTTGTCTCCCTCTTATAGAGCCTTTTGCCTTATCTATTTCCTCTGTATCTATTCCACAGGATTAGAAAAATCTCTTGCAGATCCTAAATAGAAAGGAGCAAAACATTGACAAAAAATGAGACCTAGAAGCTTGTCACTTACCACCTAGGAAGAAACTTATTGGCTATAAGTGGGTGTTCATAGTGAAATACAAAACTAATGGCACAATTAAACGGTTTAAAGCCAGATTGATTGCTAAAGGATTCACCCAAACCTATGGAGTGGATTATCAAAGACATTTGCCCCAGTTGCAAAAATGAACTCAATCAGAGTCCTATTATCTTGTGCAGCCAACTTGGACTGGGACTTATAGCAGTTTAATGTGAAGAATGCTTTCCTCCATTGAGATTTAGAGAAAAAAGTGTTCATGGAGATCTTTCCTGGGTTCGCCGATGAGAAGACACAAGGAAAGTTAAAAAAGACTTTGTATGGGCTAAACCAATCTCCCAGAGTTTAGTTTGACAGATTTAGCAGAGCTATGATGTCCTTTGGTTACCAACAGAGTAATGTTGATCACATTCTTTTTATTAAACATTACAAAGGTAAGATCACCCTTCTTATTATGTATGTTGATGATATAGCGATGACAGGTAATGACAAATAGGAAATGACTCAACTAAAAAGGTTATTGGCTCAAGAATTTAAAATCAAAGATTTAGGGAAACTGCAATATTTCCTAGGTATTGAGGTGGCTAAATCATAAAAAGGGATCTTTATCTCCCAAAGAAAGTACATTTTGAATCTTTTGGAAGAAACTGATATGTTACAATGTAAATCAAGGTAATCACAAGATGCAAGCAGAAATTGATGAGTCCATAGATATTGAAAAGAGATTGGTAGGGAGGTTGATTTATCTCTTACAAACTCGACCGGATATAGCCTATGTTATTAACTTAGTCAGGCAATTCATGCATGACCCTCGCGAGATTCATATGCAGGTTGTACTTCGCGTCTTGAGATACCTAAAGTTTGCGTCAGGAAAAAGACTTCTTTACTCCAAACATAATCACCTCCGAGTTGAAGCTTTTACAGATGCAGATTGGGCAGAATCTCTCAGATGACAGGAGATCCATCTTTGGCTACTGCACAGTTGTGGGAAGGAACTTTGTCACCTATAAGAGCAAAAAATAAAGTGTTGTTACTCGATCAAATGCTGAAGTAGAAAACAGAGTAATGACCCAAGGTGTGTGTGAACTTTTATGGTTGCAGAAGTTATTAGAGGAGCTAAGGTTGCCCGAGAGGGACAAGATAACTTTGTATTGTGACAACAAAATTGCCATCAATATAGACCAAATGAAGCACATTGAGATTGATCGGCACTTCATTAAAGAAAAATTAACAGACGATAGTTTGAGCTTAGTTCATATGACTTCTACTGCAACTTGTGGATGTGTTTACTAAAGGGCTCAATAATAAGATCTACCATAATCTAATTTGCAAATTGGGTATGTGCGATATCTTTGCACTAACTTGAGGGGGAGTGTTGACTTATTTGTTGATTCTAGAGATATGATTTGATTTGATTAGGATCCTTAATTATCTCTGTAATTATTATTTGATTATTTGTTTCCTATTTAGTTTTAATTCTTTGTATATAAATAGTCATGTAAACTAATCGTAAAGATTAAGATTGAAATAGAAGAATACTCTAAAATTCTCCAAAATTCTTCATAGACAATGGCACACAAAAAAGCAAGAGGCAATATGTTCTACGAAGAGGAAACTGGAAAGGAGTGGTTTGAGAATATGCTTATATGTATCCAGGGGGTAAAACCTCTGAATATATGTGCATTTGAAATGAAAATGGACTTGAATTTGTGCCATCATAAGCTTGAAGTGAAAAATCTTAAAGGATGCTAATATATATATATATATCATCTACTATCCTTGCATAATTTCCATGATATTACGTACTCTTCTAGCTATATTTAGAAAGGTTTCACTATATCTAATGACAAAACCAGTAAACCTTATCACTAATGTATACTATAATCAAAATATTGTAATAGACAATTTCTGAAAATATTACATGCATCATGACCAAGTTGGAAAGATGACTTAAAATCACATAAGAAATGCCAGGACCCAAGAGGATTACAATTCATGGCCAAATGTTTTACATATGATTAAATCATATTGAAAGTAACTATACAAATTTAGGTTTATCCAATTAAGGAGACTAACAATCATGAAGTAGGGAAAAAAAAAATCATAAGATTGTTATTGAACACCAAAAAAAGGGTATAAACATCCAATTTAAACTTGCTAAAAGTTATTCCGTGCAAAACAATAATCAGGCTCCACAAAAAAAAAAAAAAAGTAACACAAGTTCAGGATACAGGAAACCTTATTTAGCCACACAGCATCAATAACACAATCACTATCCAAGCCACACAGAATAGCCCAAACATGCAGCTTCCCAGATTACAATTACAAAGAAATTGATCTGACCAAATCTCAAATAAAACGAGTTCAGGTCAATAAAACAACAAAAAAGACTTGAGGATCACCACAATCACTATGTTGACTCAATGTGGTTGAGATAAGCAACATCTATTGGAATAATTTCTATGTCAAAATTGAAATTAATAAATATCAACAAAGCTTCAAAACACAATGACTTACATATTCACATAGAAAAGCCCCAGTTAAATTGCAGAAGAAAAAAAGATATATCTGAAAGATTATTATTTATGACAAACATAATTTAACAATAAAATTAGGCAGACAATCAGAAGCAGTTCACACTCTCTTAATAACTGATCAAAGCTCAACAATCATCCAATTAAAATCCATCCAATTAATTAGACAATCCGTAAAATTGCTACTTAAATGAAACTCATTAAAGCTTATAACATCAATAATATCAAAATAAAATTTACGGTCATTAAGCTCCATATGAGAAAGGGAATGCCAACAGTCAAAAAAACCTTTTATTGAACTACACATTATCAACAACAGGTGAAAAGTTCACCACCCAAAAGAACCCACAAAAGTTTGTATAAGAGTCGTATGTCATACCCCAGATCATGATTCTACTCCGATTCTCCAGAACCAGAGAGACCAAGTTTCTCCATCTCAAGGCGTTCAAGGGCCTTCTGGTGCGCCCAGGTCTCGATGGACAGATCGGGCTTAGCATTCAACCCAACACCGAGAATCACAATGGTCAGGAAGCTGGTGATGTAGCAGGGGAGCTCCCAGTCCTCCCACTTGCGGGACTGCCCAGCTGGCAGTGGAGTCCGGTTAAATAGGTAACCCTTGGGCCTCTCCTCGTGGCCAGGAGATGTCCACCGACTGTGACTCGCCGCGGCGCCTCCGCGTGTCCTGAGAGAGGATGCTAATCGCTGGCGGAGCATGGTAGACGCCGTCGTGAATTGTGGTGGGGGCATGGTTATTGGCTGCAGATTGACAAGTAGACCAGAAAGGGAAGGCGAGGTTTGGCTTATAAAATTAAGAAAAATTTACTATTTAATCCGATAATGAACCTTATTAATTGATTTTCAGTTTTATAAAAAAATTTATTAATTAATTTTTTTATTAAAAATATTTTAAAATTATTTAATTAAATATTTTATTATTTAATTTTTATAAAATAATAAATTTTATTTGATTTTTTAATTTTATAAAAATATTTAATAAATAATTTTTTATATTAATATTATTTTAATTTTTTAACCACACTCCGTAAAGAAATTAAGGATAATTTTTACTTATAATTATTAAACTTTGGTCACTGAATTATAGTTATTAAACTTTAGTTACTGAATGATTACAGTTTTTAATTTTAATTTATTTTAAAAAATTTATTAATATTTAAATATTTATATAAAATAATCACTCAAATAGATTTTAATATATTTTTTAATAAAATATATATAGTTTATTTTGACTTAAATAATAATAAAAAAATGTATTTATCATATAAAATAAAAAAAAATTTAGCCATTTAGATAAATTTATAAAAAAAATTCTCTCTTATTTTTTTCATTAAAAATTATAGAAAATTTATTGAAATAAAAATATTTTTAAAAAAATCCAGAGAAGTATAAAAAAGTGAAAAATGAATTTTTTTTTTATTTTTTAAAACTATTTAATCTAAATATTTTTATTTGTTTTCAATCATTTATTTGTTTTTAATAAAAAATTTAAAAAATTATTTATTTTTTATTATTTTTTTGAAAGCAATTTATTTTTTATTAATTAAAATTTAATTTATTAAGAATATTATAAAATTAATTATTTTTAAAAAATATTTTAATATTATTTTTTATTATAGAGTTATAACAACTATCGTGGTTCAACCCTCCTTAAACCTATATATTTTTTATTTTTTAATTACATTAAATCTTAAAAAATATATATTAATGCAAATTATCTTTATATAGTTCTTGTTATCAATTTTCACATAAAAATAATATTTATGAATTTTTCTATATTTATTTTACATATTTAAATAATTAGGTTGTAAGTATTTTTTTTATAAAATTAATTAAATATTTTTTAATTAAAAATATATAAATAAATTTATTAAAAAATATAATTTAATAATTAATATATAATTATTATTTTTTAATAAAATAATTATATAATTAAAAATAATAAATATATATTATTAATATTTTGTATCATTATATATAAATTATAAAATAAAAATATATTTAAATTTTAGATGGTGTTCCAATTAATAAAATTTAAATATTTAAAAATCAAAAGATTGTAGTAATTAAAAAAGAAAAAAAAAATTATTATTATTTTACGTCATATAAAATAGACTACATGTATACCTGAATCGAAAATTTATTTTATTTAAATGATTATTTTAAAAAATATTTAAATATTAATAATTTTTTAAAAATAAATTAAAATTTAATACATGTAATAAATAATAACTAAAGTACACTTACTATGGATCAAAATTACCCACAGAATTGTAGTGCTAGGAAAGCACACCTCTCAAACTTTAAGAAATACATACATATATATATATTTCAATTATTCATAATAGCAGCTAAAATTATTGATAATATTTAAATTATAAAAATATATATTTTATAGATATTATCATTAATATATGTTTCAAAGGTTAATAAAAAATAATTAATTAAAATTTTATTTTTAAAAAAAATATTAATTAAAAACAACTGATAAAAAAGTATGGTACTCAATTATTTATTAAAATGAATTGCTAATATTTAAATGTTAAATATTATTTCTTTCATTTATATTACTATAATTAATTATGAAAAGAAATATATTCAATTATTATAATATATGTATTTTTCAAAACTATGTGTTGTGTATTCAATTGTGTATTTTTCAAAACTATGTGTTGTGAAACTTTGGATTGTGACAATCAACACTTTGGAGGTCTTCTATCAACCAGATTGAGACTCTCTCAAGGGCAATAATGAGTCCAAAAACCAAAGCCAGTTTTCACCCAAGGGCTACAAATATTCTCTTTTGTCAAGCTCAATATCTTCGAGCCATCTGCTGTGTGCCAGCTTCAGTATCTTCAAACCATCAAATGGTGGTGTGCAGGGTTTGGTCAAGTTCAATGCAGCTTCTTCTGGGCTCCTGAAAATTATTGCCATTTCCATCGTAATCTGTACTTCACTTTATTTACTTTCATTATCTCATCAAAGATGTCCAATTCTTTATCTTCCCATCTTCCATAGCTGTAGATATATAGAACAGTAAGAAAAGGTTGCATTGTCAAGCTTAAATTTGTCTTCTTTTCTCAAGTTGAAGCGCTCAACCATCTGTCTGCCCGTTCCATGTTAACTACACCCCACAAGCATTGAATTTCATGAAACAACAGTTCTCTCAGGCATAATATCAAATATCATTCTTGAGGTAATTAAGGTTTCCACATTTTGAGTACATATCAATCAAAAACTTCTGAAGAACTAAATGAAAGGGCAATTCACATCTGAGAACATGTGAACTTGTTTGCCTGATCTACTGCAGCAAGCCTAGCAATGCATTTACACACTAGCACAAGTAACATAATTTGATCTCATTCCTTCTATCTGCAACGTTTCAGAGTAATTCTAATGACTCTTCATCAAGTCCTAACTGGGCACAACCTGAAAATATTTCTATACGAGAAATAAATATATGGAATTCGTAATTGTCAATGTCAGTAAACAAAACGTATCACAGCATCATATAGCATGAACCAGAAATTTGCAATGGAACTTGCTCATCTAACTGCCATTCATAAAAAAAGACGGATCTAGGGAGAGAGATAAAATCCCATAAGCCATTCAAAGCATCACACATTCATCATTAACAGCGAGCTATTGAACTCATCACATAAAGACGGACTGATATGCCTTGGGATGATGCAGAAAGAAGCATGAAGCTTAACGGGGACAAAGAGTGGGTAGATTAATGGATAATAACAATTTAATGGTCAAGTCCTTATTTTGTGACCAAAGAGATATCACAAACATGGAGGGCGCCACAGACATTAAATAGATTACATTTCTCAGGAGTTGAAGTTCCATTCCTATCAATGCAGTAAATGCTAGCATCAAGAATAACAAAGCTAAATTAAATTTAAAAAATTAATAGTAAATATAAAAGAAGAATCAGATCCTTTATTACACATGAAAAGACCTTTTTTTTTCAATGTCATACAACAAATCTTCAAACAATCTTGCTGACTTGTGCGTCCCAAATTTTGTGGAAAAGAATCAGGAATTAAAATCCAGGATTTTATCCAAGAATAACATCAATGATGGAAGTTCCTCCCATGGTTTCTCAGACCAATTCATTCTTTATATAAACCAGAATGGAAATTGAAAAATGAAATGTTATTTACAGTTGAGGGCCTGAAATCTAGAGGATTATCCCACTGCTCCTTTTTATTATCCGACCATCTCATAGATACATTCTCAACCTCCAAACCTTCTAAGTGTTCCATGATGATCCCAGCTGCACTGTGATTAACTAAACCCTGGCAACCAGGTCTGTAGTCTACCAATCCGCCTGTATATTTTGTCCACCTTCGGTATGTGAGGTTCATGTTAATGAATCTCAGGTTGCTTAATAAGCCACCTTTAGAACCTGATAAGAAGACACCATTTTCAGAAGTTGCTGTTATATTAATGAAGAGTAAATCAGATATTGAGCCCTCTTTTGCATTTGAGTCCCGCGGACAGGTTGTCACGTAAATGGGCTCTGCTCTCCCCCACCATGATGGATCATAGTATCTAGTAGTAATGTTTATGTTTGAAAAAGTGATGTTGCTCACATTTCCTGCACAAGATAAACAATCAGTGATCAGACAGTTCGGCTGTGCTGATTTATCTTGAAGAAAGTTATAGCTGAGTTTTCAGTTGTTAACAAAAAACTAAATGCCGACTTTGCCATTTACTAAGCATAACTTGTTAGTAAATCAGAAGTGACTGATCATTTCAACCAGTGTGCCAAAATAAACAAAATATGAGAATGAAGACCATGGAAGCATTGCTGTGCTATCTCATTAACTTTATGAAGAACGTCCACACGAACCGAGATACCATCTTTAGCCAAATATTCAAATTTAGAATTAGTGTAAAAATATAGTGATAAACTATAATCCTCTATAGAATAGTTGT
Organism: Manihot esculenta; assembly: GCF_001659605.2. NCBI lineage: Eukaryota > Viridiplantae > Streptophyta > Magnoliopsida > Malpighiales > Euphorbiaceae > Manihot > Manihot esculenta. The sequence continues at coordinate 4,802,584 of NC_035168.2, read as the reverse complement.
CAAATGGAGAATCGAACCTAAAGATTTGATACAAATTCTCAGAATTCATCAAAAAGGCTATATATTCTAGAAAATAAATAAAAAAATATATTACAATTGCATATTTTGATAAAAAAATAAAATTACCATCTTTTAGTTAGAAGTGTGATTTATAAATAGAATAATATATTGTTATTGCATTATAAATTATGAACTCTTTAATGTAGCCATTGATTATTATTGTGCATGTGCTGAAACTCCCATTTAATTTTGATCAAATAATTAAACAACTAAAAAAAGATAGTGAGTTAAATTAAAATTTCAGAATATATTAATATTATAATTCGACAATTACAATTAGAAAAGTAAATTAGCAAAAAAAAAAGAGAGAAAAAAAAAAGAAAGAATAGGGGGAAGCAAAGGACAAGTTATAAGTTTTATTTTCACAGTAAAAATGAAAGTAAAATATTACGTTTTGAAGTTATATAGGTCTAACACTCTAAGAATTGATTTTTCTTCATTGAATTTTAAGAATTGTTTTTATCCATCTCTTTCTTTCTTCTTCCGTGCATCAATTTGGTAAGGGCATGTGATCAGCCAAACCTCCTGCGTCCTACAAAAATTTCCTTTCAAAATTGCCACAGGTTATTGTTTGAAAAAAAAAAAAAGACGTAGACCATTGCAAACAAAGAAGAAAACAATGTCATTGCTTCCCTTTTGCCATCCATCACCATCCCATCTTTAAAAGACCACACTATCACCATAGGTGGACCATTCAACATTAGATGATGCCAGTGATAGAAGTAGCATCCCACACACAACTCAAAAGAATTGCAGCTATTTTCAACACTTGGTCCTCCCTAAATCTTCTTTGGCAACTAATCATCCTTTTCTGCCATTAGAAACTCCTCTCAACAATTCTATAGTTGAAAACCCATATGGTCCGGTTATTGACCCGTTTTCTTAACCAAGCTCATACTGTTGTTGTGCTCCTTGTCGCACTTGATTCTATTATCCTACCTAGCCATGTCAACCATTAGCTCATCACTGTGTCAACATTGCCACATCAGAAACTTTGGCAAAATCCCCTCTTTGCTAATTTTGCTAAGTTGATTCCAATTCTGATACATATTTTGGGTGCAAATAACTCCTTAAAGTCAGTAAAGTAGGCTTGTTTAATTGGAATGACATGTTGTGGATTCACATCGACCGATTAGAAGATTAAATCGTTTAATAGAAAATTGACATTGAAGAACTAAAACGAAATTAATAATTGTAAGAATCAAGTGGTTTATATACACCATTGGATAGATAGCGATTATCGTGACTGGTGCATTATGTTATTACTTATGTGATCAATATTAAAAAAAGAAGCAAAATTTTACTAGATAAGAGAAGCTGATATCAAGATATCCAACAAATTCTATAAGAGACGGAAAGAGAACTTGAAGCATAGAAAAAGAATACATGATTTCAAGCATTGTTAAACTAAATGGAGAGCTAGATGAGTTATCAAGAGTGGTTAAAGAAACAAAGCAAGAACTTAAAGTTCATGTGAAAGAATGCAAGGAAGAACTTGAAGAGGCTACAAAGAAGAGCCATCTTGAAGTTGAAGATGAACAAGGAGAAGAATTCAAAGATCAACTTGAATATGTAACTACAGAACCTGAATCAGAATCATCCGAAACTTTGATTATTGAGCCTTTATATGAGGAAGAACTTATTATGGAAATACACGTTGAAGGATTTCTTCTAGAGTGGATGATAATTAGAACAAGTTTGAAAAATCTATCCAAGCAAACAAAAAAATTAAGCTACAGAAACTTCAATGGAGATTGAAGAAAATCAAGTCATAGAGATGACCTCAGAAATAGAAAATTTTTCAATTTCCCTTTGTCCTAATGATTTAAATTGCCATTCAACTTTAATTGCTAAATTCAGAAGTTTCGAAGATGCAGAGGAAAGTGTAAGTTCTTCATTCCAATCTTGTTACTACCATTCAATAAGAAAAAGTTGCTTGTTCTATGAAGTCACTTCCTTATTCTTCCACATTCCAAAACTTGAGGTCAAGTTTTCTCCAATTATAGGAGATAATGCAATACAGAACATTCTTTTAGGAGTAAGGATACTTAGGAATTATCTTAAATGTCAAATTAGAATATTTAAATTTCTATTGTATACAAAGTATTAGCAGTATTTCCATCGAATTTTGTAACCATTGCTATTACTAAGAGAGTAGTATTTTAATCATTTAGGAAGTTGTTTTGTTTATTATTCCTAACTAAACTTGGAATGAGGATTTTTAATCCTAATGTGATTAGGGTTGTAAAAATCTGTAACAGGATCTAAGATATCCACATATTTAGATTTGATTAGTATGATTATTATTGAGAATTAGATAAAGATTTTGAGAATTATTTTTTTGAGAGAATTTGTTTTTCTTTGAAACTTGAGAATTTGTTTCTCTTAATCCCTTTATTCTTCTTATTCCATCACCTTACTTTTGAAAGTTTCCATTGTACTAACGCATTGAATGTTTCCTATCCCAATCAATAACAACAGAACTTTTGTAGCATTCCTGTCCTTGTCATCCTTCATATGTGAAGAATTTATATAAAAATTAAGTTCCTGTGGGAAAGAGTGTAATACCTCCATCACGTATTTGTAGTGCCAGTCCTCTGTGAGAATCAACTATAGTGATATTGTCAAACACCAGATTCTTGAAATCAAACGAACTAGCACTGCCAAACTTGATTGCTGAAGATTTCGTTCGAATCCAACAGTTTGTTGCAGTCAAGTTATGAAGGGGGGTATTATATGTCTTTGGACAAATGGCATCATCTCCGGTATCAATGTGGCACCTTGTAATGACAGTATTATTTGAATCCTCTATATCCATCCCATCGTTGTTAGGTGTATTAAAGTCACCAAATATGGAAACATCAAAAATGGACGTGTTATGGCAACGGACTATGTGCAAGCTGCAGTAATGCAAACTGTTCGTCAGATATATCTAACAAGAACTTGAATATACACATATAAATTAATATACATGCATACACGTGTATATATATTTGTTGCATGAGTCACAGAAAATTGGGACACAGTGATTGAACAATAATAAAGTGAAGAAATTCAATTCACTTATTCTATCTTCTTAATAGATAAATCTATCAATTGACTCAATAATACTATTTGACTAGTTACATAGGTGATCATGTTTCATAACACAGCGCAGCACTTAAAATTAAATTGTTAAGCACCTTTTTTAAATTTTAAGTTTGTTTGACATACTTGTCTATATATCACTTAAAATTTTCAATCAAGTTAAAATTATCTTAAAATGGTAAGTCAAAATTTTCAACTTATAAGAAGCATGGTTGTCAAACCCGGCCCATCTTAGCTGGTTCAGCCGGAAGTTGAGCTTATGGCCATTCCTTGTTATCAGGTTATCCCTACAAACCGAAAAAATGTAAATCCCAGACAAAGCTCGATGGATTTGGTTGATCCTATCAAGGGTCGCATGCATGATTTTATTTTTCATTTTCTTGGCCACCATTTGTCTTCACCAGTTCTCAGACCAAACTGAGTTGGAAAACTTTGATGGAAAGTCATATATATAACTAATTATTAGACTTGACACTATTTTTAACACAAGCCAAGCCGCAAGCTTCTAAAGATTTTCAGCATTTATCTTATCCAACACTTAAAATTTTAAGCTTTTAGTGTTACAAAACACCACCAGAAATATACCAAGCTGCACCATTCATGACATTGCAACAGCCAAAAATTTTATAATCTGACTCTCCAATTTCAATAATTCAAGCACTTGATCCATCTGTTTCCTATTAGTTTATCATCTCTCTTCTCAGTTCTTCTACTACAACAGCTACTTGGATTTCATTCTTGGTGTTATTTATTTTTGTCAGTAGTTCCCAACACATTACTTTGTAGATCAGCAACAGTGAATGCACATAAACTCACACACACAAATATGCATACAGCAAAGGAGAACTACGTATTGTTCCACCAGTAAAGAAGTAAAAGGAACTAAAAATCCTTTAAAGTTGCAATAAAACTGCTAAAGAATAGTTCGATAGTTCCCTTCTAAAGGTCCCATTTGTATTAATATTTTTTTTTTGACCCTTCAGCTTACGATAAGGTAGGCTATCTCTCCAAGAAAGGTCATAAATTGCAAGTGTAACAAGCAAGAACCTAGCAATGGGCTCTTAAGAAATTGACTTTGAAGAGGAAGTGATTATCAAGCAGAGGGATTCCATACTTGTAATACAAGAAAAAAAATAAAAATAAAAAGAAAATAAAAGACTGAAAGAAAGAAAGAAAGTTTAATAGCCAAGCATGGTTATAGGCCCAGACGTGATGGTCCCTTCCAAGTTGGCACTTGGCGGTGGAAACTAGAACTTGCCATCCAAACAAGCTGGCCTCCACTATAAGTGGGAACCACAATTTCCTTTCAAGGGTCCTACCAGCTTAAGGAGCCGTGTTGCCCTTCCTATACCATATTGATAAGCTTGAAGCTAAAAGAAGGTCAGGATAAATCAGATATTCAACAACAATTAGGATTGTTTAGGATTGCTATGCAGTTTTAACTCTCTGTCCACAATATCAAACAGACACTTAGACGAACTTAAAAAGCAACGCAAAAGTCATTTATGGCCTATTAGATTTGGAAGAGTAATCAAATTTAGTACCCATTAGAATGATCAGATTTTGATTGAGGAAAATGGGATGATCATGGAGAAAGAACGGAACCTTATTAAAAAGGGCAATGAAAATACAGTAGTTGAACTTACCACCAATAAGCAGGGTCCCGCAGCCTAATATTCCAAACACGAACATTTCTACAGCCAATGAACCCAACAAGCCTCGGCCTACACTCGTCTCCCAAACAAGCCCCAGTCTGATTCCAACTCACCATCACATTCTTCACCTCATTAAATCTCTGCACAAACTTTAGCCCTTGTCCATCCACCACACCGCCACCAGTAATTCCCACATCAGTCGCGTTTTCCGCCAAGACAACGTACCATCTATCGAATTCCTTCGGATAGTCCCGGATCTTCGTGCCTCCCAATAAAGTAGCACCTTCTTGGATATCTAAAATAACGTTGGACTTGAGGTGGATAGTGGCAGTGAGGTAGGTTCCAGGCGGGAAGGAAACACGGCAGGAGGTGGTGGGACAAGCATCGATGGTAGATTGGATGGCGCGAGTGTCGTAGTGAAGGCCGTCGCCGGTGGCGCCGAAATCGGCGACGGATAGAGTGGTGATTTGTAGGGGGAGATAAATATTGGTGGATTGTGAAGCGTGGGGACGTGATTGGAGGAGAGGGAGTAGGATTAAGAGAATGACCAATTGGAAAAGCCGAGCAGTCATTGGAGGAGAATAGAATGGAGATTTCAGCTCTCTGCTTTGTTAATTTTTTTTTTTCGAGTTGTCCTTAATTTGGTTGATTGTGTTTAATCTTTGCCAGTGTCTTAGCATTCAAGTTCATGAGAGGTTTTGGTCTAAATAACATGTGCAATTATTTATTATTTTATTTTAAATATATAATCTTATATTTAAATATTTATAATACTATATTATATTATAATTTCTGTATTTTTTTTTTTAAAAAAAAAGTAATTTTCTGTGTTTTTAAAATTTTATTATAATTTCTATTTATAAATTTATTAATATATTTTATTTTTAATTAAAATTAAATAATAAAAAAATAAATTATTTGTTGAAAAATATTTTTAGCAGAAAATATTTTTAAAAAAATATTTTTCAAATTCAAAGTATTTTTCTCCTATAAACGAAAACTAAATTCCTAAATTATCATCCTCTTCATCCCATTATCTTATAAGAAGTCCCAAAAAAAAATCTTTCTTTCTTTTTCTTGTTTCTTTTCTATTCATAAGTTAAGTTTTTCTCTACCAATGCGTTGATTCTCTTATGCTCTTTGGGAGGATCATTTCTCCTCTCCTATTAGCTGTAGGTTCTCTCATCATCACCACCCTATGGGTGCAAATTTTTTTTTTTTTTTTTTTATTTAGTTTGGCATATTTGAGCTTGAATGGGAAAGTATATTCTTGGACATGTGATGCTCTTTGTACCTGTGAATTATTTGCAGATCTAGAAGGTTTTTTTACTTTTTCTTTTTCTTTTTTAAGAATAATTTTTTAAAGTGTATGCAAGATTATTAATTATTAATTAAGTTTGAATTTTTTTAATGTGATTAATTAATTAAATCTATATATTTATTGAGATTGTTAATTAATTAGAAATTAATTTAGTATTTTATAAATTAATTTAATATTAAAAAAATTAGTAAAATTTGCATGTTTAAACACTTTAACAAAACAATAACAAATTAAACTGTAAAACCAACAATCCCATTACCTTCCGCTCATTTTTTATTATCAATTGTTTGTTTTATTTCATTATTCCATTATATTTATTATTTTTCCTCTTAAGTTTTCTTGAATTAAAATTTTCAATTGAAAATTTTTTTCTTCTCTGTTCGTTTCAAAATTTTTTGACTTTTCTCTTCTCGCATTTAAAATAAATAAATTTAAAATCTATATAGAATCCACGGTCATTCACCCTATTTACCAAATTTTTGAATTGAAAAAAAAGACTTTATTATCAGCAAGATATAATTTCCTATAATTTTCAGATTTAATATTATGGAATAACTATCTATTGGAAAAAGAATAAAATAATACACCCAAATCAATTATTCATAAGTCAACTGAACTGTACATATTAAGAATTAAAATATTACCAATGTTATCTGTAAAATATACAGAATTATCATTTTCATGAAATTTATTCTTTTGGCTTTTCTTCTTCTTAGGTTTAAAGCAGTTAATTCTTAAAGTGTTCCTTTTTACCACAGACTCAACAAAGAATTTCATTTCTGTCCTGAAATTTCTCTTGCCCCTTCGACTTCAATTGACCATATTTACTATACCCTCCTTCGACTTATTAGATGAATATTTGATTTCTCTTTTGCTAATGCTCTCACTCATGACAATATCACGGACATCATCAAACTTTAACTTCTCAGACTCACGTAAACTGCTAATTACAGAAACAAACAGTAGAGATGACAATAAAATTAGGACTTCAATCTCATTATCAAAAATAATCTTATCAGAACTTAATTAACTGATAATCATATTAAATTCGTTAATATGATCTATGAGAGATCCACTTTCAGACATTTTCAAATTAAACAAACGACGCAGCAGCCAGCAATCCTACAGTCATTGTCTCTTTAACGATGTTGAAGGCAACATTTTTCGTTAACGTCAAACGAATCAACCCTAATGCCTTTCAATCCTTTAGATCCCAAACCTCTTGTTTCATAATTTCTGACTTCTCTCCTAACAGGGTTTATGGAAGTTATTCTGATATAGATAATTTTCAATCTGCATCTTCCAAAAATCAAAATTGATTCTATCGAAATTCTCAATTTGAACCTTCGGACATTCCATTATCTTTTCAGATTGTTGTAATACGAACCAAAAGTTATAATATCAGTCGTTAAGAATCGAATAATCATACAATCAAAGAATTAGTCCGAAAAGTAAATAATATACAAATTTAATGTGATTCACTAATTTGGCTATGTCCACGACGACTTAGATTTTCTTATTTTTTTTATGAGTTTTCAAAATCGAACACACTAGGAGAATAAATAAAGTTAAAATCTTGGTGGAATCGACATCCATTCCCCCTATTTACAAAATTCTTGAATTCAAAAAGGAAAATCTATTAAATTTGGCAGATTCAGCGCTCGCTACAATCGAGTTTGTTGGTGAGTCAGTGAGCCAAGCTCATGAATTTTAAGGAGTTCAATATTGAATCAGTGAGCCAAGCTCATGAATTTTAAGAAGTTCAATATTGCTTAATTCAAACCCATCTCATTTATTAAATATATCTAAAAATTGAACTTGAATTTAACTTATTTAAAAAATAAGCAGAGTTCGATTAAATTTTTATAGAGTATAAGAGCCGAATTTTGTATAACTTAACAGTAACATGGTTTATTTACATTCTTAAAAAATTTTAATTAAAAAAAATTAAAATTTTTATTATAAATAAAAAAATTGATAGAAAAAAAATCAATTAAAATAAATTCTTATAAAAAAAATTTATTCCAAAATAGAGTCACAAACCATGCATTAAAAGTTATAAACCTATTTTATTAAAACTAGTGTCAATCATGAATCAAAATAGCAACTAGTTCAGGGTTAGTCTTATAATTATTTTTGCTGCTTTTTTTTTTTTTTAATCAATGGGAGGTATAAAACCAAAAGAAACAACTAAATACAGCAACATTCCCAAGTGGAGAAGATAAAAACTCCGGCCGACGTCGTGGATCATCAACAACAAGATTAGTAAGCCTATCTGATATTTTGTTAGCTTCACAAAAGCAACGAGTCATTCACACCTCCCAAATAATAACCTAATAGTTTTGACTCTTTTAACTCAACACTCTTTAATAAATTAGTGAGAAACAGGTCGTTTCATCAAGTGAGAGCACATGATGAACACATGTGAAATTGTCCTAAAATTAAAATGTGCAAGCTTAAATTGCCTCAGAAAAGGAAATAAAACCATTAAGTACTGGTTAAAGGATTAAAACGAACCGTTTAGCATTGATCATCATTATTTATGTATAATTTACATTAGACTGAAATTAGCAAACCTGCAATGCAGAAAGTATAAAATGCAACTGTTGGAGAAGAGGAGAAAACGTGTGCAACACAAGAAGAAGAAAATTAGCAAACCTGCAATGCAGAAAGTATAAAATGCAACTATTGGAGAAGAGGAGAAAATGTGTGCAACACAAGAAGGGAGACTTCCATAATAGTTAAGGGATGATGATGATGATGGATCATTCTGCATTTCTACAATATGAATCACTCAATCATCTCACAACTCATGTATTTAGTTTGAATGACTCTCAGAATCAGTATCTATATATATTATGAGAATAACATATTGAAATTTCTCATCTTCAGGTGAGAGAATTCCAAGTCTCCAACCTTCTCTGGCGAATCGAATGCGTCGAAACCTGAGATTAATGTTGAGGCATCCCGTCTACTTGCTGCTCATTGCTAATATTTGATTATATACATGCTATTTGTGGAGCTTTGTGCCGCCCTCATAGCTCCATTTTCAATTGATTCGAGCGCATAGATGCTACACCATGATCACAATTTGCAGTTAGTCTCAAGATTTCAATCTAAACTTGGAAAGGTAACGCATAATTAATGTTAAATTGACAGCAAGCAATCAAATTCAACATTATTCCTTGTATCCAAACATGATTTGTCTATATCACAACTTACATGCAATTTAGCACAACAACTAATTTCATCTGGGAAATTCATCAATTATAGAATATTCCTTGTATTGATTTCAGTCTAAACTTGATAAGGTAACGCATTATTAATGTTAAATTGACAGCAAGCAATCAAATTCAACATTATTCCTTGTATCCAAACATGATTTGTCTATATCACAACTTACATGCAAATTAGCACAACAACTAATTTCATCTGGGAAATTCATCAATTATAGAATATTCCTTGTATTGATTTCATTATCTGATCTTGACATTCCATTTCCATTTCCATTTCCATTTCATACGTTAACAAGCATGACATGAGAACGAAATTTGCTAGTAACCAATGGGTGTACATTTTCAGAGAGAAGTTCTACAAGTCGGCGAATGTACCTGAATTGGCTGAGGAGTCATAACTCAAAAGGGAGTTATCTGGAGTAATGAAGTTATAGCCACCGTCTTCTCTTCCCCAAACCGGTTGGTTAAGTGCATCAAACTGCCATAGCTGTTGAGAATTTTGTCTATTCCCACTATCTTGTACTTCTGCCCACATCATTGGCATAACCATGCTGGGGAAATTACCGTCCATTAAAGATCCACTCTGCATGTTTTAAAAGCACAATTAGAAAGTTATCAGCAACAGGATAAAATACCAACTATCATTAGTAATTAGCTAATCTGACTAAGGAAATACAGAAGGATACAGTCCCCACCACACTCGATTACAATATCTTTACAATATCTACATTCGCAACGCATCACGTGTTTTCTCTCTCTTCTCTTTTTGTTTTTTTCCGGCATGCACGGCATGGCGAGATTAGATACACTGAATAGTGCGTAAACCAAGGGGCATTAAAAGGTGCGCCCGCAATTTCAGGACAACTCCATATGTAAAATTCCGGGGGCACGTGAAATCGTGTGGCGCAAATTGGACACATTGTTTGCACATACCAGTGGAAGGAAACTTTTCGAAGAAAACAGATGGAAACCTCAAAAAGAAACAACATTGCAATTGCAAAATGTTGTCATCCACCTACATAATCAGGCATACTTGTGCCTTCATAAGCAAATGTTCTAGGCAACATATTAATGAAGTATACAATATCATTACAAGTAATTCAAGCAGGTTCAAATTCAAAGGAGCTATATCCTAAGGAACACAGCCCAAGCAACATGCACGCCCAACAGACCTAGAATTTAGCATAGTTGCAGGGGAAAAAGGGGAACTTTAATGTGCAACTAACAATTATGATTTAAGTGAAAAAGTATACTTTTTTTTGGCCTGAGAAAAAGTATACTTACTTCTGCAGCTAATATACTGTCAAGATTGAAATCAATTCCCGGGTTAACTGCTGCAAGTCTCATTGATAAGACCTGAAATCAAAGAAACATTAGACCAGGATAAGATTGTGGTAGATAATCATGATTTTAGAATCAGAAAAGGCTTGAAGCATGTCAACTTTTCATGCAGCTTTACTTCATTATAGAGGTGTTTTATGCACTTGACTTGTTACCAAGGGGGTTGAGTTAGGAAAATGACACGAGACTTGGAAAAAGAACAATCAACAATTCAGGTGGTCCAGAATTGTCATGCACTGTGAGTAACACCACATTATTACTAATGTACAACTTCAATACTAAGTGCTCAAAACACCCACAGGAAAAGGGCAAAGTCCCATCAAGAATGAAAATTGAATTACCCTCAAATTCAAAAATTTTAAATATTTCTATAACAAGTTAAGGCATCAGATAAGGAAGTTCACCTCCACTTGGCGTTGTAGTGACTGTACATGATTGATGATCTCATCCAGTACCAATGCTGTTCCAGAAATCTGCATAGAAAGATAACCACTTATTAGATTCAATGACCTTAAGTTTAGAAGCGTAAGCCAGCTTATAGACAATGTTGAAGAGTTGCTATATGAAGGCATGAATAGAAAATTTTTGTTAACTATTTAAACCGACTGAGATTAGCATGGTTTGTGGCTATACAGTTCTCTCCATTGATGATGATACTGAGGGAGCTCCTCATATGGCAAAAGGATTCTGTAGACTAAAATATTTGATATGAAAAGATGATCCTAGCTATCATCCACAGTATACATGATATAGCAGTTGATCCAAATCTAAGAATAGCCAAAACAAGGCAAGCCTTTATAGATATGCACACTTAGGATTTAATTTGTTACTGCCTTGCACTGCCTAACTTTCATTAACTACAGCTTCAATTTTCTTAAATTTGACAAAATGAAATGCACAAACCACATGTCAGCATTTAGTGATATGAAGATTGAACACCAACTCTTCTGAGCAAATCCTTACCAACTAATGCCTGATTGCAGTTAGGTCTAGGAATTTGCCCCACAATTTTTTGTCTTAGCAATTTTCTTTTTCTCAATTGTTTTTCATCATAATAAAAGATAGATGCCAAACTTGCAAGAGAAGTTGGTATCTTGCAATTTTCCTCTAGGATGGGACCCCAGACATATGATCTAACACAGACAGAACAAAGGCATTTCAAGGCACATCCAGCTAGCACTTCCCCACAAATAAATTCACGAGATTTAGCCCATGAAGGGTACTATTGTCATTACATAAAAACTAGCTGAATTTCCAGTTCCAATGCTTTTATTCTTCAGATAATTTCTAGTCCAAATATTATCCGCTTGAGGAGAAACAACTGGTTCAAGTGAACCACTGTGTATCAGTTTGGCAACTGCATAACACAACTGTTAGAACTCTCAAGACGCATTTTTTTCTTCTGGGTTAAAGCCCAAACCTTCAATTCAGCGTCTTTACCAATTAACCAGGATTGAGAAACCTCAAATGACAAAACTAACCTCAAAAAGCACCTATTGGCTAAAACGAAGTTTCCCCATCAGAAGAAGAAAAAATGGCAAAGATAATGAAATTACGAGAATGCCACCAAGACACCAAAGCTCGACACTTTTCTTGGTAGAAAAGCAAGGCCCACTTTCGTGAAAAAGGTGACAGTGACCAAACCGTTAACTAATCTACATAATCCAAACATATAATTACAACATTTTAATGATAATTTTGGACTGATACCCTCCATAATCTAAGCCCCAAAAATCTCAATCTAATGATTAATTAATCAATTACCTAATTGACAACTAACCTTGTTGCAGCCTGGGACCAGCTCTTGAAGTAGCTTCATCCTTGCATTGATTTTCTCTCTCCTTGCCTAAAAGACAGCCAAATTCAAGTCACGGTCAGCTTAAATTTTGGCAATTAATCAATAATTAAACAACTTGAAGGTTAATTAAACTATTAATTAAGTTCTCAAGTATGGGATTACTCTCTCTGCTAAGCTATGGCTGTCTGTGGCTTGACCACGACGAGCTCGAACGTGAACGTAAGGAAGTTTCTCTGCATCTTCAGAGTTCTCATTTGCGCAGCTCCTATTCTTCTTTGCTGAGCCTTTACCCTATAATAACCTCAATTAATTAGCAACTAATTGTAAGTTAATTAGTGAAAAGTGAAAGTAAAATTAAAGTATTGAAAAGGGAAAACCGTTGAAACCCTAATTTTGTCTACCTTCTTTTCTCGCTCCTTCCTCTTCACCGGCCTCTGATTCTGTGCCCCGTTTTCAACCGTCGTAGGATCAGAAACCAACGGCTGTAATGGATTTAAGAATGACTCAGCCTCGGTGGGTTCACTCTTAACGACTTTCTCGAGATTCGCACTGGAATTCGACGGCACTGAACTCGTCTCAGGAGAATTATAGGTAATATTGTGTAAATTGTCACCGGCGAACACCGAGAATCTCGCGGCTCGCTCTATCAAACCACTGTTAGTAGGAAACGTTAAATTCGCAGCATTGAACTGGGGCTGTAGATACTGTTTCTGATGATGGGTCTGGATAACATTTCGGGTTCTGATAGTCGAATCAGGCGAGTGTAGAAGCTCCACGGCCTGATTGGGCGGCAACTCAAGAAGAGCAGTGAAGGAGCTAGCATTTTCCGGAGGCACGGAGATTAGGTGCTGGATATCTTCCCCAAATTGGAGAGAATCAAGTCCAGTCTCGTCAGGTTGAGGTCCCGTGAAGCTGGATCTAGCTACAGGACCAGTAGGTGACTCCATAGCGAGCAAAACCAGCAAAACAGAAGACGAAATTGAATCAAACCCAGGTCCAGAAAAAAGCGAAACAAGAACTGGGTTCTGCTTGTGTGCTACAGAGGGAGGGATAAAAAGAGTGGTCGAGGTCGAGAAGAAGCTTAGCTTAAAGGAGCTTCAGCTTCGATGGCAGTGAATGATTCACAGATTTTGTGTATAGTTTCGCCAAGGCCTGTTGTTTGGTTGCTGGCGTTTGTGTTCTCTGTAATAAAGAGATTAGCTATCAGCCATTTGAAGTATAAGGAAAGCAACGTCTAGTGTAAGTGGGGATGGGGGGTGGCCGTTTAATTATACGGGAATTTTCAGAGAGAGAAACTGTGCATTTTAGAGAGAAGAGAGAGAGAGAGACACGGAGGAGGCTCATCCTCTACAGTTCTTCTTGTACAGTTTGTTGAGATTAAAGTGTATAGGTTGAGTCGGGGCCACCATTATTTATTTATTTTATTCATACATTTATTTTACAGAGAAACAAATCCTGGTCAAAGAGTGAAAAAATAAACAGAGAAGAAAATTCTAAATTTGACAATTAATTGGGCAAATTCCAGTGGTCTGACTACTCTTTATCTTTCTAAATATTTTAGGGAGACAATCTCTTTTCTCTTCACTTTAGGATTTAGCAGGACGTAAAAAATAGTTTTGGTGCTAAAAACGGAAAGAGCTGGTTTTGATATGCTATTTTTGTTTTGCATATACTTTTGATTCTTGTTAGTGGTTTAGTGGTTCTCCTCTTGCTAGTAAGACTCGACGCTAAAACCTTATTTAATTGGTGTAATTTAGATAAAAAAATTTAAAAATTTTTAAAGATGCAAAAATTATTTTTATTTAATTGATTTTTTTTTACTACATATAAAATTATATGAAATTTCTCTTACCATCTATGAAATTTCTTATATTTGATAGGAAAAAAAATTATAATGGACTAATTTGAAATCGAAATTAGATTGGCATTGGTTTGATTAAATTTGAAATCTATCAACATTTCTTAAAGTTGAAGTAAATTAGAATCAGGATATGTCTTTTCTGGATTTTGATGGTTGAATATATTCTTAAACTCTTATACTAATTAAGATTAATATATTGAACATTGAAATTAAAATTATTATTTATTTAATACCTGAATTTATAAAATCATAATAATTAAACATAAATCACTCACATTATTAATAATTTATTAAAAAAATAAAAATTATATATATATTATTGCCTATATTTTAAAGTTTGATAACTATGTTTTGAATTTTCATAAATTGAGTTTAATTTTATCATTTTATAAAAATTTGAAATTTAATAAATAAATTTTTGACTACAATTAGCAATAACTCAAATTATTTTTTACTTATTTTTATAAATCATCGATGATATGATTAATTTGTATTTAATTATTAAATATAATTATTAGTTGATAGCTATTTACTAATTGTATTTGAAATCTTTAAATTTTTTGATAAATTATGTTTAATTATTGTGATTGATATGTAAAATAATGAATAAAGAATATTATATTATTAAATATATATAATATTTAAAATATGATTCTTAATAAAATATCATTTATTTTAGATGTATATACATATTTTTATTATATACAATACAAACATTATAATTTATACAATTATTATTGTAATATTTCATTATTTTATATTTATATTAATTTATTAATATATTAAATTTTATTTCAATACTAAAATAATAATATAGTTCAATATAAAATAATATTCAACGGACATAGAAAATTTGTTAGAAGATCAGATTTTAATAAATGGTCAAAATGAAATAAAATATGTAAAATAAATATATATTTAAAAAATTTATAAAAAAATTAATAAAATATTATAATTAAATTATAATTTATTTTTTTATTAATTAAAATATATTAATAAAAAAATTATTTTTTTATATCTAGAATTATATCTTTCTTAATAATCAACTAATTAATAGCTCATTTTTTATTAATAAAATAAAATTGATTTTTAATAATATATATTATAGAAAAAATTCCTTTTATTATAGTCGTAACATGCAAATTCATAAAAAATTTGTGTTAGAGTAATATAAGAATTTAATATAATATTTACTATAATTTTTTTAAATTAAATTATTTAACTCATTAATTATAAAAATAATATTTTTATTTTATTTTTCTTTAATTTAAATACTTTAATATATCATCTATAAAAATAATATTTAATTTATATTTAAGTATTTTTAAATTTAAATAATTTAATCTATTACCTATTAAATGTATACTTTTAAAATTAAATTATTTTTTAAATTTAAATAGTCTATAAAACTCATTTATTAATAAAATATTATTCATATTACACTTTTATTTATAAAAATTTAAAATTTATTTCTCTATATTTAAATAATTTAATAAATAATTTCAATTATATAAATAAATTAAAAATTAATTAAGTGAGATAATTACTTTTTAATAATAAAATTAATATATAAAATTAAATTACAGAACAAACGGATAATTTGAAAAAAATTTACGTATTGGAGTTAAAAATTTAAAAATAAAAATGAAATTTTTTAAATTGAAAAAATAAAAATAAACAGAAATAAATAATATTAAAAATTAATAAAAATTTATTTGATAAAAAAATTTAAAAAATTAATTTTATAAATTAAAAAATATTTTAATCCACTAATTTTACAATAAGACTAATTAATAAATTTTTTAAATATATAAAAATTTAATAATATTTTTTTACTACGTATAAAATTATATAAATATTCTTACATAATTTTAAAACTTTTAAATCGACCGATAAAAAAAATTTAAATTAAAATAAATTAAAAATATAGTTAATAGGTCTTATCAACTATTTTTTAAATAGTTTATTACACAGATAAATTAATTAATTAAAAGTTTATTAACTGTGAAAAATAAACCAAATAATTGAAAAAATTGATGATGTTGAAGGAAACCTATGTAGTGACAGATATTACGAATTCAATGATTAAGGGTAGGCAGCTCTAACTATGCAATCCAAATTAGAATCATGTTATTTTAATAATTTTTATTTTCAAATTAATGTACTAGTATTTAAATTAATTTTGATATATTTTTTTAAAATTTTCTTAATAAACTTCAAAATTAATCTAGGTAATATATCGGTGTTTAAAAAGTTTTATCCTAATATTATATATATATATATATATATATATATTGATGATCTGAGATCCAATAGAATAGGGTTTTACCAGGGTTTTTCTATTACAGAATAAGGCTTAAACTTTCTGAGGAGGGGACTCCTCTTTTATACATTGTCTTGCTTGCTGGTGACGTGTAAAGGTCTCTCCAGGATTGGGCCACGCGTCTCTGCCATGCGGATTCGGAAGTACTGGGGTATCAGCCGCCTGCTCCATGCGTAACGGCCTCTGATTCTCCCCGTGCGTACGTTCGAGCGGATCTGCCAGGTTGTCTGGTGAATATTTTTCTGGATCCTGGGCTGGACCGAGAGTTGGGCCGGATGCTAAGCCTGAGTGGAGAGGGCCTGCTCCATGCGGACCGGGCCGGCTTGAGTGAGGAAGATGGGTCGAGCCCGGCCTTGAAGGTCGGATGAGCCAGGCTTGTTATGTATATCAGGTGTGTGGGCCTCTACGTCATGGGCCTTGGGCTGTGGTCAAGCCCCTGGTCCGGGGTGAAGGAATTCAGCAGTCATCAATTGCCCCTTCACCTTCTCGGCAGTTATTGCTCCAACTGCCGAGGGGGTGAATACCAAGAACTATTATGATCGCGTCTGTTCGGGTTCAGGTGCCTTAATAACATCCTTTCATCTTTCAGTCGTTGCGCAGTTTCTGAATTCTATCTGCTCTTTCCTCTTTCTGTCTTTTCTCTATTCTTCTTGTCCTCTGCCGCCTTTACTTTCTTGTCATCATTATCTGGACATCTCCTTTCTTTCCTTTTCTGTGAATATCTTTTAGAAATCTGACATCATTAGCTTAGAGTCTAGTGTAGCTCTGCCCCGTGCTAAGTCCTCAGGCTCCGAGTATATATCGGTGCCAGCTTTTCTTCATTCGTGAGCCTTCTGTTGAAGCGAGAAATTCTTGTTTTATCTGTGACAGGTCTATCCGACGCCTTCTTCAAACAGATTGCCTTGTGCCCCAGAGGTTTGCCGTGATTGTGCTCTTATCATCTTAAGGGAGAACTGTTTCTGACTTGTCCCTGTTTTGAAACTTTTTGCAGTTCCTGAAATAAAAATGGGTCAGTTCACAATTCTTGAAAATTTGATGTTACCTCTAAGGCGTTTGGACGGTGCATTGAAGATCCTTCGGGTATGGCAGTCGAAGGGTGGGACCATTCGGCAAGCTGCTGAAACTGTTTTACCCAGGTCGTCTGGCCGGCCTCCTCCTCTGCTTGTTGTCCGGGCTCCAGAGAAGTTCTGGGCTGTTGAGGGGTTCGCTCTAACTTCGCCTTTTTCCGCAGAGAAACAGGGAATTTCCTCGATGCCCATGTTGTCCTCTTTTGATATAAATGGGAGTGGCGCCGGCGCTCAGCTTGTTGTTCTTTTTGATGTGAAGTACCAGTATTATTATTCCCTTTGGTGTGAAGTACCAGTATTACGTGAGACTGGGATCTGCTGCACTCAGTTAGGTCTCCAGCGATTTCTTCGAATGTGTACTTCGCGACCTCTTCGGGGCCGTAGCCTCGAAGACTTATGTTTTTCATGTGTGGTGCACGGTCGGCATACAATATCTGAGCTTGTTCGAATGTACCGTGCATCACACTCGGGTAACCGAACGTTTGCCCAGGGGGACAGTGAGAAATGCTTATGGGAATCAACTTGTTCAGTTCCCCTATAATAGCGGGGCAGATCTTGGCCTTTTCTGCCAAACTCACATTCCGAGCTGTGAGAATTCCTCCGGGCTGAAGACCAGAGTAGTAGGATAGGTGATAACGATGTAATCGTAGATGATGATGTATGTGGTTATGTAAATCCTTTAAGGATAGTCTTGCATCCCGTAGTGTAAGCCTTTGTAACGTGCTGTAATGTACTTTTCTTTTAATGAAGTTCTTGTTCTGCTCTCATGCTTAAGCTGTTCTTCTTTTATCATGTGTGAAATACTTTAGATTGCTCGCCTTATAATTTTAACCAATTGAGCTCTATCCTGCTTTTTCCCAAGCTGATCTAAACTATCTGCGAGCTCTGATGAGTTGAACTCCGGATCCACTTAGCCAACTGGGCTTTCAAGTTTCCGAACTGGACTGTCTGACCGACCTGTGAGATCGGTCTTTACTCCGATGAATTGAGCTTTGAGTCTCCTTCGTTCGGTCGGGCTCTCAGGTCATGTTGTCCGAGCTGGACTGACCGACCCGAGAGTTCTGTCTTTGCTTAGTGAAATGAGCTCTGAGTTTCCTTTAGCTGGCCGAGCTCCCAAGTCATGCTGTCCGAGCTGGACTAATCCGACCTCTGAGCTCGGCTTCTGATGAGTTAAACTCTAAACTCTAAGCTCTCGGCTCAGTATGGATCCGAGGTATCCTTGTCGTCTCTTTCCGATCTCGTAACCCTTGTTTTAACAACAAGTCAAATCTTATATGTATTCTACGTGATGAGTAGGTCTAACCTTTATCATGCTTTCATCTGCTTGCATCTTTGAGTTTTTCCTTCTATTTCCTTGATACTTACCACAGATGTGGTGAAGTGGTGAATCTTGTGGGTTAAGTTGTCTTGGCTGGAAATCAGGTCCGAACAAGTTGGACTTGCCTGGGCTTTTAAGTGATGGACTATCATTGTGGACCTGGCCCTTGATAGATGTAGACAAGCCCAGCGATCATCCTTTTGCCCCTTTACCTTCTCTCCGATTATTACTTAACCGTTGAGAGGGTAAACTTTGAGAGCAATTAATGGTCGCGTCGTTCCAAAACAAAACTGTTCAGATCAACGTTCCGTCTCATCATTGCCTTTCATTTCGAATTCTTTCTGTCTTCCGAAGAAATTAGCTCTCTTCTGCTCTCTGTCTCCCTGCAACTCCTTCTGCTTTTCTCACCTTATTGCATTTTCAGGTACGCTTCCTTGTTCTTCCATGGCAAGTTTAAAGCTTCCTGATGTTTTTGACCTTGAGTCGCATATTACACCTTCCAACATAACTAATCACATTTCCCGGAGGCTTTTAGATACTCCGTTGTATCTTATTCGAGCACCTCTTCCGAATGAGAGGATAGTTCTTCCTTACCCTCGCCCTCCTGGTTTGGTGGATCCCCAAGAGGTTCGTAGCATAGTGTTTTTCCTAAAGCAGAGAGAATTTGGTCTACCGTTACCTTTTACCCCTTTCTTTGTTGAGGTCTTTGAATACTGTAATACCCGGCTAGAATCCGGCATCGGAATTCCTGTCGTCCGGTGGAATCCGGGGTGTCGGACTTCTAGAGGAGGGTAGGATTTATGTTTTACTATGTGTGATATGTGTTTTACTGAGTTAACTACGTTTTGAGTTGAAATGACCCAAGGCTGATGAGCCAAGTTCGGCCGCCGAAGGTAAGTTCGGCCGCCGAAAGTGCTCAATGTTCGGCTTCCGAATTCAGGTTCGGCCCCCAAATGTTGCATGATTGCATGCGCTTCGGCAGGCGACGCTGAGTTGCTGAGCCAGCAGCTTTGTATCCCTTAGTCAGCATGGTGGACAGGTGTTATCACCAGCTCATGTCCAAAGGTTAGTCACGTCTTTCATGCTTTATGTGCTGTGTTTGGGCAGCTCATGCAGAGTGTTGTGCTCGTTCACAAGGGTTTGAGTGTTTTGAAGCAAAAAGTTAAGTTTGTGAGAGTTTGAGAGTTTGAGGAGAGTTGGTCCGTTTGCCCTTGGTCAGAGTGTTCATCTTCCTGTTTACAGAGGTAAGGGAAGAGCTAGAACCTGTTTATATGTTTTCTGAAGGTTTTATGGGGTTAAAGGAAAGAGATGCATGCTTAGGGTAGTAAAGGTAGTTTTGATGATTTATGCTTGTATACATGTTTGATTTGTTGTGTGGGGTTATTAGATAGTTTTGGACCCCTGTGATCATATACGTGAGTATATGTGTGTTGAGGAGTTTGAGTATATATGTTTTGGAGATGTTGAAGGGAAGGAGGAGCTAAGTTTGCCGTCGGGCTGAGTTCTGGATGAACTCAGGTTCGGCAGCCGAAGGTTCATTCGGCCGCCGAACCTCTTGCATGGTGGCTTAGGCTGCCACAGCTTGCCCCCGTGAGTTTTGCATGTTCGGCTCTGTTTGGGGACTTCGGCCGCCGAAGGTGCCGCCGAAGGTTAGAGACTTTCGTCTCTGGAAGTATGTTTTGACCCCGAAACTTGCCCCAGAAAGGGTTCGGTCGCCGAAGCTTGAGATTCGGCCGCCGAAGGTGCTTGAGTTTCGTCTCTGGAGAGGACTTTTGGCCGCCGAACCTGCCGCCGAAAGTGTTCTGTCCAGCTTTCTTTTGCATGCTTTGCATGGATAGTTGAGTGAGTTGAAAGGGTTTTGTGGGGAGTTTATAGAGTTATGCTTATGATAGTTTGGTCCCTCCTATTGAGTCTTTATGTGCTTATACAGACCAGAGGAACCAGAGAGAGCAGCAGTGAGTACTGCTCCAGAGGTTTAGAACCTGCAGAGTCAGTCAGTCCAGTTAGCCAGAGGTGAGTGGAACTAAACTGATTACTTGATTTAATTCAGACAAGAACTGCTTGTAGCATATTTCATGCATCATATTTATACCATAGGGTGATTGCATTAGAATGCACAAAGATGTTGCATTGCATAGTTTCATTGTTGGTGTGGGTAAATGCTGAATGATCCAGTAGTTCCAGACAGGAAGACCAGGACCCCATTCTACGGCCTGGCAGGTAAAGGAAGACCAGGACCCCATTCTACGGCCTGGCGGGTATAGGCAACTGGTCTATACTGGCAAAGGGTAAGGACAGGTGTTATATACACATATACATATATGGTACAGGAAGTCCAGGACCCCAGTCTACGGCCTGGCACGGATTACTGGGATTATGTGGTGACAGGTTTACTCTTGATGTGGCTTGTTTGTGTTATGACGCATTTCATGAGATCATGTGTTACTGAGATATTTTACTGTTCTACTCACTGGGCTATAGAGCTCATCCCACTCCCTTAACCCCAGTTTTGCAGGTTCAGTATACAGTGTGCAGGGATATTCCAGCAGAGTACAGAAAGAGTAAAAGAGCTTGTAATAGTATAGAGTGGACATGTAAATTGTAATGAGATGTTTCGTTGTGTATAACGTTAGAGTTGTGCTTGACTTAGTGGTTTGTGTTGTAAAGCTTTGTTACATACATGAGCTGTATCTGTCTATATATATGTTTTTATAACCAGGCTTAACAGGTATGAATTAACCCATCTAGAGCAAGCTCTAGTCAGGGGTACAGAGTACAGAGTACAGAGTACAGAGTACAGAGTACAGAGTACAGAGATAGTGCATGCACAGGTTAAGCCTTGGTTCAGCGAAGAGTTTTATTTTCACAGAAATTGTATCATGTATGAGTTTTACAGGTACACAGAGAGTATAGCAGGCTTGCTACGGGTTCTGGCGGCCTTAAGCCGACCTGAATCCTAGCGCCGGTGACGGTCCATTTTGGGGTCGTTACAGATTGGTATCAGAGCCCTAGGTTCACATGATCGGACCTATAGAGAGAGTGTCGGGCTCATAGAAAATACAGTTGGTCAAGCACAATAGGGAAGCATGTCCACCAGGATAGGATGTGGAGTCCTGTCTATTATTTCATATGCATGTGTAATATGATTGAGTTATATGTTGATGTGCTGATATGCTCTAGTTTGTGTTGATTTTCAGAGTTAAGATGCGAGGAACTCGTCGATCAGCTCGATTGACTGGAGTCCCATCAGATAGTGAGGGAGTAGCTGCTCGTCCTCCTGCATTGCCGAGGGCAAGGTCTCAGAGATCTAGCAGGGAAGGCATGTCAATAGACCCTAGAAGGTCTGTAGACGAGAGCAGAAGAGGGATAGTGAGAGGAGGTAGATCTGAGGAAGAGAGGGAGGCCATGGAGACTGATCCGTCTATGGATGAAGGTATGGGAGAATCTCTGGGAGGTGTTCAGGTCTCAGGTTTTGATTATCCAGCTGTTTCCCAGGTTCCAGAGTATCCAATGGCAGGTATGTCGGAGTACTCTCGATTTGACCCATATCCTACATCTATGCCATATATGCCATATCCTTACTATTACCCATCATATCCACCATATCCTATGTATCCACCCTCCCCTATCCACCCAAGTGCAGCACACCCAGAAATAAATGAACCAGTACCACCACCACCACAAACAGAACCAGCAGTTCCTGTTGCACAAATACCTCCACCTAGTTCATCTGAGAGTAAGGTACAGATGACTGAGTACCTTAAATTGGATGCTCCTAAGTTTTATACAGGAGATGATCCATTTGAGTATCTGAGATGTGTCAAAATGAGTACTGATGAGTTGGGTGCGGATGGTAGTAGAGCCATTGAGATGGCAGGATTTACACTAAAGTGTAAGAAGGCTCGGGAATGGTTTAGGAACTATATAGAGCCTAGACTGAACAGTATGTCGTGGGGAGAATTTGCTAATGAGTTTGCAGGATGGGCTTTTCCTGATAGCTCCAGGGAGATGAAGCTAATAGAGTTTGAACAGTTAAGACAAACAGATGAGATGACGGTTGATGAATTTACAGATAAGTTTCTAGATTTGCTTCAGTACGTGGGTCAGGCCTATGATACTGATCAGAAGAAAGCTAGAAGATATACCCTAAGACTTCATCCCGGGTATTCTTCTTTGATCCTTCCAGCAGAAAAGGAGAGTTTCCACTCTATTGTGGATGCAGCTAGGAAGATGGAAGCTAGTGCCAAGATTCAAAACCAGTCTCAGGCACAGGCTTCGGGTTCTAAGGCCCCCATTTCAGGCATTTCAGGTAGCAAACGATGGGATAAAGCAAAAGGAACAAAGAGTAGGTTCTGGAGTAAAGTCAAGTCTGGTCTGGGAATGGGTAGTGGCTCAAGCTCTGGCACAACTATTCCAGCATGTAGGAGATGTGGAAGACCACACAGAGGAGCTTGTCAGTTGGGATCTTCAGCCTGTTTTAGATGTGGACAGGTGGGGCATTTTGCTCGAGAGTGTCCTCAGGTGACTTTTGTGGCACCTTCCCAGCAGATGAGTTCAGGCAGTGTAGCACAGCCAGTAGGGCAGCCAGTGGCTCCAGCCATGCCTCAGAGTAGTGGCAGAGGTAGAGGGAGAGGGGCAGCCTCTACTTCAGCAGCAGGTTCCCGAGGTGGAAATCCTGTAGCCCCAGCACGGATTTTCACTATGACTCAGGAGGAGGCTAATACATCGAACACAGTGGTGTCAGGTAATCTCATCATTGGGTGTTCAGATGTGTATGCTTTGATGGACCCCGGTGCTTCTCATTCCTTTATTGCTTCGAGAGCCATAGAGAGATTGGGTTTGATCAGGTCTGAGTTAGAGTATCCTCTCTGGGTCAGTGGACCCAAATGTGACCCATCAGTGGCAGTGTCAGTCTGTCATTTCAGTCCAGTATTTATAGAGGGTAGATATCTTCCAGCTGACCTTGTGGTTCTAGATTTGACAGATTTTGATGTCATTCTAGGGATGGATTGGTTATCTACATATAGTGCGACTTTGGACTGTAGAGAGAAGATAGTGAGTCTCAGAGACCAGGATGGGTCAGAGTGTGTCTTCAGAGGAGACAGGAGAGGTACACCCAGAGGTATGATTTCAGCCCTTCAGGCTCGTCGTTTGCTTAGGAGGGGTTGTCAGGGGTTTCTAGCTCATGTGAGAGAGCTAGACAGTCAGGTGAGGGAACCAGCCGCAGTACCAGTCGTCCGAGAGTTTCTCGATGTGTTCCCAGACTACTTACCAGGACTCCCACCTGATAGGGAGATAGGGTTTGAAATTGAGTTGCTACCAGGTACGAGACCTATCTCTATTCCTCCCTACAGGATGGCACCAGCAGAGTTAAAAGAGTTGAAAGAACAATTGCAGGACTTAGTAGATAAGGGTTTCATCCGCCCTAGTACCTCACCTTGGGGTGCTCCAGTGCTCTTTGTCAGAAAGAAGGATGGATCCCTCAGACTTTGTATCGACTACAGACAGTTGAACAAGGTCACTATCAAGAATAGGTATCCGCTACCTCGGATTGATGATCTATTTGACCAGCTAGCTGGAGCAGGTTGTTTTTCGAAAATAGATCTGAGATCTGGGTATCATCAGTTGAGAGTCAGAGAGGCAGATGTGCCTACGACAGCTTTTAGGACGAGATATGGGCATTATGAGTTCTTAGTGATGCCGTTCGGGTTGACTAACGCCCCTGCAGCATTCATGGATCTCATGAACAGAGTTTTCAGGGAGTTTCTGGATCACTTTGTCATTGTGTTCATCGATGATATTTTAGTGTATTCCAGAGATGCAGAGGAGCATGCCCAACATCTGAGGATAGTTTTGCAGACACTGAGAGAGCATGGTTTGTATGCCAAGTTCTCGAAGTGTGAGTTTTGGTTGAGGAGCATTGCCTTCTTGGGACATGTGGTATCAGCAGAGGGTATTGAGGTAGACCCCAAGAAGATAGAGGCTGTAGGTAACTGGCCTAGACCCACGACAGTGACTGAGATTAAAAGCTTTCTGGGACTGGCAGGTTACTACAGGAGGTTCGTTCAGAACTTCTCAAAGATAGCAGCTCCTATGACCAAACTAACTCAGAAGAACCAGAAGTTTGTCTGGTCAGACCAGTGTGAAGAGAGCTTTGAGGAGCTCAAAAAGAGATTGACAACAGCACCAGTACTAGCTCTGCCTGTGAGTAATGAGGATTTCACAGTATTCTGTGATGCGTCTCGAGTGGGATTGGGTGGTGTTCTGATGCAGCAGGATAGGGTGATTGCTTATGCTTCTAGACAGTTAAAGAAGCACGAGTTGAATTACCCCACCCATGACCTGGAGATGGCAGCAGTTATTTTTGCACTTAAGATGTGGCGGCATTACCTCTACGGGGTTAAATGCGAGATCTTCACTGATCACAAGAGTTTACAGTACATCTTGAGTCAGAGAGAGCTGAATATGAGGCAGAGGAGATGGGTAGAATTGCTCAGTGATTATGATTGTACGATCCAGTATCATCCGGGTAAGGCGAATGTTGTGGCAGACGCCCTCAGCCGGAAGTCACTAGGCAGTTTATCCCATATAGCAGCAGAGCGGAGACCAGTTGTGATGGAGCTTTACAAGCTCTTAGAAGAGGG
Source organism: Manihot esculenta (assembly GCF_001659605.2). Classification (NCBI taxonomy): domain Eukaryota; kingdom Viridiplantae; phylum Streptophyta; class Magnoliopsida; order Malpighiales; family Euphorbiaceae; genus Manihot; species Manihot esculenta. The sequence continues at coordinate 4,776,873 of NC_035168.2, read as the reverse complement.
GTTACAGTTAGAGTTGTCTGGTACAGGTGCATTGATAGCACAGATGAGAGTGACACCTATGTTTCTGGAGCAGATAGCTCAGAGACAGCATGAGGACCCTGCGTTGATGAAAATTGCCAGGACTGTTCAGTCAGGCAACAGTGCAGAGTTTCGTTTTGATAACAAAGGGATCCTTCGTTATGGGAGTCGACTTTGTGTACCAGATAGGGGCAGTGTGAAGGAAAACATTATGAGGGAAGCTCATAATGCGAGGTATAGTGTTCACCCAGGAGCCACTAAGATGTATCAGGCTCTGAAAAGGATCTATTGGTGGCCAGCCATGAAGAAAGAAGTGGCACAGTTTGTGACAGCTTGTGAAGTTTGCCAGAGGGTGAAACTAAAGCATCAGAAACCAGCAGGAATGCTTAACCCATTGCCGATTCCAGAGTGGAAATGGGAGAACAAAGCCATGGATTTTGTAGTGGGTTTACCAGCAGCGTCCAACAGGATAGACTCTATATGGGTGATTGTGGACAGACTCACGAAATCTGCTCATTTTCTTCCAGTATGGAGTAACTATTATGTGGATAAGTTGGCACAGGTCTATCTGGATGAGATCGTGAGATTACATGGAGTTCCAGTGTCTATAGTTTCAGACAGAGGACCTCAGTTTACCTCCCGCTTTTGGCGGAGTCTGCAGAGTGCGATGGGCACGAGATTAGAGTTTAGTACTGCTTTCCACCCACAGACTGATGGACAGTCAGAGAGGACCATCCAGACCATTGAGGATATGCTCAGAATGTGTGTGTTAGACTTTGGCGGTTCTTGGAGGCAGCATCTACCTTTGGTGGAATTTGCCTACAATAACAGTCATCATGCTAGTATTGGGATGGCTCCGTATGAAGCGTTATATGGGAGGAAATGCAGATCACCTGTTTGCTGGGAAGAGGTAGGAGAGAAAGCGCTTGCAAGACCAGAATTGATCGAGATTACCAGTAGAACAGTGCCCGTGATCAGAGAGAGGATCAGAACAGCACAAGGTAGGCAGAAAAGTTATGCAGACATTCGCAGGAAACAGTTAGAGTTTCAGGAGGGAAATATGGTGTTGCTGAAAGTGTCTCCAATGAAAGGAGTGGTTCGTTTTGGGAAGAAGGGTAAGTTAGCTCCACGGTACATTGGACCCTTTGAGATTTTGCAGAGGATCGGAAATGTGTCGTATAAGCTAGATTTGCCTGCTTCTATGGAGAGGATTCACCCGGTATTTCATGTTTCTATGCTACGGCAGTTTGTGTCAGATCCGAATCAGGTTCTGAGTGAGCCTGAGGTGGAGATTCATACAGATCTCACCTATATCGAGCAGCCAGTGCGGATTCTGGACACACAGATCAGACAGTTAAGGAACAAGGAGATCCCGATGGTGAAGGTTCTATGGAACCACCATAACCTAGAAGAGTGCACCTGGGAGACACGGGAATCTATGTTCCAGCAGTATCCATACTTGTTTTGAGGTTCGTTTCCTCCAGTGTATGTGTTATTTGTTTTTCGAATCATTCGAGGACGAATGTTTTTAAGGGGGAGAGAATGTAATACCCGGCTAGAATCCGGCATCGGAATTCCTGTCGTCCGGTGGAATCCGGGGTGTCGGACTTCTAGAGGAGGGTAGGATTTATGTTTTACTATGTGTGATATGTGTTTTACTGAGTTAACTACGTTTTGAGTTGAAATGACCCAAGGCTGATGAGCCAAGTTCGGCCGCCGAAGGTAAGTTCGGCCGCCGAAAGTGCTCAATGTTCGGCTTCCGAATTCAGGTTCGGCCCCCGAATGTTGCATGATTTTGCATGCGCTTCGGCAGGCGACGCTGAGTTGCTGAGCCAGCAGCTTTGTATCCCTTAGTCAGCATGGTGGACAGGTGTTATCACCAGCTCATGTCCAAAGGTTAGTCACGTCTTTCATGCTTTATGTGCTGTGTTTGGGCAGCTCATGCAGAGTGTTGTGCTCGTTCACAAGGGTTTGAGTGTTTTGAAGCAAAAAGTTAAGTTTGTGAGAGTTTGAGAGTTTGAGGAGAGTTGGTCCGTTTGCCCTTGGTCAGAGTGTTCATCTTCCTGTTTACAGAGGTAAGGGAAGAGCTAGAACCTGTTTATATGTTTTCTGAAGGTTTTATGGGGTTAAAGGAAAGAGATGCATGCTTAGGGTAGTAAAGGTAGTTTTGATGATTTATGCTTGTATACATGTTTGATTTGTTGTGTGGGGTTATTAGATAGTTTTGGACCCCTGTGATCATATACGTGAGTATATGTGTGTTGAGGAGTTTGAGTATATATGTTTTGGAGATGTTGAAGGGAAGGAGGAGCTAAGTTTGCCGTCGGGCTGAGTTCTGGATGAACTCAGGTTCGGCAGCCGAAGGTTCATTCGGCCGCCGAACCTCTTGCATGGTGGCTTAGGCTGCCACAGCTTGCCCCCGTGAGTTTTGCATGTTCGGCTCTGTTTGGGGACTTCGGCCGCCGAAGGTGCCGCCGAAGGTTAGAGACTTTCGTCTCTGGAAGTATGTTTTGACCCCGAAACTTGCCCCAGAAAGGGTTCGGTCGCCGAAGCTTGAGATTCGGCCGCCGAAGGTGCTTGAGTTTCGTCTCTGGAGAGGACTTTTGGCCGCCGAACCTGCCGCCGAAAGTGTTCTGTCCAGCTTTCTTTTGCATGCTTTGCATGGATAGTTGAGTGAGTTGAAAGGGTTTTGTGGGGAGTTTATAGAGTTATGCTTATGATAGTTTGGTCCCTCCTATTGAGTCTTTATGTGCTTATACAGACCAGAGGAACCAGAGAGAGCAGCAGTGAGTACTGCTCCAGAGGTTTAGAACCTGCAGAGTCAGTCAGTCCAGTTAGCCAGAGGTGAGTGGAACTAAACTGATTACTTGATTTAATTCAGACAAGAACTGCTTGTAGCATATTTCATGCATCATATTTATACCATAGGGTGATTGCATTAGAATGCACAAAGATGTTGCATTGCATAGTTTCATTGTTGGTGTGGGTAAATGCTGAATGATCCAGTAGTTCCAGACAGGAAGACCAGGACCCCATTCTACGGCCTGGCAGGTAAAGGAAGACCAGGACCCCATTCTACGGCCTGGCGGGTATAGGCAACTGGTCTATACTGGCAAAGGGTAAGGACAGGTGTTATATACACATATACATATATGGTACAGGAAGTCCAGGACCCCAGTCTACGGCCTGGCACGGATTACTGGGATTATGTGGTGACAGGTTTACTCTTGATGTGGCTTGTTTGTGTTATGACGCATTTCATGAGATCATGTGTTACTGAGATATTTTACTGTTCTACTCACTGGGCTATAGAGCTCATCCCACTCCCTTAACCCTAGTTTTGCAGGTTCAGTATACAGTGTGCAGGGATATTCCAGCAGAGTACAGAAAGAGTAAAAGAGCTTGTAATAGTATAGAGTGGACATGTAAATTGTAATGAGATGTTTCGTTGTGTATAACGTTAGAGTTGTGCTTGACTTAGTGGTTTGTGTTGTAAAGCTTTGTTACATACATGAGCTGTATCTGTCTATATATATGTTTTTATAACCAGGCTTAACAGGTATGAATTAACCCATCTAGAGCAAGCTCTAGTCAGGGGTACAGAGTACAGAGTACAGAGTACAGAGTACAGAGATAGTGCATGCACAGGTTAAGCCTTGGTTCAGCGAAGAGTTTTATTTTCACAGAAATTGTATCATGTATGAGTTTTACAGGTACACAGAGAGTATAGCAGGCTTGCTACGGGTTCTGGCGGCCTTAAGCCGACCTGAATCCTAGCGCCGGTGACGGTCCATTTTGGGGTCGTTACAAATACTTTGGGGTAACTCCTCGAATGTTATCCCCAAATTCCATTTTATTCATGTCCTGTTTCGAGTCTATCTGTCTAGGTTGGGGTTTCGCACCTACGGCCTGTCTGTTTGTCACTTTTTTCCGCCTGGTTAGGGCGAAGCAAAACTTCTATTACTTTTCCCCTCGTAATGGGCTGTCTCTTCTTACGGGCTACAAGGATTCTATAAAGGGATGGGTAGAGAATTTCCTTGTGGCCGAGTTAAAACTAGGGTCCTGCCGATCGTGGGATGTGGACCTAAGGTGGGGGGAGATCTATCCGGGCTGCAACGATCTGCCCGAATTGAGTCTTATTGAGCAGGTCGGGCTGCTTCGGCTGACTTCCGTTGAGAGGAAGTATGATGTCGAGAAGTGTATGTTTGCGTCCAACCTTAGGGATATCCGGGACACGGGTATAGTGCTTTGTCCGACTATTTTGTTTTTTCTTTGCTCATAACATCATGAAGTATGCTAACTCTTTATAACTTCGTGTTTCTTGTAGCTTCTGAGGTTAAAATGGATGGCATCAAATTCCCCAAGAATTTTGACCTGTCTCGGGAGAACATGCATGCAATTTTTGATGCCTTTGGGGATGGGCGTTCTGTAACTGAGATTGCTGCAGAGCTGGCTCAGGCCGCTTCCTCGAAGAAGGTCAGCCTACCTCCCGTCAAAGCTTCTTCTCGAACTTCCAAGCCGAGCTCTCGCAGCATCAAATCAGCTCGGCCGTCTAGCCATGGTGGGTCGAGCTCAACCTCGGCGCCTGCTGAAGGATCTAGATCCGTTCCAGCCTCCTCAGAGGTCGCGGGGGGAACTTCCCTAGCTATTGTGGAGCAGACCCAAGCTACTGAACAAGTGGGGCAGGGTGCCGTCCATTCCACTGAGGGGGTGTTAGGGGGGGAATTTAAGTCCCCTGTTGAAGACAAGGAGACCTCTGGAACAGGGATGGAGATCATCCTCCTAGAGGATCAAAGCCCAGAGGTTTCTGGTGAAGGTGCCCCTGCCCCTGTGAGGACGGAGCCTGAGGGATCTGAGGGTGTCCCCTCAAAGACCGGGGGCAAGCGTCCGACCCCTTCTGGAACGCCTGTCCCATCTCCTGCTCGTAAGAAATCCAAGACTGCTGCGGGTCCTTCCCCACCTCTTTCTACCATTGGGAAGGGGAAGGGTGTTTCTTCTGTTCCTTCGTCGTCCCCTACTGACAGCATTCTGGACCTGTCAAGCATTTCCTCTGAGTCTCCGGCCTCTGCTGTTGCCGCACTTCTCCGGGAGCGGATGTTCGGCGGGATAACAGAGGCTTCGGATCCTCGTCTTCTGGCCCTGACTGGTTACTTGGCCAGTTCTACCAAGGAGCAGGTGTCCTTCCAATCTCGCTCTCGTGAGGAGCTCGGATCTACGATTGGAGAAATGCTTCTGATGGTAAGTTATTATTTCTTTTTCTTTTCACTTCTCTTTGAGTTTGCTTTGTTTCTTTTCTTGACAATTGTTCTTCCGTACTAGATGTTAGGCCTGGTTATGGAGGTGGATGCCCGTGACCTCTCTCTCCGGGAGTCCGTGGACCGCCGGATCGAAGAAGCGCGCCGTGATGAAAACCTGACTGCCACCAGCGACGCGAGGGGCCACCTGGCAGCCGCCCGGGAGCAGATCCAGTCTCTCCATGTGGAGTTACATTCTGCGCTGGAGGCCTCTAAAAAAGCTAAGGACAGAGCGGTTGAGGCGGCAGAGCATAGCAAATCCCTGGAAGCAGAGCTGTCTCGTACTCGCAGGGTGCTCCAGGAGTCTGATGAGAGGGCAGCTGAAGTGGAAGCTCGTTGTGTAGAGGTTGTAAAACAGCTGTCCTCTATGACAACGGCCCTTCAGGAGAGGGATGAGGCTGTTGGCCAAAAAGCCGAGGTCCAGCGCCAACATGAGGCCTTAAAGGCTGATTTTGAGGGGCTTCAAGCTCACCTGAATGAGGTGAAGGCTCAGATGGAAAGTGCCCTAGCCCGGGTGGAGGTCCTTGAGCAGGAATTGGGCACAAGTTCTAAACGTATCAAAGATCTGTCTTCATCGGCTGAAGAGTTCAACCTTCGCCAACAACAGCTGAAAAATGAAGTCAGGGCTTTGGAACGTAAATGTTTAGCCCTGCTTGAGGTGGTGAAGTATGTCGAAGGGAGGGCTCAGCTGAAGCGTGAACAGTATATAGCGGAGTATCAGGAGTCTGATGAGCTGAAGGTTAAAATTGATCAGGCCTGTGAAGCTCATCTTCAGGACTACAAAGACTCTTCTGAGTTTGAGGAATTTGTAGCCGAGGCTTGTGAAGAACATCTTGATGAGTATAAAGCTTCTAGTGAAATGAAACAGGTTATCATTGATAAGGCCTACCGCATGTATGTAACTGGCTACAATCGCGGTTTAAGAGAAGCTAGACAGGCTCCTGATATTCCTTTAGCCAAGCTTCGTAGGCGCGAAGTGGATTCAGATGGCGAGTCAGTGCTATACGGGGAGGATGATTTCCCTTTGCCCCGAGGAGATTCTCGGAGGAACATAGACCGGCCAGCTGAGTCTTCATCAGGGGAATCCGAGATAGGGTCGGAGGAGGATGATCCTGATTCTAAAAAAGACGGCCTCCGCCTTGGGTCAGAAGTTGCCCCTACTATTAATGTTGAAAGCTCTGGCCCAAGGGACACCGAGCTTCCTTCGGAGGTGGCTGTAAATAGAGATAATGCAGGCGAGGGTGTTCTTACTGATGTAAGTCCTTTAAGGACTATTTATCCGCCTGCCTCGCCGGAGGGATAAATTGTAATAGCTATTAATGAAATATTAGTTTCCTTCTTGTTTTTCATATTTCTTGACATTTATCTCTACTTTTCGTATTCGTGATGTAAACTACATATTTTCATTCATAAGCTCTGAATTAATCTTAAGTTGTGAGCTTAGCTCTCAGCTGATAGTCTGAGAGATCAAATCTTATACCGTTATAATCAAAGCAACTATCATGTCAATTTTTGGTTTTTAGTTCTTCGTTCTTGGTTGTGACTTCGTATATTTGTTCCGGATAAACTGATTTAGGCTTTGATTATAGCCTTTTTATCCTCCTAAGGATTTTACGAGTCTTTCTATGGAGGGAGCTCGGCCTTTCTCTTTGGCCTTCGTATCTTGATCCTTTAAGGATATGAGTCTATCCGAGCTGAGAGCTCGGTTTTGGGCCTTTGTGAATATTGGTCTGGGCTGAGAGCTCAACCTTGGGTTTTGTAAGAATATAAGTGTAATACCCGGCTAGACTCCGGTATCGGAATTCCTACTGTCCGGTGGAATCTCGATTGTCGGAAACCTCTAGAAGGGTAAAACCATGTTTTATGAAATGTTTTTAAGGTATTTTATGTTTCTAAAAAAAAAAAAAAAAAGAAAATTTAGTTTTTGAATGAAATAGACCAAGGAGGCTTTGCCAGGTTCGGCCGCCGAACCTCAGGTTCGGCCGCCGAACCTCATGTTCGGCCGCCGAACATGCATGAGATGTGGGGGCACGTTAGGCCGCCGAAAGGTGACAGAACCAGCCCTATAAAGGACCCCGTGACCGAAACAGGCGAGGTTTTCTCTCCCATTTCGGCCGACGGTAAGCTTTAGCCCTCCTATGGTCATTTTAAGTGTTTTCCCTCAAATCTTTCAGATGTTAACAAGTTACATCTTGTTTTTGAAGAGTTTTGAAGTTTGAGCAAGTTTGGAAGCTTGGAAATCAAAGAGTGGATTTCTCCCTACCTCCAAGCTAGGATCGTTCTTCCTCTCGATCTTCAAGAGGTAAGCTTAGATCCAACCTCTCTTGCATGCTTTAAGTAAGTTTTAAGCTGTTTTATGGGTAGAGATGCATGTTTAGGCTTGTTGATGAGTTTATGGGTTTTGATGTTTTGATGAGCAATGTATGTTGTTTGAAGTGTTGTAGTTGGGGTATTTGATAGTTTGAGACCCCTAGGTGTGATGTATGGTGCTTATGCATGTTTTAGAACAAGTTTATGCATGATTGGTTGTGTAGGGGGTTGAAATGGGCATGAAGAACCAAGTTTCTGCCCTTTGGCAGAAACCAGGTTCGGCAGCCGAAGGCACTTTCGGCCGCCGAACCAGCTTGGGAGGCAGCTTTAGGCTGCCGAAGCCTGCCCCCGAAAGTGGGAGTTTCGGCTCTGTCTGAGACTTTCGGCCGCCGAAGGTGCCGCCGAACATGCATGAGTTTCGTCTCTGTCTGGGAGTTTCGGCCGCCGAAGGTGCCGCCGAACCTGCCTGACTTTCGGCTCTGGAAGGACTTTCGGCCGCCGAAGGTGCCGCCGAAAGTGCCCTTGCCAGCCTTTTCTTGCATGTTTTCTAGGAATGTTTTGAGGTGTTTTTAGGAGGTTTTTGGGGGTATGTTTAGAGTTATGTTCTTGTTGTTTGGTGCCTCATTTGAGTCCACCTGTGTAGGTTCGGACCCGAGGAACCGAGACCCCCGGTTGTGAGATAGTCGTTCAGAGTACGTTGTCAAGCTTCAGTCACCAGGTGAGTGGAACAACTCCTTAAGTTTTAAAGTAAAATAAATGAATAAATGAATGAATCATAAAGCATTGCCCATGCATCATTATGCCATGCAATATTTCAGGATGTTTGCATTAGAATTCACGAATATGCTGCATTGCATAAATTGATGTTGATGTGGATGGTTGTTGGGTGATCCATAGTCCTCTGATGTTATGTTATGATGATATGTTATGGAAGACCAGCGAGGCCCATTCTACGCCCCTGGCACTATGTAAGAGAAAGACCAGCGAGGCCCATTCTACGCCCCTGGCACTTTAGAATGTTATGTTGTGTAAGAGAAAGACCAGTGAGGCCCATTCTACGCCCCTGGCATTTGGAGATGTTGAGGACTAATGGTGACAATACCATCCTTTATGTGATTAGCTGTGATGTGTTGCATTTCATGAAAGCAGAAAAAGAAAAAGAAAAAGTTAAATAATTTGATGATAAGAAATAAAATAAAATGAATAATAATAATAATAATAATAATAATAATAATAATAAAATGAATAATAATAATAATAATAATAATAATAATAATAATAAAATGAATAATAATAATAATAATAATAATGATAAAATGAATAATAATATACCTAAAAATGGAGGAACTAAAGCAAATGTTTTTATTTTCTGCTCACTGGGCTTTTTAGCTCACCCCCTCTCCCCTAACCCCAGTCTTGCAGGTGCGGAGTAGATAGAGAAGTCAAGAAGAGTAAGAGAAGTTTATGTAATAGCCTAGTGGTGGACATGGTTTAAATGTAATGTAAAGTATGTTATGTAATGTAATGAAAGTTTAGAAATGTGCTTGACTAGAGTTGTTTTAATCCCTGGTATACATGGTTTTCTTTATGAGATATAATGTTTTTATGATGTTCATGTAACTCAAGCCTGCCATATGTTATGTGCCCCATTGGAGTATTTGATGAGGACTCCAATGAGGGGTTTATGTTATGATGTGTATGCACAGGTTAGGCTTGGTAAAGAAAAGTTTTAATTTTTATGTATGTTGTTAATCATGTATGGGATTAAACAGGTTCACAGGATGTATGTTTGGCTTGCTACGGGTTCCGGCGGCCTTAAGCCGACCTGGATCCTAGCGCCGGTAGCGGTCCGGTTTCCGGGTCGTTACAGAATGGTATCAAAGCCCTAGGTTCATATGGTCGGACCTAGAGTGTCGGGCTCATAGATGTGATAGAAAGGTCAAGCACAATAGGAAATCATGTCCACTAGGATAGGATGTAGAGTCCTGTCTAGAATGAAAGTATGATATGCCATGTTATGTGATATGTATGTGATGAGGGTTCATGTGTTTTCACATGAACCATTTGATGCTAATGTTTTGTTATCTGTGCTGTTTTTCAGTAAACAGAATGCGAGGAACTCGTCGATCAGCTAGATTGACTAGAGTACCACCGGAGGATGAGGGCACGAGCGCCCGTCCTCCAGCATTGCCAAGGGCAATGTCAAGCAGGTCCAACAGGGACAGAGTAGTGAGGGACCCTAGAAGGTCTTTGGATCTGGGTAGAAGCAGATCAGTAAGGGGTACAGTTCAAGAAAGAATGTCAGTTGATGGAGAAGAAGAGATAGATGTGGAGCAGAGGAGGGACGGTAGCCTTGGTGTAAGCATGCCAGAAGAGGGCATGGGTGAGTCTCAGGGAGGCACTCAGGCCTCGGGGTTTGTTCCACCACCCCAGTACCCACCTTTTTCACCATACCCCGGGTATTCGATGGGAAGTACATCGGATTACCCCAGTTTTACTCCTTACCCTTCTCACATGCCATACCCACCTTTCTACCCACAGTATCCACAGTACCCTATGTACCCACCTCCATCCTTCCATCCAGGCACAGCAAACCCTATCCCAGGGGATGCCGCACCTCCACCACCAGCAGAAACCGCAGTTACAGAAACCCAAAGACCTCAGCCTACCTCATCTGGAGGGAGCAAGGCCAAGATGACCGACTATATGAAGTTGGGTGCTCCCCAGTTTGATACCGGTGATGATCCGTTTGTGTACCTGGAGAAGGTCAAAACAATTACAGATGAGATAGGTGCTGATGACAGCAGAGCCATTCAGATGGCTGGTTTCACCCTGAAATGCAAAAAGGCCCGTGAGTGGTTCAAGGGCTATGTGAAACCGAGGGCGGACAGTCTTTCATGGGAGGAGTTTGCGAATGAGTTCGCAGGATGGGCTTTCCCTGACAGTTCCAGGGAACTGAAGATGATTGAGTTTGAACAGCTGAAGCAGACAGATGAGATGGGTGTCGATGAGTACACCGACAAGTTCTTAGAGTTGTTGCCGTTTGCTGGGCAGCATCTGGACACAGATCCGAAGAAGTCAAGGAGGTATATCATGAGGCTCCATTCCAGGTATTCCTCCTTGATTCAGTCAGCTGATAGAGAAAGTTTCCATGCCATTGTAGACATGGCCAGGAGAATGGAGGCTAGTGCAATCATCGAGGGGACAGTTAAACAGTCAGTGACACAGCCTTCAGGTTCTAAGACCCTAGGTGGGGGAAGGATAGACCCTTCATCCTTGAGTTCAGCTAGTAAGAAGTGGGGCAGTACCACTAAGAAACCAAAGAAGAATAAGTTCTGGAGCAAGATCAAATCAGGTCTGGGATTAGGAAGTGGCTCAAGCTCTGGTGCTGATAACGCAGTTTGTGCGAGGTGTGGTAAGCTACACCGGGGGGTATGCCGGTTTGGGACGACAGCCTGCTACAGGTGTGGGCAAGAGGGACACATGTCTTGGGAGTGTCCGAGAGCAGTTCCTACGGCACAGCCCCAGCAGACAGCTTCGGGTAGTGTGGCACAGCCAGCGGCTTCAGTCGCGACACAGGCTAGTGGCAGAGGCCGAGGGAGAGGGTCAGCCTCTTCTTCATCAGTTTATAGAGGGGAAGGTCCGTCATCTCCAGCACGGATCTTCACAATGACGCAGCAGGAGGCAAACGCATCCAACACCGTGGTGTCAGGTAATATCATCATTGGTTGTTCAGATGCTTATGCCTTAATGGACCCGGGTGCATCCCATTCTTTTGTTTCTCCGAGAGCGGTCGAGAGGTTGGGTTTGATGGTCTCTGGGTTAGAGTGTCCCCTATGGGTCAGTGGACCCAAGTGTGACCCGTCAGTGGCAGAGTCAGTCTGCCAGTACAGTCCAGTTTTCATAGAGGGAAGATGCCTATCCGCCGACCTTGTGGTTCTAGACTTGACAGATTTTGACGTCATTCTAGGGATGGATTGGCTATCTACCCATGGTGCTACCTTGGATTGCAGAGACAAGGTAGTTAAGTTCAGATGTCAGGATGGGTCAGAGGTTGTCTTTAGAGGAGACAGGGGGAGTATACCTAGAGGTTTGATATCAGCCCTACAGGCTCGTAGGCTGCTCAGGAGGGGTTGTCAGGGTTATCTAGCTCATGTGAGAGAGCTAGACAGAGATGTCAGAGAGCCCGCCTCAGTGCCTGTGGTTAGAGAGTTCTTAGATGTTTTCCCAGACGAACTGCCAGGTTTACCGCCTCCGAGGGAGATAGAGTTCGAGATAGAATTGATGCCAGGAACCAGACCGATCTCTATTCCTCCCTACAGGATGGCGCCAGCAGAGCTGAAGGAGCTTAAGGAACAGTTGCAAGAGCTGGTAGACAAGGGTTTCATCCGACCGAGTACCTCACCTTGGGGTGCTCCAGTGTTGTTCGTGAAAAAGAAGGATGGATCCCTTAGACTTTGTATCGACTATAGGCAGTTGAACAAAGTCACTACCAAGAACAAGTACCCGTTGCCTAGGATCGATGATCTATTCGACCAGCTAGCAGGAGCAGGTTGTTTCTCCAAGATAGATCTGAGATCTGGGTATCATCAGCTGAGGATCAGAGATGAAGACGTGCCGAAGACAGCATTCAGGACCAGATATGGGCATTTTGAGTTCCTAGTAATGCCGTTCGGGTTAACAAACGCCCCTGCAGCATTCATGGATCTCATGAACAGAGTATTTAGCCAATACCTGGATCACTTCGTTATTGTCTTCATAGATGATATCTTAGTGTATTCCAGGAATGCAGAAGAGCATGCCCATCATCTGCGGTTGGTCTTGCAGACTTTGAGGGAACATGGCTTGTATGCCAAGTTCTCTAAATGTGAGTTCTGGCTGAGGAGCATTTCGTTCTTGGGGCATGTAGTGTCAGAGAATGGTATTGAGGTGGACCCCAAGAAGACAGAAACTGTGGCTAACTGGCCTAGACCCACTTCAGTGACAGAGATTAGAAGTTTCTTGGGTTTGGCTGGTTACTACAGGAGGTTCGTTCAGGACTTCTCAAAGATAGCAGCTCCTCTGACCAGGTTAACCAGGAAGAATCAGAAATTTCTGTGGACCGACCTGTGCGAAGAGAGTTTTGAAGAGCTTAAGAAGAGGTTGACTTCAGCACCAGTTTTAGCTCTGCCATCTAGTGATGAGGACTTTACAGTCTTTTGTGATGCGTCCCGTGTGGGACTGGGTTGTGTACTGATGCAGAATGAGAGGGTGATTGCTTATGCTTCTAGGCAGCTGAAGAAGCATGAGTTGAATTACCCCACACATGACCTTGAGATGGCAGCAGTAATCTTTGCACTCAAGATGTGGAGGCATTACCTTTATGGGGTAAAATGTGAGATCTTCACAGATCATAAGAGCCTGCAGTACATCCTGAGTCAAAGAGATTTGAACTTGAGACAGAGGAGATGGGTGGAACTGCTGAGTGACTATGATTGCAAGATTCAGTATCATCCGGGTAAGGCGAATGTCGTGGCTGACGCCCTAAGCCGGAAGTCACTAGGCAGTCTATCCCACATCACAGCAGAACGAAGACCAGTAGTAAAGGAGTTCTACAAGCTCATCGAAGAAGGGCTACAGTTAGAGTTGTCTGGTACAGGTGCCTTGTTGGCTCAGATGAAAGTGACACCCGTGTTCCTTGAGCAAGTCGCTCAGAAACAGCATGAGGACCCCGAGTTAGTAAAGATTGCCAGGACTATTCAGTCAGGCAATGATAGTGAGTTCAGATTCGACAGTAAGGGGATCCTCCGCTATGGGAGTCGATTATGCGTACCAGATGACATAGGGCTAAAAGGAGACATTATGAGAGAGGCTCATAATGCAAGATACAGCATTCACCCCGGAGCCACCAAGATGTATCAAGATTTGAAGAAAGTTTATTGGTGGCCAACAATGAAGAAAGAAGTGGCACAGTTCGTGTCAGCCTGCGAAGTGTGTCAGAGGGTGAAGCTGGAACATCAGAAGCCGGCTGGAATGCTTAACCCGCTACCTATTCCAGAATGGAAATGGGAAAATATAGCTATGGACTTCGTAGTAGGGCTACCGGCGACGTCCAACAGAGTGGACTCCATATGGGTGATTGTGGACAGACTCACCAAATCTGCTCACTTCATTCCTGTCAGGAGTGGCTACTCTGTGGACAAGTTGGCGCAGGTATATGTGGATGAGATCGTCAGGCTGCATGGGGTTCCTGTTTCGATAGTGTCAGATAGAGGGCCCCAGTTCACCTCCAGGTTTTGGCGGAGTCTGCAGAATGCCATGGGTACTAGATTGGATTTCAGCACTGCCTTCCACCCCCAGACTGATGGACAGTCGGAAAGGACCATCCAGACTATCGAGGATATGCTCAGAATGTGTGTGCTGGACTTTGGCGGTTCTTGGAGGCAGCATCTACCTTTGGTGGAGTTTGCCTACAATAACAGCCATCATGCTAGCATCGGGATGGCTCCATATGAAGCTTTGTACGGAAGGAAGTGCAGATCACCTGTTTGCTGGGAGGAAGTTGGAGAGAAGGCCTTGGCAGGGCCTGAGCTAGTAGAAATTACCAGCAGGGTGGTACCCATAATCAGAGAGAGAATCAAGACTGCTGCAAGCAGACAGAAGAGTTATGCAGACGTCCGCAGGAGACAGTTAGAGTTCCAGGAGGGGGATCTGGTATTGCTCAAGGTGTCTCCAATGAAGGGAGTGGTTCGCTTCGGGAAGAAAGGTAAACTAGCCCCACGATACATCGGACCCTTTGAAATCTTGCAAAAGATTGGGAATGTGTCGTACAAGCTAGATTTACCTGCTTCAATGGCAAGAATCCATCCGGTTTTCCATGTTTCGAAGTTGAGGAAGTTTGTGTCAGATCCGAGCAAGGTTCTTAGTGAGCCTGATGTGGAGGTCCAAGAGGATCTCACCTATGTTGAACAGCCAGTACGGATCATAGACACCCAGATCAGGAAGTTAAGAAACAAGGAAATCCCGATGGTGAAAGTCCTATGGAACCACCACAACTTGGAAGAGTGCACGTGGGAGACACGGGAGTCCATGCTCCAGCAATATCCTCATCTCTTTTAAGGTAAGTGTGAAGTGTTCTATGTGCTTAGTATGTATGTTATGTGTTGTTTGGTGAACATTCGGGGACGAATGTTCTTAAGGGGGGGAGAATGTAATACCCGGCTAGACTCCGGTATCGGAATTCCTACTGTCCGGTGGAATCTCGATTGTCGAAAACCTCTAGAAGGGTAAAACCATGTTTTATGAAATGTTTTTAAGGTATTTTATGTTTCTAAAAAAAAAAAAAAAAAAAAAAGAAAATTTAGTTTTTGAATGAAATAGACCAAGGAGGCTTTGCCAGGTTCGGCCGCCGAACATGCATGAGATGTGGGGGCACGTTAGGCCGCCGAAAGGTGACAGAACCAGCCCTATAAAGGACCCCGTGACCGAAACAGGCGAGGTTTTCTCTCCCATTTCGGCCAACGGTAAGCTTTAGCCCTCCTATGGTCATTTTAAGTGTTTTCCCTCAAATCTTTCAGATGTTAACAAGTTACATCTTGTTTTTGAAGAGTTTTGAAGTTTGAGCAAGTTTGGAAGCTTGGAAATCAAAGAGTGGATTTCTCCCTACCTCCAAGCTAGGATCGTTCTTCCTCTCGATCTTCAAGAGGTAAGCTTAGATCCAACCTCTCTTGCATGCTTTAAGTAAGTTTTAAGCTGTTTTATGGGTAGAGATGCATGTTTAGGCTTGTTGATGAGTTTATGGGTTTTGATGTTTTGATGAGCAATGTATGTTGTTTGAAGTGTTGTAGTTGGGGTATTTGATAGTTTGAGACCCCTAGGTGTGATGTATGGTGCTTATGCATGTTTTAGAACAAGTTTATGCATGATTGGTTGTGTAGGGGGTTGAAATGGGCATGAAGAACCAAGTTTCTGCCCTTTGGCAGAAACCAGGTTCGGCAGCCGAAGGCACTTTCGGCCGCCGAACCAGCTTGGGAGGCAGCTTTAGGCTGCCGAAGCCTGCCCCCGAAAGTGGGAGTTTCGGCTCTGTCTGAGACTTTCGGCCGCCGAAGGTGCCGCCGAACATGCATGAGTTTCGTCTCTGTCTGGGAGTTTCGGCCGCCGAAGGTGCCGCCGAACCTGCCTGACTTTCGGCTCTGGAAGGACTTTCGGCCGCCGAAGGTGCCGCCGAAAGTGCCCTTGCCAGCCTTTTCTTGCATGTTTTCTAGGAATGTTTTGAGGTGTTTTTAGGAGGTTTTTGGGGGTATGTTTAGAGTTATGTTCTTGTTGTTTGGTGCCTCATTTGAGTCCACCTATGTAGGTTCGGACCCGAGGAACCGAGACCCCCGGTTGTGAGATAGTCGTTCAGAGTACGTTGTCAAGCTTCAGTCACCAGGTGAGTGGAACAACTCCTTAAGTTTTAAAGTAAAATAAATGAATAAATGAATGAATCATAAAGCATTGCCCATGCATCATTATGCCATGCAATATTTCAGGATGTTTGCATTAGAATTCACGAATATGCTGCATTGCATAAATTGATGTTGATGTGGATGGTTGTTGGGTGATCCATAGTCCTCTGATGTTATGTTATGATGATATGTTATGGAAGACCAGCGAGGCCCATTCTACGCCCCTGGCACTATGTAAGAGAAAGACCAGCGAGGCCCATTCTACGCCCCTGGCACTTTAGAATGTTATGTTGTGTAAGAGAAAGACCAGTGAGGCCCATTCTACGCCCCTGGCA
Source organism: Manihot esculenta (assembly GCF_001659605.2). Taxonomy (NCBI): domain Eukaryota; kingdom Viridiplantae; phylum Streptophyta; class Magnoliopsida; order Malpighiales; family Euphorbiaceae; genus Manihot; species Manihot esculenta. The sequence continues at coordinate 4,760,490 of NC_035168.2, read as the reverse complement.
TTTGGAGATGTTGAGGACTAATGGTGACAATACCATCCTTTATGTGATTAGCTGTGATGTGTTGCATTTCATGAAAGCAGAAAAAGAAAAAGAAAAAGTTAAATAATTTGATGATAAGAAATAAAATAAAATGAATAATAATAATAATAATAATAATAATAATAATAATAATAATAAAATGAATAATAATAATAATAATAATAATAATAATAATAATAAAATGAATAATAATAATAATAATAATAATGATAAAATGAATAATAATATACCTAAAAATGGAGGAACTAAAGCAAATGTTTTTATTTTCTGCTCACTGGGCTTTTTAGCTCACCCCCTCTCCCCTAACCCCAGTCTTGCAGGTGCGGAGTAGATAGAGAAGTCAAGAAGAGTAAGAGAAGTTTATGTAATAGCCTAGTGGTGGACATGGTTTAAATGTAATGTAAAGTATGTTATGTAATGTAATGAAAGTTTAGAAATGTGCTTGACTAGAGTTGTTTTAATCCCTGGTATACATGGTTTTCTTTATGAGATATAATGTTTTTATGATGTTCATGTAACCCAAGCCTGCCATATGTTATGTGCCCCATTGGAGTATTTGATGAGGACTCCAATGAGGGGTTTATGTTATGATGTGTATGCACAGGTTAGGCTTGGTAAAGAAAAGTTTTAATTTTTATGTATGTTGTTAATCATGTATGGGATTAAACAGGTTCACAGGATGTATGTTTGGCTTGCTACGGGTTCCGGCGGCCTTAAGCCGACCTGGATCCTAGCGCCGGTAGCGGTCCGGTTTCCGGGTCGTTACAATAAATCTATCCGAGCTGGGAGCTCGGCCCCCCCCTTTTTTTTTTTTTTTTTTTTTTTGGGCGCTTCTCTTTCCGAGGTCGGAATTGGATTTTATAAGTTGTTCCTGTGGAGAAATTTTTCCTTTCGGGAGGCTCTTAAGTCCTTCACCGACCTAGGAGATCTTACGGGATCCTGTTTTTCTTTGGATTTCCGGGACGACCTCGGGGCCTCGCCGGTTGTTTTTGACTTCAGGAGATCTTACGGGATCCTGTTTTTCTTTGAATTTCCGGGACGACCTCGGGGCCTCGCCGGTTGTTTTTGACTTCAGGAGATCTTACGGGATCCTGTTTTTCTTTGAATTTCCGGGACGACCTCGGGGCCTCGCCGGTTGTTTTTGACTTCAGGAGATCTTACGGGATCCTGTTTTTCTTTTGAATTTCCGGGACGACCTCGGGGCCTCGCCGGTTGTTTTTGACTTCAGGAGATCTTACGGGATCCTATTTTGAATTTCCGAGACGACCTCGGGGCCTCGCCGGTTGTTTTTGACTTCAGGAGATCTTACGGGATCCTGTTTTTCTTTGAATTTCCGGGACGACCTCGGGGCCTCGCCGGTTGTTTTTGACTTCAGGAGATCTTACGGGATCCTGTTTTTCTTTGAATTTCCGGGACGACCTCGGGGCCTCGCCGGTTGTTTTTGACTTCAGGAGATCTTACGGGATCCTATTTTTCTTTGAATTTCCGGGACGACCTCGGGGCCTCGCCGGTTGTTTTTGACTTCAGGAGATCTTACGGGATCCTGTTTTGAATTTTCGGGACGACCTCGGGGCCTCGCCGGTTGTTTGTACAGAATTCAGGCTTATTGGCCTTACTGTCGCTTCGTCATCTCAGCTGGTTTTGTGCCTGGCTGAGGCCTTGTTTCATGTAGGACGTTATTCATAAAGATAATCACATTGTATAAACGATCTTTATTTTCTCATGTCTGTCACAATACAACGTTTTTCTTTACGAATATTTCAAGGAAAATACCTTTTTAGGTGCTGGATGTTCCAAGCGTGGGGCTCGGGGTTTCCTTGCATATCTTCGATTCGGTATACCCCGGGCTTAACTACTTTTGTCACCTTGAATGGACCTTCCCAGGTCGGTGCTAGCTTGCCTGCGGCTGCTCTTTTTCCTGTAGCTTCCAGGTTTCTTAAAGTCAGGTCTCCCACCTTCAAGCTTCTTTCTCTGACCTTTTGATTGTAATATCTTGCCGCTCGTTGTTGATAAGCAGCAGTTCGGACTTGGGCTTCTTCCCTAACTTCCTCAAGAGCATCTAGGTTGCTTCTTAATTTGTCCCCATTAGCGCTCTCACTAACGAATTGAACTCGATGAGTGGGGATCTGCAACTCAACTGGGACTACAGCCTCTGTGCCATAAGCAAGTGCAAACGGGGTTTCTTGAGTGGGCGCTCTGGGAGTGGTTCGGAGTGCCCATAGAGTGCTATTGAGTTCTTCTGCCCAATTCTCCTTTGCGCCATCCAGCCGTTTCTTTAATCCTTGAAGGATAGCTCTATTAGTGACTTCCGTTTGGCCATTAGTCTGAGGGTGAGCCACGGAGGAGAACTTATGCCATATGCCCATGTTCGTCGTAAAGGCTCTGAAAGTGCTGCAGTTAAATTGTCTGCCGTTGTTTGAGATAAGTACTATTGGAATGCCAAATCTGCAGATGATATGTCCCCATACGAAATCTATCATCTTGCGAGCTGTGATTGTGGCTATTGCTTCTACCTCTGGCCATTTCGAGAAATATTCCACAGCCACCACTACGAATTTCCTTTGCCCCGTAGTCTTGGGGAAAGGTCCCAGGATGTCAATTCCCCATTGTGAGAAAGGCCATGGACTGGATATGCTTGCTTGAGGAGTGGCAGGGGTCCTGATGGCATTAGCAAATCTTTGACATACGTCACACCTCCGGACAAACTCCTCTGCTTCTTTTTTAACAGTGGGCCAGTAGTATCCTTGCCTGAATATTTTGTTAGCTAATGTCCCTGCTCCCTCGTGAGCCCCACATAGGCCTCTATGTATTTCCTCCATTACTTTTGCAGCTTCTTCCGGATTCACACACCGGAGCCATGGGCTGGACTTCCCTTTTCTGTATAAAGTTCCCCTTATTACTTGGTAATTGGCAGCTCGAGCTGCTATCTTTTTGGCTTCAACTGTATCTTCGGGGAGTTCGCCCTTTTCCAAGTATCTCAGGTATGGAGTCATCCAAGTTGGGCCCTGCTCCACCTGCAGTACTGTGTTTGTCTTCTTGAAAGCAGGTGTGCTGATATGCTGTATGTATACTTCATCAGGGAGCTGCTCTAACTCTTCTTTGGTTAGTCGACTAAGCAGGTCTGCCTCCTCATTTTCATCTCGAGGTATCTTCTGAAATCTCGTAGTAACTCCTCGGCTTGTGAGGTCGGCTTCCACAGTTTTTACTTTATCAAGATAACTCTGCATGATGGAATCTCTGGCCTGATATACTCCCGTCACCTGGTTGATTACCAGCTGAGAGTCACTATTTACTTCGAGGTCGGTTACCCCTATTTCCAAAGCTACCAACATTCCGTTCACCAAGGCTTCATATTCGGCCACATTATTAGAAGCTTTGAATTCTAGCCGTAAGGCATAACATACTTTAAAGCCCTCCGGCCCCTTAAGTATTATCCCAGCGCCACTGCCCTCAGAGCCTGATGCTCCGTCTACATATAGCTTCCAGCTGGACTCTTGGGAAAGCTCTTGTAAGACCCCGCTCGTTCAGACATCGGAATTCCTACCGTCCGGTGGAATCTCGGGTGTCGGATCCTCTTTGGGGGGTAGAGCAAGGGTAAAGGAAAGGTTTTCTAAAATGTTTTTAAGTGTTTTATGGTTTTAAATAGAAAAGAGTTTAGTTGTTGAAGAGAAAGACCAAGGAGGCGTTTGCCAGGTTCGGCCGCCGAAAGTGAAGTTCGGCCGCCGAACATGTGAAGGCTTCGGGAGCGCCTTTGGCCTCCGAAAGTCTTGTGGGAGCAAGCCAAGGTTCGGCCGCCGAAAGTGAGGTTCGGCCGCCGAACATGCATGAGTTTAGGGGGCACGTTAGGCTGCCGAAGGTTGATGACCAGGCCACCTATAAAGGGCCCTCAGATCGGAAATGGGCGAGTTTTCTCCCCATTCTCGAACTCAGGTGAGTTTCAGCCCTCCCTTGGTTGCTTGTGTGTCTTCTCTTCAAAATCCTTCAAGTTTTCATAAGATCTACCCTTGGTTTGAAGTTTTGAAGCTAAAATAGAAGTTTTGGGAGCTTGGAGCTTTTGGAGCTTGGATTCTCCACACCTCCGAGTTAGAGATCGCACCAACCCTCGATCTTCAAGAGGTAAGTGTAGATCTTGGTTCCCCTTGAGTTTTTAAGAAGTTTTAAGTAAGTTTTATGGAGGTTATATGGTTGAGTATGGGTAGATATGCATGTTTAGGCTTTTGTGGGTTTTATGCCCAATGTATGTTATGTGATGATGTGTTGAGGAGTTTAAGTTAGTTTCTTTGCTCTCTTTGCTTGTGGGAGTGTGTATGCATGCTTGGGAGAGAGTATGTGAGGTTTGGGGCTGTTACAGTTGGTATCAGAGCATCGGTTCCTCGAGAGTACGGTGTTTTGAGGCGAAGGTGCTCAGACATCGGAAAGAGGTTGTGCTAGATGTTAGGAGGGCAAGCACATTAAGAAAGATTGAGAGTAAGATCATGTCCACTAGGATAGGATGAGGAGTCCTGTCTTGCATGCTGATGTGTAATGCCATGTGTGATGCATGTGCATTTATGTTGTATTATGGATGTTGATAGTCCCTTAGCTACAAGATGGCATGATATGTACTGATATGAAATGAGCTGAGCGACCAAGAGTGTCCCTTGGCACAGTTGGTCATGGCATGTTCTGCTATGTTGTAGGCTGTAGGTGACAGGTTCATCCATGATATATGTTGCTTGAGGGGTCATGTGTTTATCACATGGACCATATGATATGATGACATGCTATGTGATGTGATGCTTATGTTTGCCTGTGTGCTTGTGTACCTGTTGTGTTTCAGATAAGCTGAGATGCAAGGTGCTAGGAGCTCTATGGAGTCAGATCCATCTGAGTGGGAAAGCGAGTCTTTTCCCCTTGCAAGGTCAGGTGGAGATGACAGAGCAAGCGACCCTGAAAGGTCTGTAGAAGTCTGCAGAGAAGTTATGGTACAGAGGAGGGATGTTAGTTTGCAAGTGAACATGGATGAGGAAAGTATGGAAAAGTCTAAGGATTCTAAGAGTTCAAGTTCAGGAGAAGTTGATCCCTCCATGCTGAGTACAGCTACCAAGAGAGGTAGAAAGTGGGGAAGAGCCAGAGCCCCTAAGCAATGGGGCAGGACTAGGAAGGGTAGGCTATGGAAGAGGTTTAGGCTTGATGCTGAAGATGGCTCGAGTTTTGACCGAGGTCCTACAAGATGTTTGAGGTGCGGAAGGTTGCACAGAGGGCCTTGTCGAGTTGGGACAACGGCATGCTTCAGGTGCGGACAGGAAGGGCACTTCGCACGTGATTGTCCTACTGCGCCCAGGAGGGTGTGGTCCCAGCAGCGAGCTTTAGGTGCTGTGGCTCAAGCCAGTGTTCCAGGAAGGGGAGCAGACACATCGAACGCAGTGATGCCAGGTACGCTCACTTGTTCATGTTCTGATGTGTGTGTTTGTGCTCTAGTGTGTTTCCCTTTTCTGTTGTTGCTCTAGGAGCCTTTGAGAGGTTGAGTTGATAGCTTCTGGGTGTAGAGTGTTCTCTTTGGGTTAGTAGACCCGGATAGGATCCATCTGTAGCTGAGATTCAGGCCAGTGTCCGATGAGGGTGGATGCCTTCCACCCGTGCATGAGGTCCTAGACTTGAGTGTCTGGATGTCAGCCGGGGGATGGATTGGTTTTCTACTTGTGGAGCTGGTAATACTTGCGTCTGCAGCGCAAGGTGGTCGGGATCGAAATGCAGAATGGGTCTGAGGTAGGCTTCAGAGGGGACCGTGTAGGATGCCTAGAAGTTTGATGTCAGCTGTCAGTGTAACACCCCTTACCCTATCAAAGAGTAGATAGAGCAAGGAATGTCACAAACTATACCTTTTTAGATATATCAGGACTAAACAATTTCTTTTATCTGTAAATACCAAGTTTCATCAAGATTAAAATAAGCGTGAGATTTTTAAACCAAAATTTTCGGCAGAGTTTTCTCTGTTTTATTAGCACTTTAACCTGTAATACATATGAACATCACACTTATAATAACACTAACAACTGTCACTTGATATCTTACTATTCTTTGATTTACATAACCTTCACAACTCACTCTATTTAATATGTACATGCCAAAATAAAACTGTACTATGACTCCGAGACTCAAAACAACCAGCTATGATGATGGCCTTGATATCTGATGTAGATCTCTGATAACTTCTGTTGCCCTATTTTATCTACAACCTGCGTGAGGTAAAAACCAACACGCTGAGCTAATGCTCAGTGGGTGATAGCAAACAAATAACAAAATAGAGCAAACAAGTTCACGTATACAGATAATCGGAATAAAAACATCTTCTTTTTCCGTTATTGCACATTTTCTATTTATAATAAATTACCACAGCTTAGGGCATGTAAGAGATGCAAACATATTAACACTCACTAATAAGTTCACAAAATCAAGTATCAATCTTAATTAAGATCTTAGCCCTTATAAACACATAGTAGGATCGACTAGGTAGATAAGGAGTTATAACGGTAGGCACAGAGTGCCGAACGGTAGGCTCAGAGGCCAGAACTGTGAGAGCAGGGCTCTGTGACCGTGCTTATGATGTCCCTGATAAAAATCATGTATCGGTAGCAGTACTGCGAACTCTGTATGTTTATATGGCATGCCATACCCTTAAGCTAACCTCGACTCCTATTACGTTTACCAGGGCCAAGTACCATTAATTCAATGTATCAATGTAAAATGCATGTCATTTGAAGCTATTTGAATTCATTTTCCAAAGTCCATATTTACAATATGGAAAACTCATGGCAAATAGTGCAAAACTTTATCAACATAGCATTCCAATTTAAGAAAACTACATTCTGCCATCTTTTGCATAAACTTTTCAAGTAGCTTAGAGTCACAATTTGACTTCAATTTCTTCATAAGAAATGTAAATTTATGTCTTATCTTTCCAACAAGATATGGTTCATGCAAATCTGATCATCCTATCTTAAGTTATGAATTTTTCTTTATAAGCTGCTCCATAAGGTCTTAATCAGTCCAGAATTAGTACCGGTTTATAGTATCACAAAACTTATCAGATTCATGAATTTCCATACTAATTCAAGCTAAAGTGTCTTCTACAAAGTTTTAGGTATACTTCTTAAGATTCAATTGGAACTGGTCTTAACAAATTTCACTGAGTACAAAATTAGTTATGGTATCATCAATAGACTCTGTTCCGGATGCACTACCACTGTATCCAGTTTAGGTTCACTTGCAATTTTCATCATCTTAAATACAGATTTCGAATTTGGTCAATTCATAAAAGTTTTAGATCTTTGTCTTATCTTTCATTTGGTATATCTTAAGACTAATTTAAATAAATACACAATAAGTTATAAGGCTTCCAACACTGACTGTCCTGTTAGAACCTATTCTGGCAGATTTGCACTTTTAGCTCTCATGTTAAATTTCTTTACTCTAAGCCTTTCAAACATCATTTTAACATTCATATAACATATTTATACAGTCAAAGCAACATTTCCAGCAAGTAAAATCAACCCCTAATTTCACTTATTCATGGCAGAATCCAAGGAAAACAGAAAATCATACAAACACCAAACCTTTCTTGAATTCCTCCTTTCTTTTCCTCTTCTAAGCTCTAGCTATCTCCTTTCCCTTTGATGTTCCTTCACCTAGGTCAATTTATGTCTTAGGAAAGGATTGAATAAACTATAAATTAAAGCTTTATAATTCAAATCCATGCATGAAGAAATGAGATGATGCTATTTCCTACTCATTTCTAAACTTACCTTTGATTTTCAAGCTTGGTGTATATGGAACCCTAAACTTTTCTTCTTCAATCCCTTCAATATATGGCTCTTCCTTTAGATCTTGATCTTAGGATGAATTTTGGTTAAAGAAAGAAGTTGATTTGGTGAGGTTTTGGCTTGGCTTTGGTGGGAGAAAGAAAAGAAATTCTTTGGTTTCCTATGGTGTGAGCTACGGCAAAGTGAAATGGAGAAGATGACAATCCCTTTTTCAAATTGCTTGGTCATTTCTTCATCCAATAGCTAGGTGACACATGGAAAGTAAAATTTGACTTTTATATTTTAACTTTCCATATTTATACTTTAACCCACTAAACTTTTTACCATATTTCAATTTAGTTTTTAAACTTTCAATAATCATAGATTGACCTACTAAAATATGCTTTTAGCCTTTAGAAGTCCTTTCCACTTAAGCAAGCATGACGGATTTAAAACAAACACCTCAAGCAAGCACGTCAGAAAACCCTAAGCACCTCCCAAAAGTGACTCGTTCCCGACTCGCTAATCACACTGTCTACTTTATTTCTGAATATGTCCGTTTCTATATTTGAGTTTTCTATAATTCAGTTATTAGCAGATTAGAGTTATGCTAGTACCTCCCCTAAGTAGCTCGGGGTAAGCTAGCACCTCCCCTAATGCCACTTACTTTAGTAGTGAAATAGCCTAACCCATACCTAGTGATGTCACTGCTCTAGCTATGGGTTTGAGGATGTTACAGTCAGGCTCGTAGAGTGTATAGGAATGGTTAGTAGAGAGTTTTAGTTGAGTTTGAGAGGGCAGCAGGCAGGTCTAGGAACCAGCCCTAGTGCCATAGATGGAGCGAGTGTTCAGAGGTTTCAGGCTAGTGTCAGGTTTACCATCGGTCAGGGAGGTAGAGTTTGGTTTAGAGGTGGTACTTGGTACCAGAACCGTTTCTCTCTTTCCTTACGGGATGGTACCTGCAGAGAGTAAGAGTATAGCAGAGAAGAGTAAGAGTAGAAGAGAAAGCAGAAGAGAAGAGTAAGAGCAGTGAGGAAAAAGAAGAGAAGGATCAGAGTAGCGCAGCAGAAGCTTGTGGCGTTCAAGCGCAAGTTTGAGGTTTTGTTTGTTTGTTTGTGTTTTTGTTTGAACATTCGGGGACGAATGTTCTGTAAGGGGGGAAGAATGTAAGACCCCGCTCGTTCAGACATCGGAATTCCTACCGTCCGGTGGAATCTCGGGTGTCGGATCCTCTTTGGGGGGTAGAGCAAGGGTAAAGGAAAGGTTTTCTAAAATGTTTTTAAGTGTTTTATGGTTTTAAATAGAAAAGAGTTTAGTTGTTGAAGAGAAAGACCAAGGAGGCGTTTGCCAGGTTCGGCCGCCGAAAGTGAAGTTCGGCCGCCGAACATGTGAAGGCTTCGGGAGCGCCTTTGGCCTCCGAAAGTCTTGTGGGAGCAAGCCAAGGTTCGGCCGCCGAAAGTGAGGTTCGGCCGCCGAACATGCATGAGTTTAGGGGGCACGTTAGGCTGCCGAAGGTTGATGACCAGGCCACCTATAAAGGGCCCTCAGATCGGAAATGGGCGAGTTTTCTCCCCATTCTCGAACTCAGGTGAGTTTCAGCCCTCCCTTGGTTGCTTGTGTGTCTTCTCTTCAAAATCCTTCAAGTTTTCATAAGATCTACCCTTGGTTTGAAGTTTTGAAGCTAAAATAGAAGTTTTGGGAGCTTGGAGCTTTTGGAGCTTGGATTCTCCACACCTCCGAGTTAGAGATCGCACCAACCCTCGATCTTCAAGAGGTAAATGTAGATCTTGGTTCCCCTTGAGTTTTTAAGAAGTTTTAAGTAAGTTTTATGGAGGTTATATGGTTGAGTATGGGTAGATATGCATGTTTAGGCTTTTGTGGGTTTTATGCCCAATGTATGTTATGTGATGATGTGTTGAGGAGTTTAAGTTAGTTTCTTTGCTCTCTTTGCTTGTGGGAGTGTGTATGCATGCTTGGGAGAGAGTATGTGAGGTTTGGGGCTGTTACAGCTCTCCCTCTCCTTCTTTTCTTGGTATCTCCGAGGACGATCCTTCCTTCTCCTCGTTGAATGAGCATTCTGCTATGAAGTCAGCCAGCGCTTGAGATTTTATAGCTGTCCGAGGTCGGTACTCCAGACAGTAAGGGCTGATTTCCACGGACCATGCTAACATCCGTCCTGAAGTTTCCGGCCTACGTATGATCTTCTTTAAAGGTTGGTCCGTCATCACAACTCCTTGGTGGCCTTCCAGATAAACTTTGAATTTCCGGACTGCTAACAACAAGGCATACGCCAATTTTTCGATGTTTGAGTATCTGACCTCAGTGTCTCTGAGTACCTTGCTGACGTAGAAAACAAGTTTCTGCTCCCCTTCTTCCACTCTTACTAGTACTGCGCTGACTGCTTGCTCTGAGGCTGCCAAGTATATCAGGAGTTCTTCCCCTTTTATGGGGCTGCTGAGCACGCGAGGCGAGCTGAGGTATTCCTTAAGCTCTGTGAAGGCTTTTTGGCAGTCTTCTGTCCATTCAAAATTCGGGACCTTCCTCAATTTTTTAAAGAATGGCAAAAACTTTTCTGCCGACCTTGACATAAATCGGTGAAGCGCCACCACTCTCCCGGTTAATCTCTGGACGTCCCTTACACAGGTCGGCTCTGGCATATTTAATATGGCTTCCACCTTCTCCGGATTGGGCTCAATGCCTTTTCCACTCACCATGTATCCCAAGAACTTTCCTCCCCGGATGAAGAAAGCACACTTTGCTGGATTCAACTTCATCCTGTATTGATCTAATACCCCAAATATCTCCTTTAAATCCGTTATGTGTTGTTGAAAAGTTGAACTTTTAACCACCATGTCATCCACATACACTTCTACATTCCTACCAATCCGGTTCTTAAAGATTTTATTCATTAATCGTTGGTAAGTTGCCCCGGCGTTTCTTAATCCGAAGGGCATAGCTCTGTAGCAGTAAGTCCCGTCTTCAGTTATAAATGAGGTCTTCTCCTCATCCGTCTTTTCCATTGGGATTTGGTGGTAACCGGACATAGCATCCAAAGAAGACATATAATCAAAGCCGGCCGTCGAGTCGACCATCTTATTAATATCGGGGAGGGGGTAACAATCTTTAGGGCAGGCCTTATTCAGGTCGGTAAAATCTATACACATCCTGTATTTGGCATTGGCTTTTTTGACCAACACAGGATTGGCCAACCACTGTGGGTACATAACTTCCCTAATAAAACCTGCCTCTTCTAGCTTCTGCACTTCCTCCCGGGTGGCTTGCTGCTTTTCTCTTCCCACTACTCTCTTCTTCTGCTTTACAGGCTTGGCCTCGGGGAGGACATTCAATCGGTGTGTCATCACTTTGGGGTCAATTCCCGGCATGTCTGAGGGCTTCCATGCGAAGGTCGGCGAGTGACTTCGGATCAGGGCCATGGCTTCACCTTTTTGTTCTTTGGTGAGGCCGGCATTGAGACTGAAGACCTTACTCGCTTCTTCTTCTGATAGAGAGAAGGTCTCCAGCTCTCCTACGGGTTCTGTCCGGGCTTCCTTTGTCTCATCCCTGACCTCCAAAACTTCCGAATCAAGCGCTTCTCCGGTTGAGTTCGGTTCCGTCACTGTGGCCAAGTATACTGCCCTTGCTTCTTCCTGGCTGCCCCGGACCATTCCCACTCCTCCTTCCGTTGGGAACTTGAGTGCCAGATACCTGATGCTAGTGACAGCTTCGAAGTTGAACAACGCCGGCCTCCCCAAAATCGCATTGTAGCTTAGTGGGAGTTTGACCACCAAAAACACCTTATGATGGGTGCGAGCCCTGGGTGCTTCTCCCAAGGTAAGGGCCAACTTCACCTTCCCTTCCACAAGTACCGGTGCTCCTCCTATCCCTTTGATGGGTGACTGGTCCCGAACCAGCTGTTCCTCTGGGATTCCCATCTGCTGGAAAACCCGATATGGCAATAAATTGACCTTACTCCCATCATCCACCAGAACCTTCTTCACCCGAAAATTATGAATGACTGCTTCAACGACAAGCGCGTCATCATGGGGCATCTGAATGCCCTGTGCATCCTCCGAAGAGAAAGCGATGGTCATGGGAGAGTGTTCAACGATCTGCATAACCTCGCCATTGCTGGTCTCCCCTTCCCGGTTTCTCTTCTTTCCTCGACGGTTCATCCGTCCTCCAGTTCCTCCAACAATCATATTAATAGTCCCACTGGACCCATCATTCACTGGTCCAGCTCCAGTTCTCCTGGGCATCTGGGCTGCCGGACCGGGTTGAGGCCTCTGCCCCTCTGGTTTCTTCACAAAATTTTTGAGATGCCCCCTTTTTATCAATCTTTCAATCTCCGCGATTAACTGAAAACAGTTATTAGTATCGTGGCCATGCGTCCGGTGGTATTGACAATACTTGTCAGGATTCCTCTGATCTGCTTCCGACTTCAAAGGTGTGGGCCACTGGAGAAACTCCTTATCCTGGACAGTCATGAGCACTTCGGCTCTGGACGCATTTAATGGAGTCGGTTTCTCCGGGACCCAAGGAGGGAGCACTCTTGGTTCGAGAACCCGAGGAGGAGGAGGCCTTTGATCCCTTCTTTCCCAGGCCTGCTTGTACGGCTCAGGCCTCTTTCCACGCTTCTTCTCGTGCTTCTCCGACCTCCCTTCCTCTGGGGCTTTCTCTTTTCCTTCCACCCCTTTGGCAAATCTACTCGTTACTAAGGCGTCATCCTGCCTTATATACTTTTCCGCCCTCATCATCAACTCGGCCAGTGAGGTCGGAGGTTTCCTGCTCAGAGAGCCAAAGAACTCGGCAGAGGTTGTTCCCTTTTGCATGGCCTCTACCGCCCTTCCTTCGTCAAGCTCGGGAATCTGCAGGGCCTCCGTATTGAAATGGGCGACATACTCTCTGAGGGATTCACCAGCTTTTTGTCTCACTGTTTCCAGATAGCTCGTCTTCCTATCTGCTGGCACCCCGGCTACAAACCGGCTAATGAAGCGAGTGGCCAGATCTCCGAAACATTGAATGCTTCCGGCCTCCAGGCTGTTGAACCATGCCCTCGCTGGTCCCAAGAGCGTTGTTGGGAACACCTTGCACATCAGAGCATCTGACAGAGTTTGCAACTCCATGAAGGTCTTATAGTTCATGACATGCTCTCTCGGGTTACCAGCCCCATTATAGGCTGCCATCGGCGGCATCATAAATTTTTTGGGAACGGTCTCCTGCTGCATTAACTTTGAGAAGGGAGAAGAAGTAGGCAAGGAGGTTTGACTCTGATCTTTCTTACCTAGCTCGGCTAGGAGCTGCTCCTTCAACCTTTTCAGCTTTTGGTTCATTTTCTCGTCTTCCGGGCTGGATCTTTTGCCCAAACTACATTCTTCCTCCTCTGTTTCAGTTCCCGTTTCCCTGGTTGTTTCAGCAGAATAGTCATTCACCTCTTCATTTTCTATCCACTCTCTTGCCCTTCTCCCATGGATTCGGGCCTCCGGTTCTTCCTCTTCTCTGGCATTGTGGTTGTTAGTTTGGAGGCGGGCAGAGGTAGGTTGGGGTTCATCGGTTCTGGGCTCCTCCACTACTGGGAGTGCGTTTACTGGGGTGCTAAGTCCCCTTTGTTGCATTATCTGCCCCAACCAGTGGGCAGTGGTTTGTAGCTGGAGAGCCATGGTTTGAATGTCGTGGTTAGACAGGGTCATGGTGGGAGTATTCCCTGCCAGGCTTGGCGAGGGATTAAGAGAGATAGGTGTTTGGTTATTCAACGTTGTAGGGCTAGAAAAGGAGAACTGCTGCCCATCTTGGGCAGAGCTCAGGTCATTTGGAATATTAAGGTTACTGTCTTGGTGGTTTGCCATCGTGGATCTCAGTGGGTTGTGAAAGTGAAAACTCCGGTGATGAAAAGATCTCCTTCGTTCCCATAGACGGCGCCAATTGATGATCTGAGATCCAATAGAATAGGGTTTTACCAGGGTTTTTCTATTACAGAATAAGGCTTAAACTTTCTGAGGAGGGGACTCCTCTTTTATACATTGTCTTGCTTGCTGGTGACGTGTAAAGGTCTCTCCAGGATTGGGTCACGCGTCTCTGCCATGCGGATTCGGAAGTACTGGGGTATCAGCCGCCTGCTCCATGCGTAACGGCCTCTGATTCTCCCCGTGCGTACGTTCGAGCGGATCTGCCAGGTTGTCTGGTGAATATTTTTCTGGATCCTGGGCTGGACCGAGAGTTGGGCCGGATGCTAAGCCTGAGTGGAGAGGGCCTGCTCCATGCGGACCGGGCCGGCTTGAGTGAGGAAGATGGGTCGAGCCCGGCCTTGAAGGTTGGATGAGCCAGGCTTGTTATGTATATCAGGTGTGTGGGCCTCTACGTCATGGGCCTTGGGCTGTGGTCAAGCCCCTGGTCCGGGGTGAAGGAATCCAGCAGTCATCATATATATATATATATATATATATATATAAATATATTGAATTGGAAATTGAAGATGGGATAATAAAATTTGAAATTCAGAGATCTATTTAGATATATTTATCACCAAATTAAGTTTGTGAATATATATTTTATATATTTTTTAAAATTTTTTTAAATTAATTATAAAATCAATTTAAAAAATAAAATTATTATCTATTTTAAAATTAAATTTTAAATAATAAAATTATGACATTCACATAATTAATTTAATAATAGAATTAATTTAGTAATAAGTGTATTTGTGAAATAAGTATATATCTAAGAAATCTCAAATTTTACCCTTTCAATCCCTAATCATCATTTTTAAAATAATAATAATAATAATAATAATAAAATTATCAACTAATTAAATTCTAATGTGAATAATTTAAAGTCTTAAAAACATTATGAAAAATCCTATTATTTTCTCTCAATCCACTTTTATATATATTAATTTTTTTCAACCGTATTGTGCACTTTGTTTTACTCATTATGAAGATTATTTATTTTTTATTAGTAAAATTTAATATTTTATTATTATTAATTTTTTTTATAAAAAAATATAATATTAATAAAAATAATACAATATTAATAAATTAAATTAAATTTATTATAAATTTATCTATAGAAGAGCTATTTAAAAATTTAATGATTAATATAATAATCAAAGAATTAACCCAAAATATCACTAAAATAACGAAATAAAATCTTAATAATATATTAGAATATTAGTATAAATAACTGTTAAGGATTTTAAAATTTGTAACTATTTTATAAAATTTTAATATTTAATGTCATTTTTATAAATTAAAAACAAATTATTAAAATTATTTAATATTTTATTAATATGTTTTAAAATATTAGATAATGTTGTTAATTATATTTAATAAAGATCAGATCATTAACCTAAAGTTTATAAATTTTATCTCAATCTATTAAAATTAATTGAGGAAAAAATAACCGCTTATTATGTAATTAAACTTAATAATTTTTTTTATATTGTAGAAAATTCAATTTATAAGAAAATTTTATTTATTTTTTAAACTGAAATTTTTATCTAATAATTTAATATTTTTAAAATTAAAACTTATTTTAATAAATTATCTCAAAAATTTAATTCTATTACTATTTATATATAATTTTCGGCTGCAAAATACCTAATAGCTACCAAAACTGTTAGTACTATGGAACATGCGCTTAGTTATTTAATCACAACCACACAGGCTTTTGGTTCTGATTCAGCTTTATGTAATTTTGATATGATTTTAATTTTTATTTCAATTCTATTTTAATTATAATTTCTATTTAAATATTAATTTTTATGCATAAAATTATAATATTCTTATATTCATTTAAAATATAAAATTTTCTTCCCTGACGCTCTGCTAAGTCTCGAACTTTTCCTCTGGTGATTCCGAAAAGCTCGTTCTAGGGTGAGCTGAGGGGGACAACGAGAGTGAGCGAATGTGTGTAAACCCAGTCAAACATGACTGTTAAAAAAATATTAATACTAAATCTAAAATAATATTAATGTAAACATTATATTATATATAATTCTTAGTAAAAATACATACATTGATATGACCGTAAATGAAGCTGAATTGCGATCGGTCAGTCTGCAAAAGAAAAAGAATGAGGTAATTGACGCCTATGCATAGCCATTTCAATAGTTAAATCGGTGAATTGTTAAATGGGCAAATGTAATAAATTGCTTTAAATAAGAATGTGTACCTTAAATTATGTATACCAAATGGACAAATGTAATAAATTGCTTTAAATTTAAAATGAGTGTATAAGAATGTGTACCTTAAATTATGTATACTTTTACTTTTATACGGTAACAAAATAGAGTTGGTTATTAAATCTCTTGAAAATCCGAGTGGTACCGACCAGTGAATAGGGAATCCCGTGATTATAGGTGTAATGGAAATCCACTAGATTATATCTGTTAACAGTAAATTTTCATGAACACTCGACCTACTCAGGAAAGGGCGAGTTTTGGTGAAGTATCGAGTATTACGGTATCCTGATCTTCCTTTCTATGGGTGAGACTTCTGCGACCGCGTGTCAATTTATTAGACTCTTACCACGTAGCCATGTCTTATGGTTATGTACAGCCATTCTGATACTCAAGTCAGTGAATTGTTAAATGAGCGAATGTAATAAATTGCTTTAAGTTTAGAATGAGTGTGTAAGAATGCGTACCTTAAACTATGTGCACATTTGCTTTTATACTATAAGAAGATGGAGTTGGTTATTGAATCTCCTAAAAATCTGATTAATACTGGTTTGTGAATAAGGAATCCAGCGATTATAGGTGTAATGGAGATCCACTAGATTATATCTTCTAACAGTAAATTTTCATGAACATTCGACCTGCTTAGAAAAAGGCGAGTCTTGGTAAAGTACCGAGTATTACGATATTTTGATCTTCCTTTCTATGGGTGAGACTTCTGCGACCGCGTGTCAATTTATTAGATTATTGCCATATAGCCCTGTCCTATGGTGACAACTCATGTCTTACCTTTGGTAATTATTATGTCGTATGAAAGGTTCTCTATTGGTCTCCGACTCTTCAAATTCAAAATTTACAAGTGTCTTTATGATCTTGGGCACGTGGCACGTCTAGTCTTCGTCTGTTCCTGGTCATAAATGATGATAGTTTGCTTCTCAAGCCACATTTAAAGCTGCTGTCGAAATCTCAGTATGAAATCTATTCTTCTCCTTCGATTACTACTTTTGCTCACAATTGACCTCTGCTCTTTAAAAAAAACTCAACCGCCTAGCCTTCTACTTCCACTTTTACTTAAGGTACTTCCTCGTTTCTTTTCAATATTTTCTGAGATAAATATCTCCTCTTCGTCGTCTCTTTTTGGTGGAACCTCCACTTAGGCTCTTCTTCTAGCGGCCCCATTTGTGCTCCGGCTCCTCTTGTCCTGCTGAGGGTGATTCACCACAATGATAGCCTCTTGGTGAACGACATCTCGTCTGTGTTAACAGAAAAAAGACATGGATCGTCTGTACAACCACTACCAGATATCTTGAGAACTCTTCTGGGGTCATGCTCCAAAACCGCGCATTTGTGTGGATGACAAAATCCCTGCAAAGGACACCATCATGATTTCTGAAGAGCAACTGAAGGAAGGTCTTTGGTTTCCTATGGACCCGTTCTTCATTGAAGTTCTCCACTTCCACAAGCTCGCAGTCACCCAACTGCATCCCAATAGCTAGCAGATTCTAGTGCCTTTTCGATTTCTTTGTTTCAACAACAATATCGAGCCGAGTGTTGGCACTTTTTTTCTAACTGTACCAGCTGGGTACCTGGAAGAATGAAGAATCCTAGTTTTTCAGCGAAAAAAAAAGCGTCACTCTCTTAGACCGGATACCCTCTTCCCTTAAGTACTGGAAGAATAAATTCTTTATCCTGCATCACGAGGTATCCGAGAGTTTTGGGCGTCTCCAAATTGATTGGAATATTCATATGGAGCTCAGGAAGAATGGAGTCCAGCCACAGTAGGATGAGAAAGAGGTCTTAGAGTTCCTCTAGAGAATTGCCTCGACCTAGAGGGTTGATATCAACGTTATGGTAAGGAACGCCATTTTTTCCTGGCAAAGTCATTTCCAGGCAGAACATGCTCGAGTCTCTCAACCATAGAGTCTTCAAAACCCTCGAGAAAACATTCTCTGTACTGTAAAATAAGGTATTTTTCTTTCTATCTTTCTTTGCATTTTAAACTGTCTGACTGACTCACCTTTTTCTCTATGCAGATATGGCTAGTAAAGGGAAGAACAAGTTCATCGAGGTGGTAAGTGCTACTCACAAGGGCAAAGCTGTTGCTGGATCATTCGACCCACCTCCTAAACAGGCTCGCCGATTGGAGGACATCATTATGCTGCCTCCTCCCCTTTCTCCACCTACAACTCAAGAAACAACCCCAAATCAACCCGAGTCTTCATCAAGGGGCACTCTGCATTAGTTCCCATCCAAACTGAGCATTCACAAGGAGAGGCTGGAGCTGAAGTCATGTGGCTTTGGAATGCAACACCTGGCGTTGGCGCTGACTCGAAAAACCTCTCTTCTCAAAAATCCCCGATTGTCTATTCTCATAGCCAAGAACATCCTGAAGCCTAGATATTATCATCATCTGAATGCTGGCGAGACAAACGATCTATACGACAACATCATCCACTCCACAATGGAAAGCGCCCTATGCACATACATGACCAAGAAGCGAGACAAGGCTCTAAAGCAAGAGTTCGAGGTACACAAGACAGATAAAAATCTCCTACAAGAGGAGTTCTCAAGGTTGAAAGCTTGGGTTGAAGAGATGGAGAACACCATGAAGGAGATGCTAGAGTCCGTGGACAAACTCCAGGCGGACCTGGACGAGATTAATACTTCAAAGCTCGCCTCTAAGAATCGGGCTAAAACTATCGAGGACTAGGTGGCTACCTTTTAACATTAAGTCCAGGAGCTGCAGTCTCAAGCACAAAAGGCGTAGCTGAAATGGAAGTTGAGTTTCAAGAGATAGACTCGGAACAGGGAGATGTTCATCCAAGGTCAGGACTTTATCAAGAAGGAGTTGGCCAAGTGCTTTCCTATTGAGGACTTCGCCTAGATTGACGATATCTTCCTAGAGGAGAACGAGAATAAGGACAAGGATGGGCAGGATGAGGAGAGGTCAACTAAAGACAATCCCTCCAACTCGACTTCTAATATAATATCTATAGATAAAAATTTAATAGAAGCTTGGGAGGAGACCACTGATGACGTTCATCCTGCCTTGTAATTATTTTCCTTTTAATCAAAACTTTTCTTTTCAACTTGTCTTTATTTTCACCAAGTAATATGGGATCGGTTCTCGACCATAACTCTCATCTAACTATCATCAAATAAGACTTAAACAAATTGGAAAAAATGATTAAATGGAGTTAACACCCGGTTAAATATCCGGAAGTACTTGCCTTTCGATGTAAAATGAATTAAATAAAATTATTAATGGGACTTAACATCCGGTCATCAGTCTGGCGGATATCCGCTTTGTGGTTTTGGTATAAAATAACTTGAAAAAATTAATAGAACTTAACACCTGTGAGCTTAGTAGATACTCGCATTGTGATATTGGCATAAAAATGCCTTAAATAATTTCAATAATTAAGACTAACACCCGGTCATGAGTCTGGCGGATCTCTGCCTTGTGACCTTAGCATAAAAATACCTTTAATAATTTCAATAATTGAGACTAACACCCGGTCATGTGCCTGGCGCATCCCCCTTGTGGCCTTAGCATAAAAATATCTTTAAATAATTTCAATAATTGGGACTAATACATGTTCATGAGCTTGACAGATATCCACATTGTGACTTTTCATACTAAGAAAACACTTGGATCAACGATCTTTAACTTTGGTAAACCATCGTTCCTCATAACTGAATAATACAATACATGAAAAAATATATCGTTAAATGTTATTGATAGAATTTGCATAAATTATAAATGTTCTAAGAATGAGGAATGATTCGGCTATCTAACTTGGCCAATGATTCGGCTATCTAACTTGGCCAACTTATAAGACTCAGGGCGAATAACTTTCGAGACCCTAAACTGTTATTTTTAGTTTTCACCCAACTTAATAGACCCGACAATACCACCTGTTATATCAGTTATTTTAAAGACTAAATATCCTATATTAAAGACATGTGGTTTGATCCTATTGTTGAATATTCAAGATATCTTGTTCCTGTAGACAGCCACTCTGATTGCAGTCTGTTCTCATAAAAACTTGGCTTGATTTAATGAATTGCATCTCCTCGGGATCTCTTGAAAACTCGGGATATTGTATCCTAAAACTATTTACTTGGACCTCCACGGAAATTATTGCCTCAGCTCCATATACAAGGAAGAATAAGATTTCCCCGCTATTCTTAGGGTTGTTTTGTATGCTCAGAGGATGTGAAGTAACTCCTTGGACCAGTTGTTCTTGACTTTATGTAGCATTTTATTTAATCCTTGTAAGATTGTCCTATTTATCACTTAAGTCATGTCATTAGTTTGAACTAATGATGGTATGCGAAGCTGAATTTTAAGTCAATCTCCAATTTCCTATGGAAATCTTTAAATTTGAAACTCGCGAATTAATTTTTAATTTTTTAATAATGTTTATTAAATATTAAATTCATTTTAAATTTTTATATAGTAATTAACTTTTAAAATTAAGGATGGAACTGATTAATAAATTTTTTAAAATTAAAAAATTAATTAATAAATTTTTACATATAGCTGAAATGTAGTAATTTTTCCTTTCATTTATTCTATTTCCTTTTTCTCTTTTTTATTTTTATTTTTTATTTTTTTATCTTTTTCCATTTTCTTTTTTATATTCACTTTTTTCCCTCTCATTTTATTCTTCTTTGCCATTTCTTCAATTTTTTCTCGTTTTACCTATTTTCTTATCTCATCACAATTTATTTTCTTTCTTCTCAAATTTTCTTTCACTTCAATTATTTTATCTAATTCCACTATAAAAAAAATAAAAAAAATAAAAAAAATAAAAATATACCAATAAAAATTTTCATGGATAGAAATTAAAATTTCATGGCTAAATAAAATTATCAACACATTAATGATGATATGTGAGTTGTTGATATTTTGCTCATAACTAAACTTTATTGTGAAATAGTTGATAACTACTCGCTAATAGTCGATAAACCACTAGCTAACATACTCATTTGTTCCATCACGAAGACTTGCATCTACTATATTAAATAGAATTTTAATTTATCTAACTCATTATTTATCTCATTTCTTATCTCATTCCTTATTTTATTTTAATTTTTTAACTATTTTCAAATTTATTTTTGAGTTTCTCATGTTTTTTACTCTTTTCAATTTCTTACGGTAAATCATTAATTTATTAGGTTAAAATAATGTTTTGTGCTCAACTTACAGTAAAGCTAACAGATGTAGAAGATGAAGATGAAGGGAGGTGAGGATAAAGCATTGAAAACTAAAAATCAAAACCATATACCTTTGACTTTTTGTTACCTCCGACTGCATCTATACATGATTATCATCAGTGTCATGATTGCATCATCTCCTAATTCTTAGAGAGAAAAGTTTTTACATACGTGTGTGTATATATACACGAGTATGATTGTAAACAAATAATTCAGTAGCTGTCACTATTTGATCCAGTTCTTTCTTCTAAATATATATATATAAAACATAATCAATGTAAATTTTTTTTAAAAAGATAGATATAAAAATGATATTCATCAATTTATTAAATATCTCTATATAATTAATTGATCCATAGATAATTTAGAAGCGTTTACAGTATCACAATAATTTTAAAAATTTTATTCTGAATAACGAATGAATAAAGAATAACCGTAAAATAATTCCAGTGTTGTTCCCATTTTCTCTATATTTCATCATTTATTAATATAGATTTTTTTCCTTTTAATTTATCAACTGATTTAATGATGGTATTGAATTTATTAGTAAATTTAATAATAAATTTAATCTTTTTATTTTTTTATTTTTATTATTTTTTAATAGATTTAAAATTTATTGATAAATTTATAAATATTCAATTTTTTATTTTTTTTATTTTAATTAATTTATCAATTAATTTTTTATTAGTAATTCATTGATAAATTACCAGTAATGTTTATAGTAATAGATTAAAAGTCTGTTGGTAAATTTATTGTCAATAAATTTTTATTAAATTATCAATAAAAATTGTTAATAATTCAAAAAAATCTCATATTATCAAATAAAATATAGAAATTTAATAGTGTTTCATTCGGGTTCTAATTGCCCATTACGAGTGATCACACTTTTTTTTTTTCTCTTATCAGGATTCAAAGTTTGAGTGATTAATGATTTATCAAAGTTTCCATAGTTTTTCTCTTCTTTTTAATTATAGTCATTAGATTAATAATAATAATTTAAAAATCTCTACATCTAAATGTAATACCGATTTAATTATTTTTTCACAATAAAAAAATATTGTTAAAATTATAATTTTATTAAATATAAAATAAATTTTTTATTAAAATATATTATTATATATAGTAAAAAGTAAATTTTTAAAATAATATTTTTATTGCTGCTAAACTGTTATTTTAATATAACAATTGTGTAAATATTGTGTAAATATTATCGTCTAACTTTATATTATAGTAGCATAAATAGTTATTTCCCAATGAAAATATTTTAAATTTTTTTCATTAAATTTTTTAAAATATTAAAAATATTAAATATATTTTTAAAAAATAAAAGAGTTATTTTTAAAAAATAAAAATACTAACAGAACAGAACTGTAAAAAGGATGGGTCATCGGCTGAAAGTGACTGTTTGGATCCCGTAGAGCGGGGACCGGGCGTGAACCGAAGCCCGACATGGCTTTTATTCAAGGAAGATGACCCGTCTTTTTCTTGCATTTATAGTCAACCAAATTCTATTTTTATTTTTATTTATTTTTATCCTTTTATTTCAGAAATTTCTTTTGTACAGATTACCTTTTTTTCTTTATTTATTTTTATTATTAGGGTATTCATTTTTTCCTGAAATTTATGATCCTCATGTAATTTTCTTTTATCTTGAGACCATGAGCCATACGTGTTTTCTCTTTAAAGAAAAGTGCTATTTTAAAATTGATTAAATAATCCATAATAGAGATGAAATCTCTATAAATTCAAACTTTTTGAATTTAGATTATTTTTTTACTTATTTGCCCTCACCTTTAAGTTTTTTCTTTATCTGTTGTCTATGTTTTTTGACTTGTTTGTCGACCTTTAAATCATTCATTTACCCTCCATTGTTGCATTCTGCCCTTTAAACGATGTCGTATGATGGCATGCTTTTTTGACTTTTTAATTCTTTATTTACTCCCTTCACCATCGCATTACTTTTGTATTTTGTTGCTTCTTTCCCTTACAATACGTTGTCGTATTGTATTGGTTTGGTACAATTTTGCAAGCTGGCTTTTTTACTTTCCTACATGTGTGGCTCTTTCTGTGCAGGAGAGTGAAAGAGAGAGTGTAAGAGAGAGACAGAGAGAGTATCATGCTTCTAAGACTTATTTTTGGTGATTCTTATCTCTGATTAGTGAGTTTTCAGTGGCTTTCAACTCTTTCAACTCCTTTTTATCTTTCAATAAATTCTACTGTTCACGTTAATTTTGCATACAGAATGGTGATATTGTATCATCTCTGTTCCATTGATGTCTCTCTCTTGCTTGGTGATCTTACAATCAATTCTACTGTTCTCATTAATTTTGCATACAGAGTGGTAATATTGCATTATCTCTGTTCAATTGATGTCTCTCTCTTGCTTGGCAATGACTATGTTTCTTTTACCATTTTCCTCCTTTTTTTAACATGCATGCTTAAATTTTCTTTAATTTTGCTTGATCAATTTTTTTCCCATTTCCATTGGTTTAGTTATATTAGTTGTGTACAGTAGGAGAAATTGTTGTTCATGCATATATATCCATTCTATGCATGCTCTACGATAGTACCTTACTCTTCTCTCGACTATAAGTAATGATGATTTTGGATTAATTTGATTTGACTTTTAATCGCTTCTTCTATTACACTGCCAGATCATGAGTAGATTTGGTAAATGGATCTGATAGTTAACAACTTATTTATTATGTAGGATAACCTTTCTATGCTTTCTTTGTCTCTTACCCAACTTTTCTTTGAGTTTCATGTGGATGTGTTAAATATATTCCCTTCATTAAATAACAGCTAGATTTTCCATCTGCTTTGGATTTTCTCACATACTCTTTAGCTCTTAGTTTGCCTATAAATTGCAAAGAAATCAAGTTATTCTGCACATCGATTTTCAAGCTTCATTTTTGGTAAATCCCATGTTTCTTATTTATTTAGCTTTCTTATTTATTTTTTATTACTTTGCAGCTGTTACTTTGTTGATTTGCCGAGGTTACTTAGTTCTTGCTGATTGCAAAAATATCAGTTTTAGTTTGCTGGTGGTGCATCAAGTTTCTTTGCAGTTTCTATTATTTGTTTTTGTGTTTTATTTGATGGTGTTGATCTTGCTCTTTATTTCTTTGGCTTGGAGAAGTGTTGGCCGAGAGAGCATATGTTGGTTAGAGTTTCACTTGAGGCTGTGCTCAAATAAATCCTTCAACATTTCAATTTACCTTATGCATGCTACCACGTACAGCCTTCACAGATCGTATTCACTCCATTAAACTGATATTCCCGCACACGGATGTTGATGGAAATAAATTTATATATGAGAGAATAGGTGTTAGTATTGTTAGCATTGATAATGCAAAACATCGTGCTATTATTTAGACTATAGATCACTTGAAAGCTTTGTATGACTTTGGATTAAAAGATTATAATTTTAGAGACATGGAATTATATCGAGATGCTTACACACAGTGCCCGAGTCAAATGAATGGAAGTGAGTTGAAAGCTCTGAAGCAAGAACATGATGCTTTGCAAGAGAAGTATCAAGCTTTGAAGAGATTATATCGTCAACTATCTAGAATGCTAAAAAGGGTTGGCTCATACTGAAATTAAAAAACCGAGAATCATGCTAAATTGAAAAAAAAAAAACAACAAAGAATTGAACTAGAATAGTATGAAAATTTCAGTTATGTTCCAATTTCAAGGTAAACTCCAATTCGATACCGAAACAAAAAAAATCCTTCCATACAATATTGAGATTTCAGATGGAATTACATATATTTCTTTCTTTTGCATACTGTACTAATATCTTTTAGCATACTTAACAATATCACTTCCTTCAAATTCTACCTTTAACTTCTTTTATACTTCCTTTGAATTTTAACATGCCATTATCCTAGTGAAAATAACTTCTGGCACTCTTAAAATTAATACAAGTGAATACCCTTGGTTTTCTTTCTATCATCTCTTTACAAATTCTAATCTAAGCCATGGTTGGATTTATTTTTAATGGAGGAGGATCATCATCAACTTCAACTACTTCCTATAAATTTAGAACCTTCAAGTATACCTTCATTTTTATCACCTCTATGTGATAGTTTTCAACTTTTTATCCCTAAACATTGGAGTTCTCGTTTTTGAAAAATTGTTTGCAAGACATTTTTATTTTATTTTCTTCTATATGAATGTTTGATTTCTTTTATTAAACACTCAGAAAAAACTATTTTTCGATAACTCACGTGTCTTTTAAAAAGAGAGATTTGTTACTGATTAAAATTTTTTCTTTTTTTATTAAGCGAATCTTACAACACACATTTTTAGAAGAGAATATAAGAGTACATTTATCTATATATTATGATTAGATATATAAAGTCAAAGAACAAAAATAAAAATAACACTATGTATACTCCTATTTAGTGAGAGGATGATAAGACTCATAATTAGATAGTAAAAGGAGACTCTCCTCTTTCTGATAGGGATAGAGAGACCGTATGCTAGAGACGGAAGTAGAGACAGCTTGAGAGGTCCTATGCCGGGATGGGAGTAGAGACAGAGAGGGGCCATATGTCGGTTACCGGAGAAGGGAGAAGTTATAAACGAGCAATCATAGACAAAATTGTACCTAAAAGAAATGGTAAAGTGTAGGTGAAATTATAGCCATGAAGCTGTTAATTGCATGGCCAAGGGGACCATTCTGCTGTTCAGCTACCCACCATAAGCTATTATTTGGGCATTAAAGCTCAGTAAAGACAACATATGTACTCACCATAATTATTCATGACTTGTAAATGAAGAAGTACCAACAAATAATACAATTAAAAGCAATAGGAACCATGGGATTCATTCATTGGAGATTACTTAAAAAAAAACTAGCTACCACATTTATTTGATTTTATAAGTAGTTGCATAGTTTCAATGATCTGAAATTAATTAACATCCTTTAAAAAAAAAGAAATTAATTAAAATCCAATAAATGAAGACAACCCATCAAGAATTGCAGGTCACAGTGTGGGTAGCTATGGCAAAATCAACCTATTTTTCAGCATCATACGAGGAGGGTATTCATAGGGTGGGACCAATAAATATTAAAGCATAATAAATAAATATTAGAGCATAATAAATAAATAAATTTAATGGGAGATAGAAGCAGCAGTGTTGTACTGCTTCTGTTTTTTAATCTTTACCAAGAAAATTGGGTACAGCTATTTTGGACTTTCCAATCAATTAAGCTGCAGAAGATAATTGAACCTACTGCTAGCTGGTAAATAATTCACAACTTCTTATAGAATATGGCAAATAAATATAAAAAAAATTTTAAAATTTTCAACTTTTAATAAATTTGCTCCATATTTTTTTAAGCAAATCTACTCTGTATTTTAATAATTAATTTATCACTGAAAGGATTCTAGATTTTAAGTGTCTATTGATGTGAATATTAGTGTTTTAATTATCATAAAAATTTTAAAAATATATAAATATAATAAATAATTTTTAAAATTATAAAAATAAAGTTTTATTATATAAAAATTATTTTTATTATTAAAAAATAATATTATATTATATGAGAGCTTATTTAACTATTGAATAACCGTATGAAATTTAATTAATTAAAAATTTTAAATTGAATTTATTTGACTCTTAAATAAAAGTACATAGATTTAATTAGACTTATATCAAAAAATAATTCAGTATATATGCAGGCATGACTCTTGAATTAAAATTCTCTCGAAATGCCTCATAAATTGATTTTTTGAGATTTTATATTAATTATAGATGGATGCATGTGTGAACTTTTACACCATTAAAGAATCTTGTAAAAATTTATATGGCTTTTAACTTGGATCAAATGGTTATAGTTGGTGAGTGTTCTAACTCTGATAAAAAGCCTCAATAATTTAAAGATGAATAAAATATGAGATCTCTCAGATTTATTTTAATGCACTTATCACCAGTATAATCTGTGAGCGCAATATATATATATATATATATATATATATATATATCAAAATCAACAGAAATTTTGATTCTTCACTTTACTTATTTATTAACTTAAGAGATCACCATTCTTATTCTATAAGAAATTACGGTTTAAGATATGAATTCTTTATTTTTTTTATTTTTTATAAACTTTGTGTTTTTTTCTCCATAAAAAAAAATCAATTGTTGAATCTCTTCCTCTTTAAATTCTAGTCCTTTTCTTCCTATTCTTTTTTAAAAAATTATGGACTTCTTCTTCCTCTCTTAAAATGTTTTCAAATTCGTGTATTTATTATTTTCTCTTCATGATTTGAGAGCTAAGAGTTGAAGCTTCTCACTCTTTTCTTATATATCCTTCATTAAGTTCAAGAATTGCAATCTCTAATTTGTTTTTCTTCCAAAAGGTTATGGATTTGAGTCTCAAAAGCTTTCATAAATCTTAGAAAATTAATGAAGATTTTATTTTAATCTATAACAAATTATAATTCAATCCTCTCTTAACTCGCCTCATAAATTAAAGAGTATAGTATTAATAGTCTTGGATTATATGCTTATAGTATTAATAGTCTTGGATTATATGCTTATTTGATACTAAATTTATTATGATCAAATAAATTTACACACAAATCACAATATAGAAAAAATAAAAAAAAATAAATTCAAAATTTTTGTTGAAAAAATACACAAGCGAAAAGTTTCAATATCTTTGAATTCTACAAACTCGTAGTAACTATTTTTTCAAAACAACTATATTTTTTTTATTCGAAGTAGACACAAAGATCAAATATAATTATTAAGTTACAAAATATAAAACAACATTTTTTATTTTTACCATGAAAGTAAATATCTTGGTGATACGGAGTAATTAGCTTTGAATTTTATGGTAGACTTAGACCAGTCTTAACTTTTATTATCGAGATTCGATAGAGATTCATGATAACTTTTCGGAAAGAGAATTTCGAAACGCACGACTTTTAAAAATGTGATGAGGCCCGAAAGTCTGTCACAAAGTTCGAGACAAAAATTTTACCGTTTAGAAGATCAATTTTATATTTTAATTATTTTTTTATATTGTTGTAATTTTACATATTCGAGTTTTTTTCTATTATAAATAGTTTTTCATTGTCTATTTGAAACACTTTTCAATCTTTCAAGAATTTCAATAAGCATTTTCGGCTTTTAGTCTCTCATTTCTATTATTTTGTCTTAACCAAACCTTATTAGTTAAAATTTCTAACGGAGTCTAATCAATCATATACCACTCAGAATAAAATACCCATAATTAGTTAAAACAAAATCATAATCTTTTGGTAATAGGTAAACTTTACTTAGGCCAATTCCCACACAAATCACAGAAACTTTTCAAATTGAATTGCATTTGAGCTAATAAATCCATCTTATCTAAATGTGAGCCAAATAATAACAACTTTCTTCTTTTATAAAGTCTGCTTTTCCGATTTAGTTGAAAATAGACTATTCACTCTATGAAAATATATTTGATTTAGATTTCATTTATTTATGAAAAAATATTTTAGTTTCTTGAAGCCCTAGAAAAAAAATTTTATACTCTTTATTATTTGGAATTAATGTATTAAACATTCAAATTAAAATAAAAATCTATTAAATACCTAAACTCATAAAAATCTTATCAACTAAATATAGATTAGTCATATGCCATTAATCACTTGCCAAAAAAGTCTAATATTTATTATTGCTTATTGATGTTGTTCACATCATAATTCTTCAGAAATGATATTGTTCACATCATAATTTTTCGAGTATAAACCTGCAAAGTGAACATTGGGTGGGTTAGTTTGGTAACCTCTCTGATACTTAAGTTAGTATATGTAATGCATAAATTATAGAATTGACTTTTGGAGAGAATAGCGTACCTGATTATGGAGGTTGTGAGCTCCTTATATAGTATGTAAGATAGAGTTTGGATATGATACAGAATCCTAGATAAGATAGGATATGAAGTATTTAGATAGGATATAAAATCCTATCAGATAAGGATAATATTCTAATATCAATAATATCCCGTTGTGATTAGAATTCTACCACCTTATTCGGAGTAATAGGATATTTGAATAATTGACGTGATTTGGGTTATTAAGACCCATATTAATACATTTTAATAATATTAATCTACATCAGTAGTCCCTCTACATTGGTCGAATCTTTAGGTTCGATATTGGATTATTCCCTTTGATGAACTTGTCGCTTTACGGAAAATTAATGACAAATCACTTTGGTGATTGTCTTGATTTTTTTCTTGGCGAACTTGTCACATTGTGGGAATCTAGTAATGATTTGCTTTGATTTTTTCCCTCATGAAATTGTCGACTTGTATTTTGACCTTGGAGGCCATAGTTTATTTGCTACTTGTATTTTGTGGTAAAGATGTTTTATGGGTGTATTTTAATCTAGATGAGAGGACTAAAGTTATCAATATGTAACTAAAAGATAAGTGTTTCAATATATGGACTTGTATGGTTAAAAATTTTACCTGACTTTTATTCCCATTTATTTTGATGATTTGACATTGATGAGATATAATATTATATTGCCATCATGAGAAGTTGCATACACATCAGTTGCTGATCAGGGCGTACAGATTGCCTAAAGGGGGCAATTAGTTCCTAAAATGGCGCTCTTATATTTCCTAAGTGGGCAATTAGTTGTTTGAAATAGCACTCTTATATCGTCTAAGTGGGCAATTAGTCGCTTAGGGCCGCTCTTACATCGTCTAGCCTATGTTGCCTAATGGGCAATTGGTTGGTTGAAAAGACGCTCTTACGTCGTCTAAATGGACAATTAATTGTCTAAAAGGGCACTCTTACGTCACCTAGGAGCGTTTTTACATCACTTAGGGGCGCTCCTACGTTATCTTGTGGTGCTCTTACATTACCTAAAGGCGCTCTTATGTCACCTAAGGGCGCACTTACGTCGCCTAAGGGCGCAATAGGTCGTTTAAATTTGAGGAAGAATCTTTTGATAAAAGGAGCGTACTATCACTTTAGAGTTGTGTACCTCTTTTATAAGTGACATCTTTTGATAAAGGAGCGTACTATCACTTTAGAGTTATAAGTGACATAACTTGTTATTGTACAAGATATAAAAGTAAAAAAATTGAATTTGCATAAGATGACCTATAATAACATGTGGTCCTAAAGTTAATGCAAAATTCAAATAGAGGCATAAAATAAATACAAAAGTGAAAAGTAATTCTTGTTTAGCCCTGGTTGTTAAGTACATAGGATTACTTGATTGATGTGCATAATATCACCATATTGCAATAAGATAATTGCTAGCTTTTATTTATCTCTTTTTTTTTTACAATTAAAGTCTCTGTTTAAGTCATGTTACTTGTAAAAAAAAACTTAATGAATGACTAATACTAATGGATTTTCATGCTTAACAAGAGTTTGAGAAATAATTAGAGTAACAATGCATATCATTTAGCGACGGCGAAGTTTCGTTGCTAATTACAATGGTGATATTATTAATTTCATCACAAATCTGTCACATAAGTTTTTTGCAATAGAAAAAATCCTTTAGCGACAAAAATTATTCGATGTAGGAATTCAAATTTCTAATTGTTTGATCATGATCTCCTTTAAAGAATAATAATAAAAAAATTTAAGAGAAATACATAGCTTTTCGTATCGGTTCCCACAGACAGCGCCAATAATATTGTTCACATCATAATTTTTCAAGAATAATGTTGTCCACATCATAATTTTTCGGGTATGAATATGCAGAGAGAACGCTAGATGAGTTGGCTTGTCAACTTTTCCCATACTTAAGTCAGCATGTGATGAGTAAATTATAGAATTGACTATTAGAGAGAACAGTGTACCTAATTATGGAGGTTGTGAGCTATTTATATAGTGTGTAAAATAGAGTTTGGATATAATATGCAATTTAGATAAAGATAATATTCTCATATACATAATGTCCCATTATAATTAAGATTCTATCACCTCATTTGGAGTTATAAAATATTTGAATAGTTGACATGATTTAAATTATTGAAATTAGAATTAATATATTTTAATATTGATTTAGATCCCTTATGTCGTATGTTTTAATAATTAACTTTAAAGCTTAAGTTCTAATTCTAAAATGATAAATTTACTCCCCATCTTACTTGAGAGCTACTTTAATTTTATGAAAATCTACAGAATAATAAATAAAATTTAAAGTATAAACCGTGAAATAAAATTTTCTTATTTTATATTTTTTAATAAATTTTCTTAACATAATTCAGGTCCTGTAGAATAATACTAAATAATGTTTTCGAAAACTTTCTTTTATTTTATATATCATGATTTTTTATAAGCAAAAACTTAACAATGAGTCTTTTATGGTTTAATGGTGCATAAAATTCAAGCCTTTTCGAGTTTTTACATTTTAATTTATTAGTTTTAATTTTCTTTAAATTTTGAATAAATTTTATTCAAATTAAAATTTTAATTTAGGTAAAGTGTATTCCATCGTAAGTGATATACTATACTTTTTTTTAATCGTTAAAGATGTCATTTTAAATATCAAGAAGCAATTTTTGATTTAATTTTTGATTTAATTTTATTTTTTTAATAAAACCAAAATAATCAAACCAAACTAATTTTTAAAATTATATTATTTTGTTATGTTTTATACATACAAAAATATCTTAATCTTAATTCATCACTCATCTAATTTTCTTCTACTGTCGCTGCCTCTCATTCTTGGTGATGTTGATTTGAGTGCAAGCAAAATTTCTTCACTCCATGCATGCCTCCTTCGAGAAACAATCAAAGGAGGAGATGTTTTGGTGAGCAGCCAAAGGAGGAAGAGTAACGGTGAGAACAAACTCCATTCATAAATAAGGAACTTTGGAGGAGAGAGAGTTTCAAACCTCCGCAATGACTAGATGATTATTAGTAATATTTGAAAAAGGATTATCGTTAGATGAGTATGGCTTCTTCTGGAGATTGTCAAAGAAATATCAAATCTCCAAACATGACGATGTTACTTTGCAGCCACGTAAAAGAAGTGAACAGTAATTGGAAAAAAAATTGAAGTTTTAGAATTTATGACAGCTACCTATAGACTACAGTCCCTCCTAGTAATTGAGATAAAAAACATATTTTACCCGTAGATTAATAATTACATAAACTTTTTTTAGTCCAAATAAATCCTTTCAAATTAAATAACCACTTTAAATTTCAAATAAGTAATTTTAAGGTATAAATTATTTAAATTTTAAGGTACGTATAATAAGTAATTTAGCTTTTAAAATAAAATAAATTATACTGATTTATAACTTGCTTTTGATTTAGATTCGATCAATATTATGCATAAAATATTTTGGTATATGAAGTCGTCATAATCTATTGATATAGGACTTATTAGAGTCTGTTAGAAATTTTAACCAATGATGTTTTGCTAAGATAAAATAATAGAGAAGAGAGGTTAGAACCGAAAAATCTTATTAAAATTCTTGAAAGATTGAAAAGTATTTTAAATAGTTAAGGAAAAATTATTTATAATAGGAAAAATCTTAATATGAAAAATTATAAAAAAATATCTAAAAAATAATTAAATTGCAAAATTGACCCTCTAAACGGTAGAATTTTCGTTTTAAACCTTGTAACTAGACTTTCAGCTCTCGTCACATTTTTAAAAATCATGCATCTCGAAAATCTTTTTTTAAAAAATTATCGTAGGTCTCTATCGGATGTCAACAATAAAAACTAGACCCGGTCTAAATCTGCTGTAAAATTCAAGACTAATTGTTCCGTATCATTTATATATGTATTTTATTTGTAATAATAAGATGTGATATTTATTGTATCCTAAAAAATATAAATAAATTCTTTTTTATTAAATGATTAAAAAGATTTTTTGTGATTTCATTATTTTTATTATAATCATCATCACCAATTTAATTATGATATTATGAGATTTAATTTTAATTATCTTGAGATAGAAAATTCAAAAATTGAGGGAATAGAATGTGAGATCTCTCAGATTTACTCAAATGAACTGCTAAGGCTTTGAGTGCAATTAATTTTAAAATTTAAATGGTTTATTTAATATATTTTTAGAATTTGAAACACTTATGTATCTCTCTACGGCTAATTTGAACTATTTTTAAAAATTAAATGATTTTTTTATCTATTTTAATAATTAAAATAGATAATGAAATTAAAAAAAAGATATATATGATTATAACTTCATACTTTAAAGTTCAAAACATGCCTTTTATCTAGTAATTAATTGGCCAATTTATCCAAAAAGCTCAATATTTGATATATTTGTATTTTAATCTAAATTTTTTAATTTTAATTTAATTTAATTAGTTTAACCTTTTCATTTTGGACTAATTTTAAGCGATTTATAAATTTTTAAATTTGATAATTTATGTGATAATTTAATAGTTTAACTGACATATCACATATATTATTATTATTAATTTTATATATAAATTAATAATCAAATGATTGAAAGGGATCCTAACATTTAAATTATTGTGCATTTTAATCTAAATATTTAAATTTTGATTTAATTAGTTCAACGTTTGCATTTAGGTGTAATTTTAATTAATTTTTAAAAATTGAAATATTTTTTTTCTTTTTTTTTCTATTTGTAATTGAGTTATTTCACACCTATTTTCAAGAAAGTTTGATGAAATTATTAAACTGAAAGTGGATTTTAGAGTGCTGTTATAATCGATTCCAAACTGAAATTAGTTAAGGAGGGGATGAATTGAAAATGCAGAATTTTAATTAAGCACAGTTCTTTAATATCAATTTCGATCTTTTTAAATTGAACCAAATAATTTTTTTAGATTTGCTTTGGTCCTTCTCTAGTTTAATTTGATTTCGAGTAGAATTTTATATAACCAATTCTTTATAAGAAAGATAGGACTCATCTCTAATAATAAAAAAGATAAGTGATATGTGATATGACATAATATTCGTTCAAAGTGTCATAAGTTGTCACCATAAGAGAGAGTCATGTAGTAAGAGTCTAATAAGTTAATACGCGGTCTCACTCTTGGAAAGGAAGACCCGGACACCGTAGTCCTTGGTCCTCGCCCTCTCAACTACAAGGCAAGATCTCACAGAAAGTTATCGTTATAGAGCAATCTAGCAAATCTCCATCACACCTATAATTACGAGATCCCGTATCCACTAGCCAAGGCTAGTCGGATTTTCAGGAGATTCGATAATCATCTCCATCTTCTTACAATATAAAAAATGATGAACACAGAGATTAATTTACACATTCTTACACAATTACACTTGAGTTCAAAGCATCTCATTACTGTAACGATCCGGAAACTAGACCGCTACCGGCGCTAGGATCCAGATCGACATAAGGTCGCCAGGACCCGTAGCAAGCCAAACATACATCCTGAATACCTGTCAAATCCCATACATGATCACACATATACATAAACATGAGAACTTTTTCTTTTCTTTTACCAAGCTCAACCTGTGCATGCACATAAACATAAACATAAACCACACACTGGAGTCTCATCACATGCTCCAATGGGGTATCTCATCAAACATCAAGTTTGGTTGAACATAAACATCATAAAACATAGATCATGTATATACATGGGATTATTCAAACATACTATGGTCAAGCGCAATTCTAATCCTCAATATCAATATTACATAACATGACTGATCATAACCTTACATCATTTTACAAATCATCATGTCCACATCTAACTATTACAAATCACAAGACTTTACTCTTCTTGACTCCCTAAACTAGCCCGTACCTGCAAACCTAGGGGATATAGGGAAAGGGGTGAGCTACTAGAGCTCAGTGAGCAGAATACTAAAATATTTAAAACATATGCCATCATGTAATGCATCATATCACAGAAAAATCACATCAAGGGTGAACCTGTCACCAAATAGTCCCAGCATCATATCCGTGCCAGGCCGTAGAATGGGGTCCTAGTCTTCCTGTCATATCATAGCATTACTTACCATTGCCCCAGGGCCTCATCTGGGCACCTGGTCTTCGCGTTCCATACCGTGCCAGGCCGTAGAATGGGGTCCTGATCTTTCATACCGTGCCAGGCCGTAGAATAGGGTCCTGGTCTTTCCTCAGGGACTAATTGGATCATACAGCATTCACCCACATCCATAACAAAGAATGCAGTGCAACATATTCGTGGATTCTAATGAAACAACCTATTATATCACATGGCATTCGTGATGCATGATTCATGCTAAAACTTGCATTAATTTAAAACATAAGGTTTATTCTACTCACCTCAGGCTAACTCTGACAATGAACTGAAGCAGCTGACTCACTGCTGGGGTCCTCGGTTTCTTGGGTCCGAACCTACACAGGTGGACTCAAATAAGGGACCAAACATACTAGAACATGACTCTAAAAATATCCCCCAAAAATCCCCTAAAACACCTCAAAACAATAAAAGAATTCATGCAAAGGAGGGCTGAACAGGGCACTTTCGGCGGCAGGTTCGGCGGCCGAAAGTCCCTCCAGAGCCGAAAGTCATGCACCTTCGGCGGCACTTTCGGCGGCCGAAGGTTCTCTCCAGAGGCGAAACTCATGCATGTTCGGCGGCACCTTCGGCGGCTGAAAGTCCCCTCCAGAGACGAAAGTCCACTTTCGGGGGCAGGCTTCGGCAGCCGAAAGCTTGCCTCCACAGGCAGGTTCGGCGGCCGAAAGTCCCTTCGGCTGCCGAACCTGAGTTTCTCCCAAAGTGGCAGAAACTTGGCTCTTATGCACATTTGCCTCCCAAACCTTCAATCATGCATACAACTTAACCAAAACATGCATAAACACATACATAAGCTCCTAGGGGCTTCAAACTATCCTAAACCCTAACTACAACACATCAAAAGTAACTCAGCAACCTACATTATCCATAAATACAACACAAAACCTAACAAAGCTCAACTAACCTAAGCATGCATTTCTACCCCAAGAATCAACTTGAAACTTGTTTAAAACATATAATGAGCTCAAGATCGACTCTTACCTCTTGAAGATCGAGAGGAAAAACGATCCTAGCTCGGAGATGGGAGAGATCGAGTTCCTTAAACCTCCAAGCTCCAAAACTTGCTATTTGCTTAAAAATCTTCAAAACAAAGGTGAAAACTCATAAAAATCATGGAAGATTTGAAGGAAGAACTCAAGATCGGCATGAGAGCGGCGGAGACTCACCTTGGCCGAAAATGGGAAGAAAAAGCTCACCCGTTCGGACATGGGGACCCCTTTATAGGTGGCTGGCCAGGCCACTTTCGGGGGCCTAACGTGCCTCCGCATGCATGCCATGTTCGGCGGCCGAACCTGGACTTCCCTCAATTATGCCTTCGGGGGCCTAAAGCACTCCCGAAGCACATGCATGTTCGGCGGCCGAACTTGAGGTTCGGCGGCCGAACCCGAGTTTTCCTCCAATGCTATCTTCATGCAAAAACTCATTTTCTTTCTTGCTTAAAAACATAAATTACATTAAAACATTTTATAAAAACATGATTTTACCCTTCTAGAAGTCTCCGACCCCGAGATTCCACCGGACGGTAGGAATTCCGATACCGGAGTCTAGTCGGGTATTACATTCTCCCCCCTTAAGAACATTCGTCCCCGAATGTTCCTCAACTAGCACACACAAGGCATATACACATCAACAAGGGCACAATCATTTCCTCCACTTCTGATAGTGGATAAAACACTCCATCAATGGTCAATGAGGCTGATCTGAGCAATCTAAATAATAAGCAAATGTTTTAATACATAAAAAGATTATAAGCCACTCTCGAGAAGTATAAAACTAGGGACGAGACCTCCTTCAGCTTCCATCGACACCCTAAGGACTCGGACAGAGGCAATCCAAACACAGTCCAAAGGGAAGGCCAAGCTGGAGAAAGAAGAGTCGTCGAACGAGACTCTAAAGGATGTCGACTAGAAGCTGATATGAGCTGTGCAGAGGTACCAGAAGGAATGGGAAGAGGACTATGGCTTGGACAATGCCTCGCCCCTGTCAGAAAAAATCTCAACAGAGACTTTTTTTGCCAAGTTTAAACTCTCAAGTTTGGAGAAATACAATGGAACAGTAGATCTTAGGAGTCACATGGCGATCTTTAGAACAACTATGTAGCTCCAAGATGTCAACGACTTTGTATTCTCTCAAGTATTTCCATCAACACTCAGGTTTAGCTAAAAAATAGTAATAACATTTGAGTCCAGGTTCAATTCAGAACTTTACACAATTCGTTATGTTATTTAAACCCAGGTTTATCACTTGTATACCTCCTAAAAAATTCTCCTCTGACTTGCAAAAGATCCGCCAAGGAGAGAGCGAGTCTTTAAGATGTTTTATCTCACAGTTTAATGCAAAAGCAATATAGGTGAAAGAATTAAATTATGAAATAGCATGTGAAGCGTTGAAGAAAGGAATACGAAATATCAAGTTTATGGATTTGTTGATTAAGAATCTCGGCGCTACCTATCAACAGCTAATCGATAAAGCTCAGAAGTATATAAGGCTGGATGATAAAGTCCAGACATTGAGGATAGATAAGAGGACAAATCAAAATAAGACTCAGAAATTAGATAAGCAAAGCTACGAAAGTAAAAGGAGTTATCCAGTGTTACACAGTAAAAATGACCGAGGTAAGTTTAGAAACTATACTCTATTAAATGATTCACGAACACACATACTTATGTGGATCAGGAAAAATGGCAAAGAAGTGAAATGACCCGCTAAGCTTAACTCGGACAAATCAGGCATGCAAGACAAAACAAAACATTATCGATTTCGTGAGGATCATGGGCACACGACATAAGAATTGTAATACCCGGCTAGACTCCGGTATCGGAATTCCTACCGTCCGGTGGAATCTCGGATGTCGGAGATCTCTAGAAGGGTAGAATCATGTTTTATAAAATGCTTTCATGTTTTTAATGGTTTTAAAGTATGAAACTAAATGAGCTTTTGCCTGAAAAGTCCTTGGAGGAAAACCCAGGTTCGGCCGCCGAAAGTCAAGTTCGGCTGCCGAACATGCATGCGTTTTGGAGGCACGTTAGGCCCCCGAAAGCATGAGTTGGGGAAGTCCAATTTCGGCCGCCGAAAGTCAAGTTCGGCCGCCGAAAGTCAAGTTCGGCCGCCGAACATTGCATGGATGCGGGAGCGCATTCGGCCCCCGAACGTGGCCTGGCCAGCCACCTATAAAAGGGGCACTTAGCCGAAATGGGTGAGTTTTCTCCCATTTTCGGCCACAGCAAGCTTCCGACCTTCCCTTTGCAAATCTAGTGTTTTTCCTCCAAATCCCCACCATTTTTCTTGAGTTTTAAGCTTGCATTGAAGGTTTTGGACTTTTGAAACAAGTTTTGGAGCTTTGGGAACTCAGGAGCTCATTTTCTTGGATCTCCAAGTTTAGGTCGCCTCTCTCTCGATCTTCAAGAGGTAAGAGCCGATCTTAAGCTCAATGCATGTTTTAAGTACGCTTTAAGTGATTTTATGGGGTAGAATGGCATGTATAGGGTTGTATGAGTTTTTAAGCAAATGTTAGGTTTTATGTGATTTTTGGACAATGTGGCTTGTTTGAGTATGCTTGAAGTGTTGTAGTTGGGGTATTTGATGTTTTGAGGCCCCTAGGAACTTGTATGCTTGTTTTGGTTGAGATATATGCATGATTGGTGAGTTTGGAGGCAAAAATGCACAAAGGAACCGAGTTTCTGTCCTTTGGCAGAAACCAGGTTCGGCAGCCGAAGGCACTTTCGGCCGCCGAACATGGCTGGGGAGGCAGGCCTTTCGGCTGCCGAAGTTGCCCCTGAAAAGAGACTTTCGTCTCTGTCTGGGACTTTCGGCCGCCGAAGGTGCCGCCGAACCTACCCGAGTTTCGTCTCTGTCTGGGACTTTCGGCCGCCGAAGGTGCCGCCGAAAGTGCCTGACTTTCGGATCTGTCCAGGACTTTCGGCCGCCGAAGGTGCCGCCGAAAGTGCCCTGTTCAGCCACTTCATGCATATCTCTATGTGATATTTTCAGGATGTTTTAGGGGGTTTTCGGGGAATATATTAGAGTTATGTTTATGTGTGTTTGGTCCCTCATTGGAGTCCACCTGTGTAGGTTCGGACCCGAGGAACCAAGGACCCCAGCAGTGAGCCAGCTGCTACAGAGTTTGTCAGAGTCAGCCAGAGGTGAGTGGAACTAAACTTAACCTTTTTAAATTGAGAAATGAAATGCTTTTATCATGCTTCATGCATCATGATCATATTATAGGATGTTTGCATTAGAATTCACGACTATGCCGCATTGTATTGTTGTGATAGATGATAGTGGATGGACATTAGGATGATTCATTAGCCTTCTATATACGAAGTCCTGTGGTGCCCATAATAGGGCCGGGCAATACGAAGTCCTGTGGTGCCCATAATAGGGCCGGGCAATACGAAGTCCTGTGGTGCCCATAATAGGGCCGGGCATGGAGTTGAGGGATTTTTTTTGAATCAGTCCATCCGTGATGTGATTTGTTTGTGCAGTGACGCATTTCATGATAGCATGTTTTAAATATTCTTTTTATAGTTCTACTCACTGGGCGTCTAGCTCACCCCTCTCCCCTAACCCCCAGGTTTGCAGGTACGGGATAGATAGAGAAGGCGAGACGAGAAAAAGTCATATGTATGTAATAGTTAGTTGTGGACATGACAATTGTATTATGATGAAATGTAAAAATATTCAGGATGTTATGTAATGAGGTCATTGAGGATAGAGTTGTGCTTGACCATAATATATTGTTAATCCCTTTTGTATATACATGGTCTTATATTATGATGTTTATGTAAACTAACTCAACACAGGTTGTTTTGCCTTTAAGGCTTGATGAGATCCCACAGAGGGACTATGTTATGTTTATGATCAGAGTATGTACAGGTTGAGTTAGTTGATGACAGTATGTATGAAGAAAAGTTTTAATTTTTATGCATGTTGTTGATCATGTATGGGATTATACAGGTTTACAGGTTATATGTCAGGCTTGCTACGGGTCCCGGCGGCCTTAAGTCGACCCGGATCCTAGCGCCGGTAGCGGTCCGATCTTCGGGTCGTTATAGAAATGGTATCAGAGCCCTAGGTTCATAGGATCGGACCTAGAGTGTCGAGCTCATAGATGTTATAGAAGGTCAAGCACAATAGGAAGGGTCATGTCCACTAGGATAGGATGTGGAGTCCTGTCTTACATGATGATGTGAAATGCCATGATTTTGTGCATGTACATTAATGATATGCTATGCTATGTGATGTATGAGATGAGGGTTCATGTGTGCCCACATGAACCATATGATGCTAATGTTTGCTTGTTCTGAGCTGTTTTTCAGAAAACAGGATGAGGGGAACTCGTCGATCTGCGCGATTGACTGGAGTGCCACCTGAGGATGAGGGCACGAGCGCCCGTCCTCCTACATTGCCTAGGGCAATGTCTTGTAGAGCCAACAGAGAGAGAGTGTCAAGGGACCCTAGAAGGTCTTTTGATGCTAGCAGAAGGGGGACAAATAGAGGAGGAAGTTCTTCAGATGTGAGGGAGGTTATGGAAGAGGATCAAAGGAGGGATGTGAACCTGGATGTGAGCATGGAAGAAGAAGGGACAGGGGAGTCTCAGGGAGGCGTTCAGGCCTCGGGGTATGGTTTTCCACCCCATTATCCACCCTTCCCACAGGGTTCAGGGTATCCGATGGGAGGTACATCGGATTACTCCAGCTTTAACCCCTACCCTACCTACATGCCTTATCCACCTTTCTATCCACCTTACACACAGTACCCAGCTTATCCACCCTCACCTTTCTATCCAAACCCGGCAAACCCCACCTCGGGGAATGCTGCACCTCCACCTCCACCACCTACAGAACCAGCAGCCCCAGTTACTCAACCTCCTAGACCTAGCTCAGTCGATGGGAGCAAGGTAAAGATGACGGATTACCTTAAGCTAGATGCTCCCAAATACAAGTCAGGGGATGACCCCTTTGAGTATCTGAGAGTGGTGAAGACAATAACTGATGAGCTAGGGGCAAGTGACAGCAGGGCCATCCAGATGGCAGGGTTCACTTTAAAGTGCAAGAAGGCACGGGAATGGTTCAAGTGTTATGTGGACCCGAGACTAGACGGTATGACATGGGAGGAATTTGCGAATGAGTTCGCTGGATGGGCTTTTCCAGACAGTTCTAGAGAACTGAAGATGATTGAGTTTGAACAACTGAGGCAGTCAGAGCACATGGGTGTAGAGGAGTTCACAGATAAATTCTTGGAGCTATTGCCTTTTTCAGGGCAAGCTCTAGATTCAGATACGAAGAAAGCCAAGAAATATGTTATGAAGCTGCATTCCAGGTACTCCTCGTTGGTTCAGTCAGCTGAGAGAGAAAGTTTCCACACTGTGGTGGATATGGCTCGAAGAATGGAGGCAAGTGCTATAGTTGAGGGGTCAGTGAAGCAGTCAGTGACCCAGTCTTCAGGGGTTAAGACCCCAAGCAGAGGAGGACCAGGTTTCTCTTCTCAGAGCTCAGGTAAGAAGAGGTGGGATAGTACCACCAAGAAGCCGAAGAATAATAAGTTTTGGAACAAGTTGAAATCCGGTCTGGGATTTGGCGGTGGCTCGAGCTCAGGCTCAGATGGTACAGAATGCCAGAGATGTGGAAGACCGCACAGGGGAGTGTGTCGAGCTGGGACTAATGCATGTTTCAGATGTGGACAGGAGGGACACATAGCTCGGGATTGTCCTAGAGCGCCTTTTATGGGCCAGCCCCAGCAGACAGCTTCTGGTAGTGTGGCACAGCCAGCAGTTCCAGCCACAACTCAGGGCAGTGGCAGAGGTAGAGGGAGAGGGGCAGCCTCTTCTTCTGGTTTCCGAGGTGAAGGTCCATCAGCTCCAGCCAGGATCTTCACCATGACTCAGCAGGAGGCTAACACATCCAACACCGTGGTGTCAGGTAATCTCGTCATTGGGTGTTCTGATGTGTATGCATTAATGGACCCGGGTGCATCTCATTCATTTATTGCTCCGAGAGCCGTTGAGAGGTTAGGTCTGATAGTCTCTGGGTTAGAGTGTCCCCTATGGGTCAGTGGACCCAAGTGTGACCCGTCAGTGGCAGTGTCAGTCTGCCAGTACAGTCCAGTTTTTATTGAGGGAAGATGCCTCTCCGCCGACCTTGTGGTTCTAGATTTGACAGACTTTGACGTCATTCTAGGGATGGATTGGCTATCTACCCATGGTGCTACCTTGGACTGCAGGGACAAGGTAGTCAGGTTCAGAGATCAGAACGGGTCAGAGGTCGTCTTCAGAGGAGACAAGAGGGGTACACCTAGAGGTCTGATATCAGCTCTTCAGGCTCGTAGGTTGCTTAGGAAGGGATGTCAGGGGTACTTAGCTCATGTGAGAGAGCTAGACAGTCAGGTCAGGGAGCCGGCCTCGGTGCCAGTTGTCAGAGAGTTTCAGGATGTCTTTCCTGATGAGCTTCCAGGTTTACCACCTGCTAGGGAGATAGAGTTCGAGATAGAGTTGGTGCCTGGCACTAGACCGATCTCTATCCCTCCCTACAGGATGGCTCCAGCCGAGTTAAAGGAGTTGAAAGAGCAATTGCAAGAGCTGGTAGAAAAGGGTTTCATCCGACAGAGTACCTCACCTTGGGGTGCTCCGGTCTTGTTTGTAAGAAAGAAGGATGGATCCCTTAGACTTTGTATCGACTACAGGCAGTTGAACAAAGTCACTACCAAGAATAGGTACCCTCTGCCAAGGATCGATGATCTATTCGACCAGCTAGCAGGAGCGGGTTGTTTCTCCAAAATAGATCTAAGATCGGGGTACCATCAGCTAAGGATAAGGGAAGAGGATGTGCCAAAGACGGCTTTCAGGACCAGATATGGGCATTTTGAGTTCCTTGTGATGTCGTTCGGGTTAACTAACGCCCCTGCAGCATTCATGGATCTCATGAACAGAGTGTTTAGCCAGTACCTGGATCACTTTGTTATTGTCTTCATAGATGATATCTTGGTGTATTCCAGGAATGCAGAGGAGCATGCCCATCATCTGCGGTTGGTCTTGCAGACTTTGAGGGAACATGGCTTGTATGCCAAATTCTCTAAATGTGAGTTCTGGCTGAGGAGCATTTCGTTCTTGGGACATGTAGTGTCAGAGAATGGTATTGAGGTAGATCCCAAGAAGACAGAAACTGTGGCTAACTGGCCTAGACCCACTTCAGTGACGGAGATCAGGAGTGTCCTGGGTTTGGCAGGTTACTACAGGAGGTTCGTTCAGGACTTCTCGAAAATAGCAGCTCCTCTGACCAGACTGACCAGGAAGAATCAGAAGTTTCTGTGGACCGACCAGTGCGAAGAGAGTTTTGAAGAGCTTAAGAAGAGGTTGACTTCAGCACCAGTGTTAGCTCTACCATCTAGTGGAGAGGACTTTACAGTCTTTTGTGATGCGTCCCGTGTGGGACTGGGTTGTGTGCTTATGCAGAATGAGAGGGTGATTGCTTATGCTTCTAGGCAGCTAAAGAAGCATGAGTTGAATTACCCCACACATGACCTTGAGATGGCAGCAGTAATCTTTGCACTCAAGATGTGGAGGCACTACCTCTATGGGGTAAAATGTGAGATCTTTACAGATCATAAGAGCCTACAGTACATCCTGAGTCAAAGAGATTTGAATTTGAGACAGAGGAGATGGGTGGAGCTGCTGAGTGACTACGATTGCAAGATTCAGTATCATCCGGGTAAGGCGAATGTCGTGGCAGACGCCCTAAGCCGGAAGTCACTAGGCAGTCTATCCCACATCGCGGCAGAGAGGAGACCAGTGGTGAAGGAGTTCTACAAGCTTATTGAGGAAGGTCTACAGTTGGAGTTGTCTGGTACAGGTGCCTTAGTGGCCCAGATGAGAGTAGCACCCGTGTTTCTGGAGCAGGTGGCTCAGAAACAGCATGAGGACCCGGAGTTAGTGAAGGTTGCCAGGACTGTTCAGTCAGGCAATGATAGCGAGTACAGATTCGACAGTAAGGGGATCCTCCGCTATGGGAGCAGACTA
The DNA here is from genome assembly GCF_001659605.2 of Manihot esculenta. Classification (NCBI taxonomy): domain Eukaryota; kingdom Viridiplantae; phylum Streptophyta; class Magnoliopsida; order Malpighiales; family Euphorbiaceae; genus Manihot; species Manihot esculenta. Next base: position 4,716,250 of record NC_035168.2, on the reverse strand, counting down.
TGTGTACCAGATGACATTGGGCTAAAAGGAGACATTATGAGAGAAGCTCATAGTGCAAGATACAGCATTCACCCCGGAGCCACCAAGATGTATCGAGATCTAAAGAAGGTTTATTGGTGGCCAGCTATGAAGAAAGAAGTGGCACAGTTTGTGTCAGCCTGCGAAGTATGTCAAAGGGTGAAGCTGGAACATCAGAAGCCGGCTGGAATGCTTAACCCGCTACCTATTCCAGAGTGGAAATGGGAGAATATAGCTATGGACTTCGTAGTGGGGCTACCGGCGACGTCCAACAGATTGGACTCCATATGGGTGATTGTGGACAGACTCACCAAATCTGCTCACTTCATTCCTGTCAGGAGTGGCTACTCTGTGGACAAGTTGGCGCAGGTGTATGTGGATGAGATAGTCAGACTGCATGGGGTTCCTGTTTCTATAGTGTCAGATAGAGGGCCCCAGTTCACCTCCAGATTTTGACGGAGTCTGCAGAATGCCATGGGTACTAGGTTGGATTTCAGTACTGCCTTCCACCCCCAGACTGATGGACAGTCAGAAAGGACCATCCAGACTATCGAGGATATGCTCAGAATGTGTGCACTAGACTTTGGCGGTTCTTGGAGGCAGCATCTACCTTTGGTGGAGTTTGCCTACAACAACAGCCATCATGCTAGCATCGGGATGGCTCCATATGAAGCTTTGTACGGAAGGAAGTGCAGATCACCTGTTTGCTGGGAGGAAGTTGGAGAAAAGGCCTTGGCAGGGCCTGAGTTAGTAGAGATCACTAGCAGGGTGGTACCCATAATCAGAGAAAGAATCAAGACTGCTGCAAGCAGACAGAAGAGCTATGCAGACGTCCGCAGAAGACAGTTAGAGTTTCAGGAGGGGGATCTGGTATTGCTCAAGGTGTCTCCAATGAAGGGAGTGGTTCGCTTCGGGAAGAAGGGTAAACTAGCCCCACGATACATCGGACCCTTTGAAATCTTGCAAAAGATTGGGAATGTGTCGTACAAGCTGGATTTACCTGCTTCAATGGAAAGAATCCATCCGGTTTTCCATGTTTCAATGTTGAGGAAGTTTGTGTCAGATCCAAGCAAGGTTCTTAGTGAGCCTGATGTGGAGGTCCAAGAGGATCTCACCTATGTTGAACAGCCAGTACGGATCATAGACACCCAGATCAGAAAGTTAAGAAACAAGGAAATCACGATGGTGAAAGTCCTGTGGAACCACCACAATTTAGAGGAATGCACTTGGGAGACACGGGAGTCTATGCTCCAGCAGTACCCTCATCTCTTTTAAGGTTAGATCCCTATGTGTTTATATGCCTTGTATATGTGTTATGTTCCTTGCCATGCTATGTGTGCTAGTGAGGAACATTCGGGGACAAATGTTCTTAAGGGGGGGAGAATGTAATACCCGGCTAGACTCTGGTATCGGAATTCCTACCGTCCGGTGGAATCTCGGATGTCGGAGATCTCTAGAAGGGTAGAATCATGTTTTATAAAATGCTTTCATGTTTTTAATGGTTTTAAAGTATGAAACTAAATGAGCTTTTGCCTGAAAAGTCCTTGGAGGAAAACCCAGGTTCGGCCGCCGAAAGTCAAGTTCGGCTGCCGAACATGCATGCGTTTTGGAGGCACGTTAGGCCCCCGAAAGCATGAGTTGGGGAAGTCCAGTTTCGGCCGCCGAAAGTCAAGTTCGGCCGCCGAACATTGCATGGATGCGGGAGCGCATTCGGCCCCCGAACGTGGCCTGGCCAGCCACCTATAAAAGGGGCACTTAGCCGAAATGGGTGAGTTTTCTCCCATTTTCGGCCACAGCAAGCTTCCGACCTTCCCTTTGCAAATCTAGTGTTTTTCCTCCAAATCCCCACCATTTTTCTTGAGTTTTAAGCTTGCATTGAAGGTTTTGGACTTTTGAAACAAGTTTTGGAGCTTTGGGAACTCAGGAGCTCATTTTCTTGGATCTCCAAGTTTAGGTCGCCTCTCTCTCGATCTTCAAGAGGTAAGAGCCGATCTTAAGCTCAATGCATGTTTTAAGTACGTTTTAAGTGATTTTATGGGGTAGAATGGCATGTATAGGGTTGTATGAGTTTTTAAGCAAATGTTAGGTTTTATGTGATTTTTGGACAATGTGGCTTGTTTGAGTATGCTTGAAGTGTTGTAGTTGGGGTATTTGATGTTTTGAGGCCCCTAGGAACTTGTATGCTTGTTTTGGTTGAGATATATGCATGATTGGTGAGTTTGGAGGCAAAAATGCACAAAGGAACCGAGTTTCTGCCCTTTGGCAGAAACCAAGTTCGGCAGCCGAAGGCACTTTCGGCCGCCGAACATGGCTGGGGAGGCAGGCCTTTCGGCTGCCGAAGTTGCCCCCGAAAAGAGACTTTCGTCTCTGTCTGGGACTTTCGGCCGCCGAAGGTGCCGCCGAACCTACCCGAGTTTCGTCTCTGTCTGGGACTTTCGGCCGCCGAAGGTGCCGCCGAAAGTGCCTGACTTTCGGATCTGTCCAGGACTTTCGGCCGCCGAAGGTGCCGCCGAAAGTGCCCTGTTCAGCCACTTCATGCATATCTCTATGTGATATTTTCAGGATGTTTTAGGGGGTTTTCGGGGAATATATTAGAGTTATGTTTATGTGTGTTTGGTCCCTCATTGGAGTCCACCTGTGTAGGTTCGGACCCGAGGAACCAAGGACCCCAGCAGTGAGCCAGCTGCTACAGAGTTTGTCAGAGTCAGCCAGAGGTGAGTGGAACTAAACTTAACCTTTTTAAATTGAGAAATGAAATGCTTTTATCATGCTTCATGCATCATGATCATATTATAGGATGTTTGCATTAGAATTCACGACTATGCCGCATTGTATTGTTGTGATAGATGATAGTGGATGGACATTAGGATGATTCATTAGCCTTCTATATACGAAGTCCTGTGGTGCCCATAATAGGGCCGGGCAATACGAAGTCCTGTGGTGCCCATAATAGGGCCGGGCAATACGAAGTCCTGTGGTGCCCATAATAGGGCCGGGCATGGAGTTGAGGGATTTTTTTTGAATCAGTCCATCCGTGATGTGATTTGTTTGTGCAGTGACGCATTTCATGATAGCATGTTTTAAATATTCTTTTTATAGTTCTACTCACTGGGCGTCTAGCTCACCCCTCTCCCCTAACCCCCAGGTTTGCAGGTACGGGATAGATAGAGAAGGCGAGACGAGAAAAAGTCATATGTATGTAATAGTTAGTTGTGGACATGACAATTGTATTATGATGAAATGTAAAAATATTCAGGATGTTATGTAATGAGGTCATTGAGGATAGAGTTGTGCTTGACCATAATATATTGTTAATCCCTTTTGTATATACATGGTCTTATATTATGATGTTTATGTAAACTAACTCAACACAGGTTGTTTTGCCTTTAAGGCTTGATGAGATCCCACAGAGGGACTATGTTATGTTTATGATCAGAGTATGTACAGGTTGAGTTAGTTGATGACAGTATGTATGAAGAAAAGTTTTAATTTTTATGCATGTTGTTGATCATGTATGGGATTATACAGGTTTACAGGTTATATGTCAGGCTTGCTACGGGTCCCGGCGGCCTTAAGTCGACCCGGATCCTAGCGCCGGTAGCGGTCCGATCTTCGCGTCGTTACAAGAATGTTGACAACTAAAAGATGAAATTGAGAGATTGATAAGGGACGACACGCCCCAAAAGTTTGCTATAAAAGACAACAGCCAATTCTGATGAAAATGAACTCGTGGAGGTTATTCACGTAATTACCGGAGAACCGAGTGGTAATAAGGGCCTATAGAAGTAGAATATTATAAATATTCAGCTCCTAACTCAAATCTCGAGTTTTAAAATTAATCAAGTTAGATGACCAAGTCTTTTAATTATTCTTAAAAGAATACTTATAATTTATGAAAATGCTATAAATGAAACTATGATGTATTCTTCAAACCCTTTTGGATATCAGAAATGCTAGATGAATGAAAGTATGGAGACAAGAACAACGCCACAAGGTGGATAATTGCTAGGCAAGGGCACAAGGCAAATATCCGCTAGGTCCATAACTAGGTGTTAGTCTCGTTAAGGCGGGTATCCGCTGTAATACCCGGCTCGAGTCCGGCCTCGGAATTCCTGTCGTCTGGTGGAATCTCGGGTGTCGGAACCCTCGAGAAGGGTAAGACATATGTTTTCATGTGTGTTTTAAGAGTTTTGAATGTTTTCAAGTGTGAAAGAAATTGAGTTTTGAAAGAAAAGCAATAAGGGAGAAATGCAAAGGTTCGGCCGCCGAAGGTCACTTTCGGCCGTCGAACATTGCATGGTTTCGGATTCACGTTCGGCTGCCGAAGGTGGTCTGGCCAGCCACCTATAAAAGGGCCAAAGGTCGGTGGAAGGAGGATATTTCTCCTCCACTTGCAGCCAGAGGTGAGCCAAAACCTTCTCACGTTGACTTTGATGATTTTCATGTTTTTCACCAAATCCTTCAAAGTTTTTAAGAGTTTTGTTGTTGTTTTGAAGATTTGAGCAAAATAACCAAGTTTTGAAGCTTGGAGCTGTGAGAGAGGATTTCTCCATATCTCCACGTTAGGATCCTTCATCCTCAAGTTCCTTAAGAGGTAAGTGAAGATCCTGAGCTTCTTTGAGGATTTTTGAAGGTTTTATGCAGGTTGTGTGGGTAGTATGCATGTTTAGGTTTAGGTGAGGTTTTTGGTGATCTTTGGTGTTCAAGCATGTTTGAGTGTTATGTGCTATGTTTGTTTGGGGTTTTAGGTTAGTTTTAGACCCCTTTGTGCATATATATGTGTATATGCTAGTTGGGAGTAGTTGATATGCATGTTGAGAGGAGTTGGGGAAAAGGTTGCATGAAACAGAGCAGGGTTCTGCCCAACGGGCAAAACCAGGTTCGGCCGCCGAAGGAAGGTTCGGCCGCCGAACCCCTTGTGGAGGCAGTTTCGGCTGCCAAAGCTTGCCCCCGAAACTTGGGACTTTCATCTCTGGAGGCAAGGTTCGGCCGCCGAAAGTGCCGCCGAAGGTTGAGTTTCGTCTCTGGACGAGACTTTCGGCTGCCGAAGGTGCCGCCGAACATGCATGAGTTTCGTCTCTGGAGAGGGGTTTCGGCGGCCGAACCTGCCGCCGAACGTGCCCTGTCCAGCTTTCTTTTGCATGTTTTATGTTATTGTTTGGGGATCTGTTAGAGGGTTTTTAGGGAGTTTCGTAGAGATGTTCTTGAGTTAGTTTGGTCCCTCTTTGAGTCCACCTGTGTAGGAATGGACCAGAGGAATCAGGGAAGTTAGCAGTGAGCACTGTTTTAGAACCTGCAGAGTTAGTACAGAGTCAGCCAGAGGTGAGTGGAACTTCTCTTTTCAGACTTAAACTGCTTTGAGCATTATCATGCATCATAATGAGTCTAGTAGGATGAGTGCATTAGTTTCACGAATATGATGCATTGCATAATACGATGCGTATGAGGCTGTGGATAGACCAAGGCGACTCCAATAGCCCAAACTCTGTTATAAGACCTGGCCGGGCCAGGCAGCCATCTGTAGGTAAGACCTGATTCGATCAGGCAGCAGAGATAGTAAGACCTGGCTGGGCCAGGCAGGCAGAGTGTAAGACCTGGCCGGGCCAGGCAGACGGAGGTTGTAAGACCTGGCTAGGTCAGGCATCCTTGAGTGGGATTGTTGGTGGTCATGTCTGATCCCTGAGATGTCTGATCCCTGAGATGATGTGATGTATAAGACCTGGCCGGGCCAGGCAGCCATCTGTAGGTAAGACCTGATTAGATCAGGCAGCAGAGATAGTAAGACCTGGCTGGGCCAGGCAGGCAGAGTGTAAGACCTGGCCGGGCCAGGCAGACGGAGGTTGTAAGACCTGGCTAAGTCAGGCATCCTTGAGTGGGATTGTTGGTGGTCATGTCTGATCCCTGAGATGATGTGATGTAGTGCATTCCATGAGATCATGTTTTTAACTCATGTTTTATAGTTCTGCTCATTGGGCTTGTATAGCTCATTCCTCTCCCCTATCCCCCAGGTTTGCAGGTTCAGAGTCCAGAGGGAGTCCAGCAGGGTTTGCAAGAAGAAAAGTTATGTAATAGCTAATATGGACATGTAATTGTAAAGAGATAGTGTACAGTGTATAGACTTGTGCTTGACTTAGAGAGTTGTAATCCCTTGTTGTAGATACATGGTCAGTTTATGTATGTATGTTTCCTTTATTGATGATGTCTATGAGAAAACCAGGCTTAACACTATGAGTTGATAGACCAGATATAGTGCTTGCACAGGTTAAGCCCTGGAGGAAAGACAAGCTTTAATGGTTTGACAGAAAATGTATGATCATGTATGGGATTTCACAGGTACACAGACAGTATAACAGGCTTACTACGGGTCCCGGCGACCTTAAGTCGATCTGGATCCTAGTGCCGGTAGCAGTTCGGTTTCCGGGCTGTTACATCCGCCATGCCCATGTCTGGATGTTAGTCCCGCTAAACAAAATTTGTCCAAAGCATTTTATGCCAAGGCCACGATGCGGGTATCTGCTAGACCCATGACCGGGTGTTTGTCTCATTAAATAAAAATTTCCAACGTATTTTACACCGATGCCACAAGCGGGAAACCGCTAGGTACATTATCGCATGTTAGTTCTAAAATCATGAAAAACAATTGTAAGCTTCAAATCTGAAGAATCGAAGACTGATGGGAGACTTCTGATATGATAATATTCACCCAAAGTGTGTCATGAGCTGTGACCATAAGATAAGATTATATGGTAAGAATCTGATAAGCTGATACGTGGTCCCACTTATGGAAAGAAAGACCCGAACACCGTAGTCCTTGATCCTTCACTGAGAGTCACCCTCTCAATTATAGGACAAGGCCTCACAGAAAGTTACCGTTATAGAGCAATCTAGCAGATTATCATCACAACTATAATCGCGGGATCTCGTATCCACTAGCTGGTGCTAGTAAGATTTTCAAGATATTCAATAACCATTTTCATCTTCTTACAGTATAAAAGCTGATGAACACAGATACCAAGGTACGCATTTTTTCACAACTACTCTTGAACTTAAAATATCTCATTACACTTGCTATTTTCTTCCGTTTATTAACTTGAGCGTTTGAGTGGCTGCTATAATCAGTTCGCTTTTCTTTTTTTCCAGATTGACCAATTGCAAAACAATCTCATTTTAACCACATCAATATGCCACTTCAGATGGAATAATCTTCTCTCAAATTGCATTATTAATCTTGATAAATTTTCTTTAAAATTTAAAATGTTGATTAATTATGTCAAAATTAAAACTAGTAAATTAAAATATAAAAGTAAAAAATAATTGAATTTTATATGTTATTAGCTTTCTTTATCAATTTAATGTTATTTTTATAAAAAAATAAAATAATATAAAATAATCATTATTATTATTAGTATCTTAGAAAATATATATTTTTCTTCTATCATTGAACAACGGTCTCTATTACCAGTCACATCATTTGGACATTAAAGGGGTAGTAGGGAGAGCAAAAAGTTTTAAAAAAATGGGCATGATTTTATTCCACATAAATTCTACAAATGAATTAGCTAAAAATGGTCATAAAGTTTTTTTAAAAGAAAAAGCAAAAACTTTTATTACATAATCGGACCACAAAAGATTTTCCCCAAATCCCCAAAATCCAAATGATGAGGACTACAAGAATATCCACTTGTGTGAGCAAAGGCAGCGTGCCAACCACGTGATCATGACCCATATTTATATTGATATTTATTTTCTTAGTAAATAAAACACACAAATGAGACCTACCCATTTTTCATAATATTATAATAAAGGGAAATGAAGTTATGAAATTTGACATTTGTGCCATTGAAAGATCAAGGTATTTCAATGTATATGCAGGGGTGCGCAGTATTCGGTTCAAATTGAAAAAACTGATCGAATTGAATCAATTTAAAAATTTAATTCGGTTTTTTATACATTTTGATTCGGTTTAATTTTTAATTTTAGAAATTTCGATTATTTCGGTTCGGTTCGATTTTGATCAGAAAAAATTAAAAAAACCAAACCGAATCGATTAGTGATAATAATATGTTTTTCAATAATATAGAGAAATTAAATCATATTAAGATTAAAATATTTTAATTAAATTTTAAAATATTAAAAATAAAGTATAAAAAATAAAAAAATTATTAAAAATCAAAACCGATCAAACCGAACCGAATCGAACCGAATCAGACCGATTTGGTTCGATTCGGTTTCTGACCAAAATCGATTCGGTTCGATTTTCATAAACACTAAAATTTCGGTTTTTAATTCATTCGGTTCAGTTTGATTTTAAACCGAACCGACCGAATGCTCACTCCTAGCTATATGAAGTAGGGGTAAGTGTCTTGTTAATAGATGAGGTCCACCAAAGAGGTCATTTTCCAACCATCCCAAGTTGGGAATAGGAAGCTAACTCTTTCCACAGCCGTAAGGATTGGCTGCTCTTAAATGGTCATTTTGTATTAGAGGCGTGTACTCGGTTAATTTAATTTTCTAATTATTTAAATTATAAAAAAAATTAAATTGAATTGATATTATAAAAAAAAATCAAATTGATAATTTCAATTTAATTTATCAATTTTATATAAAATATTAAAAACTATATTATAATAAAATGATACTCCATTCACTTTCTTGTTTATTCTATTCGATTTTTAATTTCTAAATCCGAATATCTTTTTATTAATCGTGATATAAGATTTATTAGATTCCGTTAAGAGTTTTAATTAATAATATTTAGCTAAAACAAAATAATATAACGAGAGACTAAAATCTAAAAAAAAAAATTTGAAATTTTTAAAAAATTAAAAAGTATCTCAAATAATTAAAGAAATATTATTTATAATAAAAAAAATTCTAATATGCAAAATTATAAAAGTGGCTAAGAAAAATAAAATGTAAAATTTATCTCGAACTTTGTGATTAGACTCTCGTTATACATTTGAAAGTTATACGTTTCGAAATTTTCTTTTCGAAAAGATATCATGGATTTTCATAAAATGTTGACAGTAAAAATTAAACTCAATCTAATTCTGCTATAAAATTTAAAATTAATTATTCCGTATCATATCGTTTAAGCAAATAAGCAATATTGAATAATAAAATTAATCAAAGAATAAGATGAATCAAGAAGTAGGCATGGTCGAGAAATGCAAATAAGTAGGAACTAAGGAGTGGCAAAGGTGTCATCCAGATGGGGTATGTCTCATGTGAGGGTGAAGAGAAGAAAAGAAAAGGATTCGTGAGACAAGTGGTACGCGGCGTTTGAGGTAGGTAGATGACTAATACTATATTTAAGGTGAGATTTTTGAAGGTAAGATATGATGTTTTAAAGTAAGTATTTCGTTTGAAAAGATGGTTATTTAAGAAGAGTACTCTAAAACTCCTAAATTTTTTGATTCATGAAAATTGATAAATTGAAAAGATTTTTTAAACCTTACCTTCCATTATCTTATTTCATCTCAGTTAAAAAAAAAAAAAAAAAAAAACTTTTTTCATCCTCAGATATATTATAATTTATATTTATTGTAATTTTTTTCTATAAAAGTTTTCTTTTGAAAAAAAATTCAATTTTACCGACTTCTCCTTAAATTCAACTTAGTCTTTTTATTTAAAAAAAAACTATTTTTTTTAATTTTTAATATTTGAATCACTCATAAATTTTTATCAAATAGATCCATTAAAAAATAAAACGTTCTTTTTTAAAATTTAAAAGTATTATTTATTTAAAATTTAAATTTAAAATATTTAATTGATAAATAAAGTTGGAGTAAGATATTTTATATTTGAGTAAACTGTAATTTAGTCCCTCTGGTTTAGTGAAATGCAATCTTTTGTCCATCTGTTTTAAAAAACTTCAATTTAGTCACTGTGATTTTTAAAAACTATGACATTAGTCAATCCCGTTAGATTTTCAGTTAAATCACCGTTAATTTTAGTTAAAAAGATTAAAATACCCATTCTTTCTCCTTCCTCTTCCTCTTCTTCTTCTTCTTCTTCTTCTTCTTCTCTTTTCCGATCTCCTTCTTCTTCCTCTTCTTCTTCTTCTTCTTCTCCTCCTTCCCAATCTCCTTCTTCTGCTTCTTCTCCTTCTTCTTCTTCTTCTTCTTCTTCTTCTCTTTTCTGATCTCCTTCTTCTGCATCTGTGTTTTCCTCTGATTGATGAAAATTTGTGGGAAATGGAATGCAGTCATTAGATTTTAGTCCTATAGTCTTGATAGGATGTTTTCTGATTCCTTTTTGGTGTCAATGGGCTATTTGCCAAACTGCAGTCTCTAATCCTTGGTGGATTTTGTATGATTTTGGCAAATGCTGCTAATAATAAGATCCACCACCACCACCACCCCACCCCACCTCAAAACTTTCTATCTCTTTCTCAGCTTAGCAAAGTAATTTGTAATTGTAGGATGGCAAGTTGGTGCAGAAAATGTATATATTTGAAACCGAAATTGGAAAAGTTAGCAGCTGATTACTGTCCAAGGTACTCTCCTTATTTTCCTTTTTTTTTTTTTCATTTTTTCATCTCTAGCATCATTAAGAGATTTTGGTTAATTGAACATTTGGAAACTTAATGTCAAATTCTTTTAAAGAGTTGAAATTTGTAACTAATTGTATGTTCTACCAAGTATAGATAGGGCTTTTAACTCAGAGGATTCTTAGTTTTTTCCCCTCTCTTTCATAGACTTGGAATTTCATATACTAGCTTGAAGGCATCAAATGAACTGGTGTTATAGAATTCTAGTAACATTTGCTACAAAAATGGAAGTCTGTCTTAGGAAAATTTGATCCCTTCTGGCATTAGTAGCAGGCAAAACTGGTATGTTGAAAGTGTTTATCATAGGTGTTCTTGTGTTTTGGTATCTTTATACATGACGCATTTCTTCAAATAAGCAGATCTCGTTCTCACACCATTCCATGAGTCAGAAATTCAAGCAGCTGTTCTTTGAAGCAAAAAAAAAGGGTTTACAAGTTCGAGTCAGAAGCGGTGGCCATAACTATGAAGGCTTAGCTTATCTATGTCAGACTTCCCCCATTCATTATCATTAATCTCAGGAATTTCCGAGCTGTAGAGGTTGATATTGCAGATGAATCAGCATGGGTTCAGTCTGGTGCGACACTTGGTGAGCTTTACTATGAACTTAAGAAGAAAGGAGATCGGAAAAGAGAAGAAGAAGAAGAAGAAGAAGAAGAAGAAGAAGAAGAAGAAGAAGAAGAAGAAGATCGGGAAGGAGAAGAAGAAGAAGAAGAGGAAGAGGAAGGAGAGAGAATAGGTATTTTAGTTTTTTTAACTAAAATTAACGGTGATTTAACTGAAAATCTAACGGGAGGGACTAATGTCATAGTTTTTAAAAATTACAGTAACTAAATTAAAAATTTTTTAAAACAGAGGGACAAAAGGTTGCATTTCACTAAATCAGAGGGATTAAATTACAGTTTACCCTTTATATTTTTAAGACACTAAACAAGAAGTTAAATTTGTTGAAGAGAAGCTAAAATAGGAAATATTTATTGTGGACAGCATTTGAGAAAGATAAAAAGTAAAGGCAACATTGGTTTTTCCGGCATATCTTAAATGTTATGTATATATAGATGGCGACATTGTAAGAGAAGCCCATACTATAACATGCGAGTCTGAGGCAATGTCTATCGCAATGGATTGGAGGAGGGCTCACAACAACTTTCCCAAACACCAAAAGAGACAAGATACTAAAGTGGGCTCCACCTCTTATCCTTTTCTTCACTTTCCCAAAATAGCCCTCCACACTAATTATCTGGTGCTGGAGCAAACGGGTACTTCTTTATGCCAAATTTAATATCAGTATTATTATTTCCATCCTATAATATATATTATTTAAAATTTATTCACCAATAATTTTAGATGTTAATTTTTTTTTTCACATTTTAATATTAAAGACTAGTAAGAATATATATAAAAAATATTAATAAATTTTTTCTAAATTTATACCATCTAAAATTGAGAAATAATCAGTGAAAATGGAGAGGGTAAGTAAGAATATGTAGAATTTAGTAGGGGCAGGCATTGAGATTGAGCTAAACAAGAATAAAAGAGGCAGTCGGTGTAGGGAAGAGCAAGAGATTGATAATGTTGGGTCCACAAAAGGGGAAATACAGAAGACAATTGCAGTGAAGTCGAAAATGACTCAACAGTAGCCACTAAAGGCCACAGACCGATTGGTTATTTGACGTAGTAGTGTCAGACCACATCAAGTGGTTAAAAATTTCACATCAAACACCTCAACTTAGAAATCTGAAATAAGTGGACCCCATGGGCCTCCATTATGTTCTCATTTAAGGCCCAAAAAAAGGCAATGCTGTTGTCAAGCTGCCTACGCTATGTCGGGTCTGGCAAGCTGTCGGGCATATGACATTTGTTGCTTTGGGAGATGAAGTGGGCCCAGTTTTTTTATGGCCTCGGTCATTTTCCAGCCCAACTGTAAGTTAAAAAGTTTTTTTTTTTAAATTACTGTTTAACCTGAGAAAATTTATATATAGAAGAAAAAAAATTAACAAACTCTCACTGTATCTTCGTAGGTGTATGACGAGGCCCAACTACACCAGGCCCATCAAACTCCAACCTGATGACCCAATTGGACCATGTTCTCTCAAGTCTTTTCGACTGATTTTCCCACACAGAAACTCAATTTTAGGTGTTATTTTAATATTATCACTCACTTTTAATTTTCTTAAAACTACCTCAATTTTTTAAGATATCATAGATTTTCAGATTATCATGAGTCAATTAATCACTCAAATTTTAATGGTTTCGATATTATCATTCAGTTTTAATTTTTTAAAGTTGATCAATTTTAGTAAATTTAAAGTATCTATTCTATGTAGTTATAAGTTTATAAAATATGTCCATTCATAAATTTAGTCGTTTAGTATGATAATATGTGTATACAAGTAAATTTGACAGATTTTATATTTTACTCTTATAATTTTTAATTTTTATTTTAAAAATAATTTTAAAATATTTTTTTTTCACATTTCGTGATTATAAAATATTATAATTTTAACTTATTGTAATTTATAAATATATAATTACATATAATAAAAAATTTATATTAAAATTGAGAGAAAAGAAATTGAGTGACAATATTGAAAAGAAAACCAAAATTGAATAATTTTAAATGAAAATTAGCTTAAATTGACATGGAAATCTGCGATATCTGATCATAGTGATAAGTATAATCAAAATGAAATTATTAGAACTTTAAGAAAGAATTAAACTGAAAAAACACAAAATTGAGCGGTCATTTTCAGAAAAACTTATACTCTGTTGGGTGTTTCTGAAAACTCGATGAAACTGTCGTTTCCAGACCAAAGTCGAGCTGTAGCGCGTGGATTGTCCTACTTCTCTGCTTGGGTTTCTGTTAATGGGTCAAGGCCTGAATTGTTTTTGTTTTGGACTTGGTTTTTCTTTTGTTGTAGTCCAAGCTTAAAACCCACTTACAAGCAGCTAACATACCCCTGAAGCCACAGTCGGAGTGGTCAAACACATGAACGTCATCACTCCTCGTCTTCATTTCTTATAATGTAGAAACTGATCAATGTAATCCTGTAAGCTAGGATCGTAACATCAGGGAACAGAGAGAGAATAGCTTAGGACCCTCGTCAGGGAGGTTGATGATCAATATCATAGATAAGTGGACACAAAATAGTAACCCCATCACCCCAAAAGAACCAGGACATTTCGCTCTTCTTGCAAAAAATTGAATTGGCACAAGCACAATCTACTACTAACCTAACTTGGTTTATCATTAACAATGCAAGTTGACATTTTAGGCTGAGAAAGAATTCCAAGTTTCAAACAAAACAGCCTGAATTATTACACCTGTACAGACATACACATCTGCAAAGCTGCACCAGAGAAAAAGCAATAAATTGAATAATATGATTGGAATGATACTAGCAACCTACATAAACCTTTTTTGTGTTTTAGTGATGGAGGATAATATAGAGATAGATGCTCTTCTAAAATGTCAATTTCTACCAAATCTCTTTAGAGATCAGCATGATTATTTTTTTTTTATCTAAATACAAATATTCCAACATTCCTAACTTATTACAAATTTCAAATGTCAATTAATGGTAGGTAAAATTCACAAGTCATATGAATCCACTCTCTTCCTTGGCCTCTTCTAATCACAAGACAATTTTTTAAATTTGTTTTTAGCAAAATGCTAGTCCACATTAATTATTTTTTAATTAAAATTTAAGCATATATTCTCTCAAGGAAATAAACAGAAATGACTTTGGAGGATGACAAATTTTTTATTTTTATGTTTTTTTTTTTTTTTCAGTTGTCTTTTTCCTACGAGTTTTCTTTTGAATCTTTTAACTCAAGTGGGGTGAAACGAGACCAAAAGTGTCGTTGGTAGTGGAAACTGAAAAAGCCAAACTCACAAAGCATGTCTGCATGTGGTCTGTGGTTCAATGATATTCTGACACAAAAGACATCCAAACAACAAATTTACATCTCCATCCCCACCTACCTCGCAAAACCTTTGCAGTCTTGCTTTTAAGAGAGGTTGAAAAATAACTGAGTTAAATATTATTTAATTATATTAAAATAAATAGCATTTTTATTATTTTTAGCATTATAATTTTTAACAAGATTAAGATTATAAATACACTTAATTAATTAATTTTAACTCGAATTTAAACTCGATAGATAACATCTTTAAAAAAAAGTTGTTTCTTTTTCTTAGTGCATGAAAGGATTTTTTGCTGCTATATTCTTTCAGTTAATTTCAGAAAGCTACTAATAACTACCTAAGACTTTGCCCTAAAAAATTGAAAGGCATCATCGTCATCATCGATTTGTAATCATAGTTCATCCACCTAACACATGCCACCACTCATCTTCTTTTGAACTATTTCCCTAATCTGGACAATCATTTTTTTTTTATTTTCTTGGTAGATCATTCAATTTCTTATCAAATTCCAGAAAATATAATAATAAATATAATTTTCTTGATACATCATTCAATTTATTATCAAAATCAAAGAAATATAATGATAAATATAATTTTTTTAATAAATCATTCAATTTCTTATCAAAATCAAAGAAATATAATGATAAATATAATTTTAATTGATACGAAATAATTAGATTTTATAATAGATTTAGATAATACTTAATTTTTATTATCAATGTCTATTAAAACTTCACAATAACTTTTCAAAAAAAAAATTTTGAAACACACGACTTTAAAAAATATAATGAAACATCGTAAAACTGTCATTTAAGGTGAAAATTCTATGATTTATATTAATTTTATATTTTTATTATTTTTTTAAATTTTTTTCATATTAAAATTTTTATTATTATAAATAGCTATTTTTTTTAGTATTTTGAAACACTTTTTAATTTTTAAAAATTTAATAAAAAAATTTTCGCTTTTAATTTTTCATTTTCTAAATTTCTCTTATACAAATATTATTTATTAAAATATCTGATAAAATCTATTAAATAATATCAACCCATAAAAAAAAAAAAATATCATGCATTCCAATGTAAATGCAAATAAATTTAATAACTATTTAATTAAATAATTATTTTAAAATTTATGTATAGTGAGTCTAAATATATTCAATAAATGTGTGAATTTATATATAAATATTTAATATTTAAGAACTTTAATATTTGTAATTAGAAATTCTAAATTTATTTCTCATATTTATCCTTATTTTTATGATTCAGTAATTATCATCATTTATTCATACAAAATTTTGACATTTTATTTAAAATTCTTTTATAATGTGTAATATCAAAAGTTGATAACCTGTTTATTTAAAAAATTCAAAATATAAAAACCATTTAAAATCTTACACTCTATAAATATTTATTGTTTCTATATTTTATTAGTTTAATTTTGTCTGAAAAAAAATGAATTTAATTTTATACAAAAATGGAAACTGTTTGTTTTAATTATAGGTCCATAATCAAATAAATCTTATTTTTTTAAATCTAAACAAGCACTTTAATCAATGATTAGTAATATTTTAGGAAGTCAATATTTACAGTTAATAAAATAAAATATATATTTAATAAGTTTAACTTCCATAAAATTATATTAAATTAATTATAATTTAACTCAAATTAGATTTAATAAAAATATAATACTAATTTGTTAAATTTAAATTGATTAAATTTTTATTTAATTAAATCAATAAAAAGAAAATTCTTTTTTTTTTGAAATGGTAAAAAGAAAATTCTTAAATTTTTTTTAAAAAATGGAATAAATATAAAAATATCTTAAAAATAAATTTACATTTAACCCACTTCTATTTATAAATTAAAATTTCAGGGGCTACAACTCCGCCTACCCCTTAACCCTTAAGTCCATCGTTGCCTTCAATTATTAAAATAAATCAATTAAGAACTTTAAATTTTAATAATAGATAATATTGCTACATATAAACTTTTCAAATTCTAAAAAAATTAAATAAAATTTTCTAATTTTTTTAAATATATTAAATTAGAAGGTACATGTAAATTTAATAAAAAAATATTTTATAAATTTTATTAAAAGGTACATGTAAATTACCTTTTATTCTAATAGTTAAAGAGAAAAAGAATTTAAGTTTCTATTTAAATATTTGCTAGTAGGGCTAAAATTAGCCAAAATTTAATATTTGAAAAGTAAATAAAAAAAAAATGATAGCAGGATTAAGAATTCAAATTTGCAGTCGCAGTGTTCCTCGCCACCTCGATATCCTCAAAAAAACAAACTTCAAACCCAGAAACCTGCTCCTCGTCGTCTCCTCTTCCCATTCTACTTCTTCTTTGCTTAGTACTCGTCTTCTTCGCCGTTAGCCACACACACACATCGTTCAATAATCTGCAACTCCTCGTTGCTTTCTTCCATTCTCTCAAATTACCAAACCATGACTCTGATTATTTCCTAATAAAAAACCCCCTTATTACACTAGAAAATGCTAATCAACTCGTTTCCAGTACTCACAGCATTTCTTGTTCTTCTCCTGTCTACACTCTCTTCCTCTCTTACCACAGATGGCCTCGCCCTCTTGGCTCTCAAAGCTGCAATCACTACCGACCCAACTCAAGTTCTTGCCTCTTGGTCCGATTCTGACTTAACCCCATGCCACTGGCATGGAGTTACTTGCATCAATCACCGAGTCACTTCTCTCATTCTCCCTAACAGAAGCTTTACTGGTTATCTTCCCTCCGAACTCGGTCTACTCGACTCTTTAACTCGACTAACTCTTTCTCACAATAACTTCTCCAAGCCCGTCCCTTCCCATCTCTTCAATGCCATCAGTCTACGCTCTCTTGATTTGTCTCATAATTCTCTCTCCGGATCCATCTCACCCCAGATAAAATCCTTAAAGGCTCTAACCCACTTGGATTTATCTTCAAATTTCCTTAATGGTTCTCTTCCTGAATTTCTCGTTGAGCTCAAAAACCTCACTGGAACTCTTAATTTGTCTTATAATGCATTTTCTGGCGAGATTCCGGAATCATACGGGAATTTTCCGGTGATGGTCAGCTTGGATTTAAGGCACAATAATCTTAGCGGCAAAGTACCTCAGGTGGGGTCATTGGTGAACCAGGGTCCTACTGCATTTGCAGGAAACCCCAGTCTCTGTGGGTTTCCATTGCAGACTCCATGTCCAGAGGCTTTCAACATCACAAGCAGCGGGAACAATGAAAAACCTGAAAACCCTAGGGACGCTAACCCCAATGTTGTTACTGAAACCGAAGACAAACAGAATGCGAGAAATGGGTCGGTGGCAATTCCTTTAATTTCGGGTGTTTCGGTGGTTATCGGTGCCGTCTCGGTCACATTGTGGCTTTACCGGAGGAGATGGGGTTCTGCTGCGGAGAAGGGCAAGATAGAAAGGGAGAATAACATGGGTAGCACCAGTGACAAAAACGATGGGGGGCAAAAGGGTAAATTCGTAGTGATCGACGAGGGGTTTAATTTGGAGTTGGAAGATTTGTTGAGGGCATCGGCGTACGTGGTGGGGAAGAGCCGGAGCGGGATAGTGTACAAGGTGGTGGCGGGCGGAAGAGGATCTGGGGCGGTGGTGCCTGCGGTAGTTACTGTAAGGAGGTTGAATGAGGGAGATGCCACGTGGAGTTTCAAGGAGTTTGAGTCTGAGGTGGAGGCAATCGGGAGGGTCCAACATCCTAATATCTTGCGGCTGAGAGCTTATTTCTATGCTAATGATGAGAAGTTGCTGATCTCTGATTTCATACGCAATGGGAGCTTATACACAGCGCTGCATGGTAATATTCCTCTGAACTTTATTTATTTATTTTTATCAGAATTTATTTCTTTTCGTAGGATAGAAATAAGGTTGATAATGCCCAAGGACCAGGGCTTTCCCCTCTGTTACCTCTAGCTCACAACCATTTCTCCCTCGCACACCATACTCGAAACTAACAAGCCTCCACTTAGCACTTGCCAGCGCTGAGGCAAAGTCTCCAAACCTAAAGCAAAACTTATGGCCATCAGGAATTTTCATGAACTTATTTTCCAGGCAGTGAATGAGTCCAGTTTAGGTGGGATTACTTTGAGATTAATCTTTTTAAGTAAGGGATGGAAGTTTCGAGGATTTTGAAATGGTCGTGCTCGGTTTTGCTTCAAGTTCATCCTGATTTTGCCAGTGACCATAATTTTATTATTATTATTATTATGGTTGTTAGGCATTTTGATATTCTTAGGTTTTTTCTGTGATAAAGATTGCATAAGAACAAATTAGGTTTGTTGAAGCTCACTATAGGGTGTCACAATTACAAGTCATACATCTAGCACTTGAGGTCTTTGGATAGGGGTTGGACTATGTATGCAAGAAGGATGATTGTGAATCCCTGGAACTTCTTGATTTGTAATTTTGTGGGTTGTAGTTTTCATTCCTTAAATTCTTGGAACTTGTTGATTTGTTGTTTATTAGGCTTGTTGATTTTGCATTTGTTGAGAGTGAGAGAAATATGCAAGGGACAGAGAAGTAGAGGGACTCGGGAGAGGGAGAGAAAGAGACAAAAGTGGAGGGAGAGAGAGAGGTGAGAGATTGGAGAGTGATGTAACTGTTTGTGAGATGGAAGTAAAGTTGAAATTGCTAACTTCTCTCTTTTTGTACCACATTCCACATGCATCCATCGATCATGAACCCAAGACACAGATAAGTAGGTTCTTTCATATAAAAAATTAGGTGCACCCATTTTCTTATACCTTGGGTCCACGATGGACCGGGTCCAAGTAATAATTTCCCCATTAAATAATGATAAAAGCATGAAAATTTGGACATAGTAGACAGAATAGAAAGTTAGGTGCTTACTAATATAATTATAAAAATTCACAAACCAATTAGTGAAATAAAAGAAGAATCTGAGGACTTCTAAATAATTCACCCAACTTTATTTTTTTATAGCAAATGCTATGCTCAGTATTGGTGAGTTGATTGTGGAGGACTACCTTATTTTTTTCCTTTCCTTTTTACTAAGTCCTTTATTTGGTTATAGCTCTGGAAAATTAGTAAGGCCTTTCTGAATACAAGTTTTGTCTTTGTTTGGTAGTCACTCTCCTATTTTGCCCAGTACTAGGTTCTACAAATGTGTGGTACCCTTCTCTTTGTTTTCTTCACCACTGTGAAATTTATAGTCCATGTCCTACATGGATTTATGATTCAAATTTAATGGAGGAAGAATGTTCACTAGTTTCAGAACTCAATACAGAACCATGTGGTCCGCTCTCCCCCCACTGACTCTTCTTTAAGAAATAAATACTGAAACCTAATCAATATTGAATGCAAAAAAAAACTGTGTTTTCCTTGAAGTTGCCAAAAAAAAAAAGGACCACTTTGCAGAATAGTGCTTCACATGCATTTGTTTTTGCTGTCTTCCCTCTTTTGATATCTTTTTTATCTGTCAGATTAAAATCTAAATGCTGCTTTTCTTCTATGATGTTATAATCGCTGCAGGAGGACCCTCGATTACATTGCCAACGCTCTCGTGGGCAGCAAGATTGAAAATTGCTCAAGGAACTGCAAGGGGTTTAATGTACATTCATGAATACAGCCCTAGAAAATATGTTCATGGCAACTTAAAATCCACAAAGATCCTCCTTGACGATGAACTCCAGCCCTACATCTCAGGTTTCGGACTCACCCGTCTCGTCCCCTGCACCTCCAAGTTTACAACTTCAGCATCCAAAAAGCAGTTTCTGAACCCACCCATTGTATCCTCCACAATGAACTCCAGAGTTTCAACACCCTCAAATTTTTACTTAGCACCGGAGGCTCGAGCATTTGGCACCAAGTTCTGTCAGAAAAATGATGTGTACTCTTTTGGTATCATCCTGATGGAACTTTTAACGGGTAGGCTGCCTAATGCAGGACCAGAAAATGATGGGAAAGGACTAGAAAGTCTAGTGAGGAAGGTGTTTCGAGAAGAACGTTTATTATCTGAGATTATAGATTCAGCATTGTTGAGTGAGGTTGATGCAAAGAAACAAGTTGTTTCAGTGTTTCATATTGCACTCAATTGCACTGAACTAGACCCTGAAGTTCGTCCCAGGATGAAAACCGTGTCAGAGAGTCTCGATCGGATCAAATTGCAATGAGAAACGAAAGATGGTTCTTGTAAAATTTTGTGTGCAGTTGCTTAGACTTCCTAATGCAGATTTTGTTCCTTTTCTTTCGGTCGTTTGACAAGTTTGGTGGGATAAATGTGTAAGTTTTAGTTTTATCACTAGCTCCTGCGTGGACTTCTCAGGGAGTAGATGTATGTCTTGCAACGTGTAGATACCTTATCTACAGGTTTTCTCCTGTAAACTTGTGTGATAGTTATGTTTGGATGAAGGAAAGTTGCATAAAAGAAAACAATCGGATAAAAGAAAATAAAATAATATTATTGGTATTGCACCAACTATCATGAAAAACATTTTTTAAATATAAATTATTTAAAAAAATGAGCTAAATTTTAAAAAATTATAAAAATAGTTATTATGTTAATAGAGATAAAAATAAAATTGAAAAAAAATAATGCTTCTTAACTTTTTAAACGTCACAAATAATTTTGAATAAAATAATTTCTGAAACGTTATGGATAAAAATAGACAAAAAATAATAATCAGTCAGCTAATAATTATTTTCTTTAAAAATATAATTTGGCCGATTTAAACTGAAATGGAATCTAAATTAGAGGTAGAATGATAATTGAAATTGCATAGTTGAAGAAAATTGGAATCCCAAATGAAATGGAAAATGGATTGAAGCAAACATGAAATCAAAAATTATAAATTGTTTTGAATTAGAATTAAAAGGAAAAAAGAAAAGAAAAAGAAAAGGTGGGAATCAAAAGCAAAATTAAAATCTGAGCAAAAGCTTAAAATTCCGTTGAATCGAAATCGAAAACGAAAATAAAAATTGAAATAGAAGAATCCGTATCAAATCAAAATTGAATTAAATTAAAATTAAAAGTTTAAAAATAAAAAATAAAATTGAAAGTGGAAACTGAAAATCAAAATTAACTAAATCAAAATCAACACCGAAATATCAACTAAAAAAATTAAAAACAAAATTAAATTAGAGCAATTTTAAATGTAAAGAAATAAATTTTGCTCAACTAACATTCTATAACTTTTTTTAGAGAAATATTCTTTAATCTCTGTAATTTAATAAAATTAACTATTTAATCCCTTTATTTTTAAAAACATGTCAAATAATCCTTTTTTTAGATAGTTAACTATTTAGGTCCTCTCATTAATTGTAGGGACTAGATAGTTATTATTTTGAAAATATAAGGACTATATAGTTATACTTTAAAATTATGTATTCTAATTAAAAATAAAGATATTTTACTCATTTTATAAATTATTAATTATTTACATAGATATAAAGATTAAATATTTTTTTTGAATCAAATAAAGATTAAATATTTAACTGTTTGAAATGAAATACACTAAGTAGTTAATAATTTAAAAGACCAAAGTACTAAATAACTAATTTAATTAAACTAAAGGGACTAAATAGTTAATTTATTTCCCTTCCTTATAAAATTTATTATTAGATTCTGAAAATAATGAGAGAATAATTATAAAAAGGATGATTTTAGAGTCCACAGAGACTTTTTTTTTTCTTAAAAAAAGATAAAAAGGGAATGTCATGTGTTGCACCACACAAACACTCCCAAGAGATCTTTGATCACTCTTTTTCTTTTTTTGGTGATGAAAAAAAGCCCAAAAGAAGTATTGTGTTCACAAAAAAGGGAAAAAAAAAAAAAAAAAAAAAAGAAAAAGCACAAACACATTGAATCAGTGGCTACCTCACATGTCCTTGTTTCCTTCCTTTCTTTATTAACTTTTCTATGTGAAGTATTATTTTTATTTTGACCCTTTTTGTTTGCATTTTTACAACTTTTCACAAGCACCATGAGAGGATCTGTGGGACCACACCCCTCTTGTGATGATGAGTATGCTCTTATTCAACTTTATATCATATATTTGTAAAAAATAATTTATATTTAAATTTTTTTTAAAAAATATTTTCCTTAAAATCAATAGAGCCTAAGATTGATGATGGGTTTAGATTCGATCATGATTTTAGCCAATATTAAAAACTTATCATCACTAATATCTCATTATAAGAGATACTATTATTATAGGTATAAAAATATGTTCTATAATATCATTTAACGAATAATTAAGATATTTAAAATAAATTTTTTATTATTCTGAATATTGACTATAATGTTAAATGGATTTTTTTTTATAGGTGAAACTTAAATCACATGAGCTCACAAAGTATTAGCATTTATCACATGATTCAATCGTTTAATCACAACATATAACACACTTTTTAAAAATATTGTATGATATCATATAATTCATATTTACATTCAAACTTTTTTCTCTTCGAGGTATATATATTTCAATAAATATTATATAGTTTAAACTTTTATTAACTAAATATTAATATAAAATAAGAAAGATTTTTGTGCTAATTTTATTATTTTTTAAAAATATTGTTTGACAAAATAAATGTAATGTATTCTTGCATTAACTAATAAATATTAAGTGTAGTGAAGAAAAAAAATACTATTTAATTTTTATATAATTTAAAAATTTATTAGTTAATTCATCAATTTTAAAAATATATTAAAATAGTTTTTATATTTTAAAAATTTATTTACTTTTATTACAATTAACTGTTAAATATTATAAAAAGGTTTAAAATATTTTTAGAGATCAATCGGTAAACTTTTAACAATATTGAGAGATCAATAAATAAATTCTTCTAAAATATAAAAACTAAATAGTAAAATAGTTAGCCGTTAAAATTAATGTAATGATTAATTAATAAATTTTTTTAAAATATTAGAGAATAATTAATATATGTTTTAAAATTAAAAATTTAATTGATAAGTTTTTATTAAGTAGTAAATTTTTTTTAAATATAAAAATTTAAATTTAACATGGTATTATTAAAAATTATTAATTTTTATAAAGTAGAAAAATAAATATACAAGAATATCTGATAAACCTAAAAAAGCATGACTTTTGCATTATTTTTTAAATGGAAATCTATCTTCATCAACAGAATAATCAAACTTTCTTCAAGCATGGGAATAAATTGATACTTGTCTTTCATTCTTCACTTATTTTTATATAAAATATTTTTAAAATATATCTTTGATTCATCTGAAGCTTTTGAATTATTCTTAATAATAATTATGATTCATTTAAAATTATAAAATTATTTTCATAACATTTCGCTTTTAAACTTGAGAAAATTAAAAAAATTCTTTTATAAATTTAACGCAAATTTTCTTTTGTGTTTTCTTTTGTGATTTCTTTATAATTCGATACTCTCACTTTTTCCTCTTTTTTAAACTTAACTTCTTCTTTTCCTTTTTCATGGAAGACAATCTGCATCAATTGACTATCGATAAAAAAGAAAATATTGTTGTCCCTATTAAAAGTTCAAGAGATATTCTGATCATCATTTATGAATTCTGTATGGTAGGAATATTTTTTCACATATAATCCAATCAATTTTCAGAATATGTAGATCTGTTTAGCAGATTTATGATATTTTTTAGAGGGGGATGTTGTTATCCCTGATAAATTTAATGAGAAGATTGCAGACCGAATAAATGATGATGCTAAAAATGGCCAAGAAACACTAAATATAACATTGTTACAGATTTTCCTTCATCTCAACAGTATACCTCTAACAACACCCTTGCAAATATTAATTTGACAGATAATAATGAAGTGGTTCATCCTGTCAAAGGTCAGGATAGCCGAAAGCAATGATCGTCCTGTGTTGGAACTGCCGAGGACTCAGCAATTCTCGGACAGTTAATGCATTGAAGGATTTGATTACTAGTTACAAACCAGACATTTTATTTTTGATGGAAACAAAAACTATTAGTTCTCGTATAGAATTTTTTTGTAATTTTTTACATTTTGATGATTGTTTCTCAGTCAATAGACAATGATTGGGAGGAGACTTTTCGTTAATGTGGAAGAATCATGTGTCTGTTTCTGTGGTTGATTTTTTTTTAAATTTTATTGATTCAGTTGTTTCGAAAGGTAATATTCAATAGAGGTTTACTAGTTATTATGGATTTTCAAAATCGCAACGACGACATCAGTCTTGAAACCTTATTCGAGATTTATCTCGTAGAAGTTCTCTTTCGTGAGTTTGTTCGGGAGACTTTAATGATTTATACTCGAGAGATAAGAAAGGAGGAACAACTTTATTAAATTCTCTTATGAAGGGGTTTAAACAGATACTTGAGGAGCATATTTGCCAAATTATCTTATATAGAAATTTTATTTTGAATGATTATAAATTTTTGTTAGATTTAAAACTTATATTTTTGTTAGATGAATTCTTTATAATACTACTCTAATCGCTCATATTTCGATTAAAGAATCTATTAAATATAATTATTCATTTATTAATACAGTTTCTAGTTTTACTTAAAAAACAATTGGAGAAACTTAGTTCAGAAGTACTTATTTAAAAAATATTTAAAAATTAAAATTATTATGTATTTAATTAAAGCAAATGTAATTTAGAATGGCAAAGTTGTAAATACCAAGAAACCAAGGGGTGCATTACTGAAATGGAAAGACGGCGCCCGTGATATCTCAACAGTGAAGGGGGGAAAAGTTGAAAACGACGGAGATAATCGGTTGCGGCACGAATCGGGTGCTAAAGGGATTTAACGGTGACGTCAAAGCATTTAACTGCCCAATTGTTATTAGGCTGTTTGCGTTTTCCAGTGGTTGATTATCTCACCCGCGCATCGATTCGAGGGGCTCGTTTGGCTCTGCCTCTACCAGTCTGCGACTTTGATGGATACTATTCCCGAGGTTTAACGCCGTCTAACATCACTTTTTTAATTCTCCCTTTCAATCTCACTTCACGTCTTATTTATTTTTTATTATACAAAGTGAAATGAATATTAATTTTAGTTTATTAAATAATAAAATACTAATTTTACTTATTTAAATTAAAATTAATCAGTTGGTTATAATCTAAAAAAAACTTATAAGATTAATTTATTTTAAAATTAAAAAATATTTTATTTAATTCCTTAATTTAAAAAAAAAAAGTTTTTATTGAATAAATTGTATTTAAATTTAAGTTTTTTTAATTAAATTTAAACTAAAATAATTAAACCCAGACTAAATTGAACTTTCGGATAAAAGATTAAGCCAAAAAATTACCATTTCCCTTTTCTATTAATAGAACTATTTTATTTTTAATTTATATAAATACATTCATAAAAACATAAACTATTAAATTTAAATATTTTATTTTTTTATAGTTTACATTAAAAATATAAAACTATTGAAAAATATGTCATCAAACTGTAGAAAATAAAAGAATTTACAGTTTACATTAATTTTTTATAGTTGTAAACTATAGAAAATATTAAAAAAATAATTAATTTTTATATTTCACATTATTTTTATAATTGTAAACTATATAAAACATTAAAAATAATATTAAAATAATAAAACAATTTCTTCAAACTATTTTTTTAACATCTAAAATAATATGTTTTTCTCAAAGGTGTTCTTTAGAATTAAAATGTCAATTTTGCCTTGAAATTATACGAATGTTAAAAATAATTTTTTCTATTAATTTTTTAATTATATTTATTTTTACGATATTAAATTTTATTAAATATTAAAAAATATTTTAATAATTAATAAAAAATTATTTTGAAAATTAAATAGAATTATAATAATTAATTTATATATTAATTATATATAAAAACTAATAATTAATAATTTTAAAATAAAAAAATAAATGAAATATAATTTAATCGGATGAAATATTTAAATATTAAGAAATATTTAAAAAAATTTTTTAAAAATAAAATAAAATAAAATAAAATTATAATGATAATTTTTACATTGTAGCTCCGGGGATATTGTAACTCGAGATGTAAATAGAAAAGGTGAATAAAAATTTTGAGATAATTAAAAAATTTTATTTGAAAATAAATTATATTTAAAAATATTTAAGAAATAAAATATATTAATAAATTTATGTAAGGAGGTTTTTCAAAATGAAAAAAATAGTTTCAGCAATCTAACTATTTTTCTTTTGATAAAAATTTTTTTCATTAATTAAATTTTTTACTTGTTGCAAATAATATTCGTGATATTATTTATTTTATAGATTTATAAATTGATTTGTGAATATTCATATTTAATTAAAATTATTTAATACTAAATTTAAATTATTTGAAATTGACCTTAAATAAAAATTGAGCTTGATTCAACGTATTAACATTCAAAATTTTATTAAATTTAAATTGAATTTAATCTGAATTTTTTTTAAAAAAAATAAATGGCTTGAGGCTCTGAACCTAACTGAATCTGACGTGAGATTATTTAATTAGAATTGAAAAATCTAAAACTAATTATTTACCATTTTTGCAAAACATCGAAGGGCATTTTCGTACAAAAATGGAAAAAAAACACGAAACTTAGGTGGAGTAGAAGAAATTGATTGCTCTTTGTATTTTGTTATCGGCTGCATCTTATTGCTCAAAAGAAAGAAGATAAAATCTTCTCTGTCTCTCTTTCTCGTTTCTAAGCTTCATGATCTTCCTTGCTTTCGCTGCTCTGAAAAGCACATCTCACCTTCTCTGTCTACCCTTTACTCTGTTTTTGCGAAATCTCTTCTCTTTCAATCTTTTCACTTGCTGCAATCTTTCTCAACGCAACAGCAAAGTCTCCAAGTTTCATTTATTTACGATTTTCAGTTCCCGTTAATCTTTATATACTCCCCCAAAAGTTCTTGAGCTTTTTGTTGGATTGCTTCCTCTTCAAGATCTTATCTTACTCTGCTTAAAAAATAAGCTGAAATGAAAATTTTCTCCTCTTGATAAAGTGATGCGAAAATATTCCCAGAATTTTCCAGGAAATAAATTGGGATTAACGTATGTGTAATAGTTCCCTCGCATCATATCTCTTCACTGAAGCTTGCGTTTTTAGGTAATAAACAACGTAGAGCAAAACGGAGCATTTTGTTCATGGATTCGAATAGCAATCACAGTTATCATCACCAGAACAGCCAACCCGGTTCTGGGTTATTGCGGTTTCGTTCAGCTCCAAGCTCCCTTCTTGCAAATTTCAATGATAATGGAGTTACTAATGATTCTGTTTTGAATTTCCAAGAACTCGAGGATAAATCTGCAGTAAGAGTGAGAGAGGCACCTCTAAGTTACGCAAATTCGCAGCAAACTTACTTTGGTTTGCCTCCTCATTACCCAAGACAAAGTTCAGCCACCACCACAACTATGGATAGCTCTTACGGTTTGATTGGTTCAATGGCAATGGGCCATTCAGAGCAAGCCAAACGGGTTGATTCAAATCTTGCTAGGCAGAACAGCACCCCTGCTGGACTTTTTTCGAACCTCTCTGTTCAAAATGGTACTTTTTGTTGCTCTCTTTTTCAAACGAGTCCATTTTTGCTCACTGTTATGATTAGTATTAGTGTATATATAATTTTTAAAGTTTTGTATGGTTCAAATAAAATAGCAGAAGCGTTATGAAGGTAGAAGGAAATACTGAAGATCTCTCAGAATATTGCAGGCTATGCCGCCATGAAAGGTATCGGGAACTTTGCCGGGGCGAAAGCTACTAATGGAGAAGCAAGTCCAAGACTGAAGAGCCAACTTAGCTTCCCAGCAAGAATACCTTCTTCCTTAGGCACGTTGTTGCAGATATCAGAAACTGAGAGTGAAGCCATTGATGCAACCGATCCTCACAGCGGAAAGCTTGGAGATAGCAACTGTGACAGCCAATTTTACAGCAGTTCTGGGTTTCCATATGGTTCTTGGAATGATTCACATTTTGCAGAAAATTATATTGGCATGAAAAGAGATCCAGATGATAATGGAAAGCTATATTCTAATATTCAGGTATTTGTTAGTGCATTAGATGTGAAGTTGTCTGTTTTACTTGTTCAAATTCTAATATGAATGTTGATTTTGAATTAGAATGGAGAGCTTGGAAATCGAATTCATGTATTATCACATCACTTAAGTTTGCCAAAGGCATCAGTGGATATGGTTGCCATGGAAAAGTTCCTTCATTTCCAAGATTCTGTTCCTTGTAAAATTCGGGCAAAGCGTGGATGCGCGACGCATCCCCGAAGTATTGCAGAAAGAGTGAGTTTCTGTAACTGATATCATGTATGTTCTCTTCTGAAATTAGCATCTCACTGCTGTGATAGTCTTAGTACCATTTAATCTGTGAACATCATTTGTTTTCAACTACAAAGTGCTTTAGACAAGAGATTCGTGCTGTCCCATGGGACACCTCTTGAGGCTTAAGTTATACATTTTTCTTTCCAGGTGAGAAGAACCCGGATCAGCGAAAGAATGAGAAAACTGCAAGAGCTTGTTCCAAACATGGACAAGGTAGAATTTCTCCGCGCATATGCTCTTAAGCATTGCAAGCATCAGCTTTGAAAACTCATGATGTTTATTTTTCTTCTTGGCAGCAAACAAACACGGCAGACATGTTAGATTTGGCTGTTGAGTACATTAAAGATCTTCAGAAGCAATACAAGGTATTTAAGATAAGAGAAAACCGAACAATATAGCAAAAATGTTTGATCATTTTTCGCTCATAGTTGTCTGTTGTATGCAGACTCTCGTTGACAACCGAGCCAACTGCAAGTGTTTGAGTAAGCAGCAGGCAGTGCCAAACCCAATTTTATGACTTGCTTCTGTACAGAAAATAAGAGAAGTGGATAGGAACCAGTTCTTAATCTAGAAAGCAATGTGTTTTTTTCTTTTCACTGAGCAAGACATAGTAGGTTGGCTAGAATTTTCTCTGCAAAATTATGATAAGGAAACTACAAAGGTTTCATTTACATGATACCTAAAATAAAGAGAGAAACTTTCTTTCCTTTCATACGTATGTAGTTATTTGGAAATTGCTCGGGTGTCTGATCATGGTGATGCATTATGAGGGTTGAACACAAAGCAGAAATTTTCTTAAAAGTTATCTGTGACACGTATTCTCTCATTCATTATACATAGTACGATTATCATTGTCCTCCGGTTTAGTCATGTCCTTATCTTATCTTAGGCTCATGATTCGGCTCATTTAATGGTAGGCGGTTCATGCTTAATCGGCTTACCATTCAAAGACTACTCCGTCTTAGTGCCACACGTGTATCAAGTGGTGTGTTGATGGCGCAAGCGCATTAATGAATGCTGTACAAAATGGGTTCAAATCCTACGGGTGATTATACACGTGGTAAATCTTTAAGGGCAGGACATATTTTACACGTATCATCTTCCGAGCTAACCATTCAGAAAACCCAGCTAACCCTCTTTGTTTCTTTCTCATTCCCACTGTATAAAAGACATGTTGTGGTTTAGGCCCTAGCAGGCAGGTAGGATCCACACGTGACATCTTGGTTGGTGGGGAGACACTGAAATCTGAAATCTTGTTGTCTTCACATTTCCTAGTACTACTACTAGGAGATATGTGAGTGCCTAATCTTACTGTTGGCTGTATTAAGGACGGTTTTTACTCAAATTATAAAATTAAAGGCCGATATTGATCTGTTCATTTTCGAATTGAATTAAAAAATAAAAAATTAAAATTTTATAATTTTATTTAAATTAAATTAAATTAAATATAAATATTTAATTGAACTGAAATTTTTTAATTCAGTTTACACCAAATCAAAATCTTGTAACATGCTTTAATCAACCGTCATGGTCTTATTATCAACCACATAACCCCCAAAGCAAAAACTTGCAGCAATAATGAACATCCCAAATCTAAAAGCATTCAAACACTAAAATCCCTAACTTCTCATAAAATAATAACATAAAAAATTATTAACAATGGAATCTCAACAACAAATCCAACAACTTAAAAGATATTAATAAAATCCAATCAATAATGAAACCTATAACTTAATTGAAAACTTATAACTTAAGCAATATATACAAGCAAACTCAATTAATTTATAAAGAAATTTGAATTTTTTAATCACCTAAAATCCTAATCAAAGCACTAAAGTTTGCTTGCAGATCTAGAAGAAGAAGAACACGAGATCGTTGCTTCGTGGAAAGAAGTGGCAGCCTAAGGATCTCGTTTATGGGAAGAAGCCGCAGCCATTTGCTTCATTTGAGGGGAGAAGAAGCCAAGAGAATAAGAGCGTGAGAGAGAGCATATACACTTACCAGCAGGTTCATAAAATTTTAAACAGTAAATTTTTTAATATTTAAATAATTAAAAAAAATTTGGTCTCTTCTATCTTGTATAAATTTATGATTTATTTTTTTCTACAAAAATTATATAAAATTTTTGGTGTATAGATATATCAAAAGACTACTTTAGAAAAAAAACACGACTATATTAAGATTAAATATAGAATACATTAAAAATTTTATTTAATATACATTCCAAATTATTATTATTATTCCCATAAACAAATTATGATTTTTTTTTTAATTTTCTGGAAAAATAAAATTAAATAATCATTGGCATATTCTCAAAAAAGAAAACGATAAAATAATGATGAAAATAAATCCATAGAAAAGACTAAAGGCAATTGTGCCTCGGGTAATTTCATCTTCACATATCACCATAACCGTTACATAACAAATTTTTCAGTAAGCTCTCTCCATCCATCTCCCAATCACTTCTCTGCAAAAACAAAAACAAACAAACAAACAAAAAAAGAATTCCAATAATTTATTGTCTTCCCTCTCAAATTCTTGCCTTAATCTGTCATTAATTATTCACATTGAATCCAAATCTTTGCCTTTTTCAAGCTTTTGTTTCAAACCCATGTTGCAGCCTGCGTGTTCTTGTTCATTTCGTGGCAAGATTGATAGATCTTGACATGTTTTTCCTGTAAAATTTTCTCATTGTATTATATATGTTAGAAATTTTAGGTTTGGGAGAAAATTTATTGGCAGGATTTAATTTGTTTTGAAGATGACCAATTATGTAGATTTCAATCAGAGGATTGATTACGTTTTCAAGGTTGTATTGATTGGAGATTCAGCGGTCGGAAAATCCCAGCTTCTGGCAAGATTTGCGAGAAATGAATTTTGTGTGGAATCAAAAGCCACCATTGGGGTCGAATTTCAGACCAAAACTCTTTCTATGGATAATAAAACTGTCAAGGCTCAAATTTGGGACACTGCTGGGCAAGAAAGGTATGCTTCTTATTCTTCTTCTTCTTGCAATGAATTTAACTGTCAAATTGTGCATTAATTTACATTTTGAATATAAATTTTGACACCAATAAGATTATATATATCATCAGAACTTGATAATTTTTCTATGTAGGAGTTGATTCTAGATGATCTTAATCAATTTCTTGAGTTTGTGAGATGGCAATGAGGAAAAAAAAATGGAACAACGGTTATTTAAAGGATTTAACTGGAGTTGGAGGGTTGAGGAATTAGGTTTTCAGTTTTTCCTTGTCAGGATTTTGCTTGTTTATTTAGTTTACAATGGAAGGAGATAGGGATTGAGATTTTGGTATTTGCTCAAGTTGATAGATGAACTTACTAATATACTAAGCTTATGGTGCAATATTATTGATCGTTTTATAGCTTTCCCATGTTTAGATGAGTTTTAGATGCCTCAGCAAGACATTGTTGCTTATTCTTTGTGGAAGAAGAAATTACAGAGGAAATCTTTGTATGTGTAACAGTTATATTAAGACCGATATTCAGGATAGGTCTCATATAGGTACCATTATAATCAATAATCAAAATGTAATCATTGTCTATAGATTGCACTGAATAAATTCTCTGGTGGAGGATGTTTTTGTTGTTCCCGTTAGAGGAAACCAGAGAGTAGGGGGAAAATAATTAGTATTTAAACAAGGAAAAACAAAAGGATTTCAAACCCATTATGGGCAGAGGTGGAAAAAGATCAGATTGTATTTGGCATGATTAAACACTTGTCCTTTTTCAGAATAATTAGTAGACTCTCCTAGTCATTTTGGAAGTGACCAAAGTTTCCTATCTCTCTGTTATTTTTCCTCTCGTTTTCTTTATTTGACTGATTGAAAACTTGGAATTTATGTTAGATGCTTCATATTCTAAATAATTCCTTCCACATTGTTTATAGGAATCAAAATATATCTGGGTTATTTTAGTTGGCTTTCTGCATATCTTGACCCAGATATACACTTTTTTTATTGATTATGTATGCAATATTTATATGTGTTTCAAACATTTTCCTTAGAACAACAACCTTGACATGCATTTGTTAGGTGCTTAGACACAACTCATCAATACTATTAAGCTCCCCAGTTTCGTATACTTTTTTATTTTTTGGGTTATCAAGATTGACACAAATCACACATCAGAAAGGGCTAAAACTCACTGCTTGATTAGCCAAATGATTACCTTTCTTGGTGAAATTTAGTGACCTCAACTTTGATATAACTAATAACTAAATTTAAACATGCAAACAAGGTCTATTATGCAAGGTCTCTAATGTTGAAAAATCTTCTTTTATTAAGAGCTAGCAGAAACAAACAAGATTGAGATGTACTCTACTCTCTACAATTTTCATATGATATTTGTTTCCCTCAGGTATAGGGCAGTGACAAGCGCATACTATCGAGGCGCAGTAGGCGCAATGCTAGTTTATGACATGACCAAGCGCCAATCATTCGATCATATGGCAAGGTGGCTAGAGGAATTGAGGGGCCATGCAGACAAGAACATCGTAGTAATGCTCATCGGAAACAAGTGTGACTTAGAAAGTCTTCGAGCAGTGCCAGTGGAAGATGCCCAGGAGTTTGCTCAAAGAGAAAATCTTTTCTTTATGGAGACATCAGCTCTTGAAGCAACCAATGTTGAAACTGCTTTCTTGACAGTACTAACAGAGATATATCGAGTTATTAGCAAGAAACATCTTGCAGCTAATGATGAGCTTGATGCTCATGGGACTTCAGGACTTTTAAAGGGAACTAGGATCATAGTTCCAAATCAGGATCATCAAAATATTGGAAAGCAAGGTGGTTGTTGCACGTAATTTTAACTTGCATATTATTATCTTTTTTTGTGGAGTTATTGTTCATTTATTAGGATCTGTTGTTTTTGAACAAATTCAATTTTGTTTAGAAAGTGGGTATTGATGTTGGTGGATGATAGGGTAAGATTTGTCTATACATTATTGCTTACATTCAATTAGTGGAAAGTAATGGAAATTTTTATTAGATGAATATCAAGTAGGAAGGATAATTTGGTGTTCTCAACTAATAAATGTATAGGATTATTAAAGCTCAATTTTATTTTATTTTTTACTTATTGAGAAAGTTTAATTTAATTAGTATATTTTAACTTATAAATAAAATCTTTTTATTTAAATTTCTTAATTTGTTCGATCAAATATCAAAAAGCTCAATTTCATGATTTTTGAAAATTTTCTTTGACATAGTTCAAAAATTTAAAAAGCCCAATTTCTTTGATATATGGACTCACACGTATATTTTTTAAATTCATAATAAATTAAATTTAAATAAATTTTTTAATCATGTATTTAAAATTATAATTAATTTTATTCAAAATATAATAGAATTTGCATATAACTATGACAAGTTTATGGAGCTGAGATTGGTTATCTAGTAGCTGGTGGGGTTGATCACCAATATTATCTGGTGTTTTAATCTGCCTAGTCAGACAAATTATTCATGCAACTGTTAAATATTAATTAAGCTAAATATATATTTTATGTTTGATCTTTATAAAAAAATTAGTTAATATTTTAATTTTTTATTATTAATTTTTAATTTTTATAAAATATAATTATTTAATATTTAAATTTCATAAATGTAATTATTTAACTAGATAAAAAAAAAGTCCTACATGATATAATATTTATTTATAAAGATAAAAAATGTCAATTTACATCAAAGGCATGGTGACTCATTTGCTTTTAACTAGAATATGTATCATCCCAATAATGGAGGAGGACCAAAGTCCAAATCACAAGACCTAGGGCAATTGGATTTTGGCTTATTCTATGTCTATTTACATTGATATTGCTGTTTATTAATGCTGTTCATCATAATCCTAGCTAATTTAATTACACAATGTGAATTTATTTTGATTCTTGCTTTTTGTAACCACTAACTTATTAAATTGTTTTTATTCTAATAGATTTATTATAAAATATAGAAAAATAAAAAAAAAAATTAAAATACTATCAACAAGTATCAAATTTATTACTCTTAAAGGGATAACTCA
This sequence comes from Manihot esculenta, assembly GCF_001659605.2. Classification (NCBI taxonomy): domain Eukaryota; kingdom Viridiplantae; phylum Streptophyta; class Magnoliopsida; order Malpighiales; family Euphorbiaceae; genus Manihot; species Manihot esculenta. Next base: position 4,681,437 of record NC_035168.2, on the reverse strand, counting down.
CATTTATTTTTTTAGGTAATACTTGGATTTACAAATAATTCTACAAACATTAACTTTTTTTTGTTCTGTAAAATGAATATGGTGTGATATCTAATAAATTAATATATATATATATAAACACAATAAAAAATTAATAAAAATAGTATAAATTACTTAATTAATAAAATATTATAAATATTTAATTATTAAAGTGAAATGTGAATTGTAATGGTCAACCCGCTTTAAGCGGTTGGGCGTATATAGTTTATGGAATTATCGAGAGATGAGTGAATTTCTTAAGTGGATATTGTTCATCGTGAATCTAGGAGATAATAAAGCGGATTTTATTTTTTTAATAGTGAAATCTACCTATTTTTATCTTTAAAATTTATTGGTCTTGCACAAAATAGAATGATGATTTGTGTTGAGATTGATTGAAAGTCTCCAAAAAACAAGAAAGTAAGGTGATAGTGGGTACTCACAACAGTTATTCCGACACTCAAGTCAGTATATTAGCGAGTAGAGAGAAAACACAATGAATTGTTTAGAGCATTTATGTGAGAGAATATCGTACCTTTATCCTTGTGATTATTCTCTTTTATACTGTAAAGAGATGGAAATTATTATAGTATTTTCTCAGAATCCGGTGATGATGTGGCTGGCTACTCGCTCAGGAATATCGCCGGTTAATAGGTTAGTGATTCCACGATTATAGGCAAGATAGAAGCGTGTCTGGTAATGGTAATTCTGTAACAAGTCTCGCCCTATCGTGAAAGGGCGAGTCTTGACGGTAAACCGATTGTTTAAAGTGTCTAGATCTTCCTTTCTTTGGGCGGGACTCTATTTCCTTTCTTGTCAGATCCTTTACTACGTGATAGCTCCTAGCATGTGGTGACAACTCATAACTTACTTTAGGTGGATATTATGTAACTTCAGACGTCCCACATTAGTCTTCGATTCCTTAGGCTTGAAGGTGGCAATTAGCCTTCCTTGCTTAGGACACGTGGCGTGAATTTAGTTGATTTTCACCATGGGCGTCTTTTCGCTCATCTTTGGCTATGTTAGTTGCCTTATTTTTCGTGCCATATTCAAAGCTTCATTGGCTACTCCATTATATAAGAACTCTTTTTTTTCTTCTTTGGTTTACAATAATTTCCAGTGGAAGAGATGGATGAGGATCCTTCCTTTCTTGTCCCTAAAGGGAATCAGATCTATATGAAGGATATCATCATAGTCTTTGAAGAGCAATTGAAGGCAGATCCTCATGAGGGTGGAAGTATATGGTTTTGCCTTGTGGACTGCAAATAGTTAGTCCAATGGTGCCAAACCAGTCTCAAGCCTGACGCTACCCTTACTGTGTTATGACCTCGGGAGCAAGAGTTGAATTGTGCAAGATTGATTCCAAAGGCAAGGACAGGAAGGTAGTTGGAGAGAGTAGTACAAAGATGGGTGACCTTCCATAGGATAAGATAGGTTCTGATGTAATCGAGACTTTATTCGAGTCCCTTTTCATCACCTTGTAATCTTTTGTAATGAAGATATGTATTTCGTATGCTTTTATCTATTCCCCTTGTTACCATCACTTTTGTCAAAGAAGGGCTAAAGTATATATTCTTTGCAGGGTTTTAAAGCCCGATTTAATAAATATACAATAATTTAGAAAATTTTTTGAAAAATAGAATTAATACATGGATCTGTGGCCTGGCGAATTGTCGCCTTTTTGTGAAATGCCTTGAAGAGATTTAGTAATAAGGGACTTTCACCCAATGATTGACTTCAGTCATTAACCTCTAGTTTGACGCCTTTATCCTTTGTCCTTTGGAGGTTGGTACACCCGCCTTTTCGGAGGTCTAATATAGACGTCTTAATTGGTGGGACCAGTGCCTAAATTTCGTTGATTTGGTGGACCCCGTCTTGTAACCTTGATTAATGGGTCCCACACTCGAACGGTCTGGCAGAAATTGCCTTGTGACCTGATCGGGCTAATATTGCCTTGTGGTTTTGTTTAACGGGTCCAGAACCCGAGTGATTTGGCAAAAACTGTATTATGACCTTGGGAGTAGGAGTTGAATTGTGCAAGATTGATTCCGAAGGTAAGGCCAGGAAGGTAGTTGGAGAGAGTAGTACAAAGATGGGTGACCTTCCATAGGATAAGATAGGTTCTAATGTAATAGAGACTTTATTCGAGTTCCTTTTTGTCACCTTGTAATCTTTTGAAATGAAGAGATGTATTTCGTATGTTTTTATCTATTCCCCTTGTTACCATCATTTTTGCCAAAGAAGGGCTAAAGTATATCCTTTTTGTAGGGTTTTAAAGCCCGGTTTAATAAATGTAAAATAATTTAGAAAATTTTTTGAAAAATAGAATTAATACCTGGGTCTGTGGCCTGGCGAAGTGCCGTTTTTTGTGAAATGCCTTGAAGAGATTTAGTAATAAGGGACTTTCACCCAATGATTGACTTCAGTCATTAACCTCTAGTTTGACGCCTTTATCCTTTGTCCTTCGGAGGTTGGTACACCCGCCTTTTCAGAGATCTAGTGTAGACGTCTTAATTGGTGGGACCAGTACTTGGATTTCGTTGGTTTGGCGGACCCCATCTTGCAACCTTGATTAATGGGTCCCACACTTGAATGGTCTAGCAAAAATTGCCTTGTGACCTGGTCGGGCTAATATTGCCTTGTGATTTTGTTTAGCGAGTCCAGAACCTGAATGATTTGGCAAAAACTGTCTTGTGACATGGCTTAGCGAATACTGCATTGTGACCTTTTACTAGGTCCATCGCTCGAGTGGTCTCGCAAAAATTGCCTTGTGACCTAGTTTAGCAAATACTATCTTGCGACCTTTTAGTGGGTCCAACGCTCAAATGGTCTGGCAAAAATTACCTTGCAACTTGGTCTGGCAAATACTGTCTTGTGGCCTTTTAGTGGGTCCAATGCCCGAGTGGTCTGGTAAAAACTAGGGTTGTAAATGAACCAAATCGTTCGTGAGCTACTCAAAGTTCGGTTCGATAAAAGCTTGACCGATCTCAACTCGATTTCTAAATGAGCCAAACTCAAACTTAAATTTTAGACTCGTTTGGTAAACGAGCCAAGCTTGAACTCCATAATATTCGGCTCGTTAAGGCTTGTGAGCTCGGCTCGTTTCTGAATTTATGAGCAGGCTCGCGAATAGGCTCGTGACAGTTTCGTTAAGTAAGCTGAGATTATTATCATAAGGGAAATAAACTTAAACTCTGTATATACTTTCATGAGCCAAACCTAAATTTTCTAAAATTTAGCACTATGTAGATTAGTTACACTTTTAAACTTGCATATATTTGGATCATTAAGATTTAAAAGCTCATCTTTATAAGTTTATGAGCTAATTTGTAGATATACTTATTTAATTAAAATTATTTTAGTTTTAAACTTATTAGTTTTAAATTAAAACTCATTATACATGTAAATAAATTGAACTACTCGTGAACTATTTGAGACTAAACTCGATAAAAGCTCAACTCATCTAAGCTTGTTTGCTAAACGAGCCAAGTTTGAACTTCTTAATACTCGGCTTGAGTTTGAAATGAGTAAAACTCAAATTTGGTTCGAGCTCAAAAAAATTTTAACGAACCAAGCTTGAGCTCTTCAAAGCTGGGCTCGGCTCAACTCATTTACACTCCTAGCAAAAACTACCATACGATCTGGCTTGGCGAATATTGTCTTGCGGCCTTTTAGTGGGTCCAACGCCCGAGTGGTTTGATAAAAACTACCTTGCAATCTGGCCTGGTAAATACTGCCTTGTGGCCTTTTAGTGGGTCCAACGCCTGAGTGACTGAAAAAAAACTTCCTTGTAACCTGGCTTGGCGAATACTATCTTATGGCCTTTTAGTGGGTCCAACGCCTGAGTGGTCTGGTAAAAACAGCTTTGCAACTTAACCTTGCGAATACTGCCTTATGGCCTTTTAATAGAGCCAGCGCCCTATTGGTCTGGCAAAAACTACCTTGTGACCTGGCCTGGCAAATACTGTCTTGTGGCTTTTTAATGGGTCAACGCCTAAGTGGTCTAATAAAAACTGCTTTATGACCTGGCCTAACAAACATTGCCTTATGGCCTTTTAGTGTCCCTTTTCGAAAAAGGTAATCCCATCGTTCCTTGTCACTAAAGAAAACAATATATGGAAGTACTTTGTCAATTTATTATTGATAAAACTTTCTCAGATTACAGATATTCCACGAATGGGGGATGACTCAACCATCTAACTTGGTTAGCTTATATGAACCCGGCGAATAACCTTCGAGACCTTAAAAAAGATCTTTGATGATCCTTAAGGCCATTATTATAGCTTTGTATTCGGCCACATTGTTGGTAGCGTTGAAAGCGAGCTTTGCCGTATATCGAAACTTTATTCCGGTTTGAGAGTACAACAGGATCCTTATTCTTGAACCTCCAGCCCTGCAGGCTCCATCTGTCCAAACTTTTCGTTCCTCTATGGTTGATTCAGGAGATTCCGAAGGTTCTATTGGTGGAGTCATTTTCGCAATAAAATCAGCTAGCACTTGAGCCTTCATTGCGTTTCTTGGAATGTACCTGATATCGTAAGCTGACAATACTACTGTCCACATGGATAGCCGCCCTAACAACTCTGGCCTGTGTAGAACCTTCCGCAAAGGATAATTTATTCTGACTTCTATGGTGTGTGACTCGAAGTATGGTCGCAACTTTGTAGTTGATATTAAAACTGCAAATGCCAACTTTTCTAGAAGAGGGTAATTCAACTTTACTCCCTTCAATACTTGGCTGGCATAATATACAGGACTTTGCTCCCTATTATTTTCATAAACGATTATCGAGCACACTGTATTCTGTGTCACAGACAAGCATAGAAATAAAACCTCACCTTTCACGAGCAGGCTAAGCGATGGAGGAGATGACAAAAATGTTTTTAGACTTTCAAATGCCTCTGCACACTCCTCTCTCCATTCAAACTTACCCTTGCCTTTTAGGGGTTTGAAGAACGAGAGGCACTCTTGGCCAAGCATGATATAAAACGAACCAGGACAGTGACTCGCCCATTCAACCGCTATACGCCATTAATAGTTTTGGGTACTTCCATGTTTTGGATGAGATGCCTTTTTCTGAGATTATATACCCCAGGAACTTCCTAACTTTTACTCCGAAAGTACACTTTTTGGGATTCAGCTTCATACCTGCTCTATCCAGGACATCAAAACTTTTCGGATATCTTTTGTATAGTCTTCCATGGATAGACTCTTTTGAAATAGCCGGGCCCAAACTGACCCAAATAACTTTTAGGCCCACTTTTCACTTGGCCCAAAATGGTTAACCCAAGTTATTTAGTAGTTGCGTACTAGCTATTATATACAATTCTGATTTCCTATCATCTCCCGATGTGGGACGGCTTCCGCAGCGGAAGCAGGCAGCTGACCGTTACACTTGGTCCTGCTAAATTTGCGATGTCATCGTCGCAATTGAATCGATTATAATTGCTAACCAGGACCGGACCCTCGAGTATTGTGGTTCGCTAGTACCTCGGGCGACTCCACCTCGTCTCTCATGGGTAGCCCTTTCCTTGCAGGCCCACTAGCTCCGCACAATTTGTCTGACCTAAGGTGGCTCTGATACTAATTGAAACAGCCGAGCCCAAACTGACCCAAATAACTTTTGGGCCCACTTTCCATTTAGCCCAAAATGGTTAACCCAAGTTATTTAGTAGTTTCGTGCTAGCTATTATATACAATTCTGATTTCCTATCATCTCCCGATATGGGACGGCTTCCGCAGTGGAAGCAGGCAGCTGACCGTTATATCTTTACTACCATATCGTCTACATATACTTCGACTACCGAGCCCACCATTTCTTTGAAGATTCCTGACACTAGCCATTGGTATGTCATCCCTGCATTTTTTAAACCGAAAGACATCACCTTGTAGTAGTAAACTCCTTCATCTGTTATGAACATAGTCTTTTATGTGTCCTCAGTATCCATCATGATTTGGTGGTATTCTGAAATAGCATCAAGGAAGGAAGTCATTGCGTGGCCTGAGGTCGAGTCCACCAATCTGTCGATGGATGGTAACGGGTAATGATCTTTCAAACATGCTTTATTTAGGTCCATGAAATCCACGCATAGCCTCCACTTTCCGTTAGCTTTCTTTACTTGGACCGCATTGGCTAGCCACGTGGGATACTGGACTTCCTTTATTAACCCTACACTTAAAAGCTTATCCACCTCTTCTTTGATCACCTCTCGCCTCTTTGGTGCGAACTTTCTCTTCTTTTGTTAGACTGGTTTGACAGTCTTGTTAATAGATAGCTTATGTGATGAGAGTCGGGTCTACACCTGGTACATCTTTTAGAAACCATGCAAAAGTGGTCACCCCCGGCAGTTCAGCAATTCTATTAGACCAGCCATTATTTTCCCTGTTAACGTAATTCTGAACCACACCTTTTGCTCCTTACTTATTTGGACCTCCTCTACCAGGTCTGAAAGCTCTAGCATTATATGAGATTTCGGTTTTTCCAGCAAGTCGATGGGCATGGTTACTTTTTCAAGACTTTTTGCTGGGTGTCCGTAATCTTCTTTTGTTAGCCTCAGATTGCCTCGTACCATTGTTATTCCTCCCAGAGCTGGAAGTTTAAGACACATAGCACCCATATTAATAACGATACTGTGGCAGCTCAGGATGGGACGACCGAATATCACATTATATGCAAATGGAATGTCTACCATCACAAACTCTACATACAACTCTCGTTTATACTTCTCGTCACCTAGTACTAGGGAAAGGTTGATAGTGTCCAGTACTGCTACGATCTTATCTCCTAATCCTACTAAAGGATATGAGACTCAGACAATACTGTTTTTATCCAGGCCTAACTTGTTAAAATTATTTAGGATGAGAATGTTAATAGAACTATCTGTATTCACCAATACTCTCCTTACCTCGTATCGGTTTAGGAGGATCTTAATGACCAACGGGTCATTTTGGAGGAAACCAATCGCTTCGTCTGCAGGACCGAACCTTACCTCTTGCTTAACTCATGATCCTTGACGGACAGATAGGACATCCTCTACTACATGCTTATTTTTTTTGTATATTTGTCAGGTCCTCCTGTGATAACATGTACACTTTTGACCATTTTCAGAGATAAAGAAGAAAATCCTCTCCCTCTTTTTTTTTTAGAGAGAGGGAATGAAATAAGAGTCCGGTGTGAATCCAAATGAATAGGAAAAATATAAAGGATCTCCCAGCAACGGAACCAAATGATATTGCACAAAATAAAATAATGACGTGGCCGGAAGGGAGCTTATGCTGTGATTTATTGAAGCCTACAAGGAAGAGAAAGTGAGGTGGGGGTGGCTGCCCACGGCAACCACTCCGACGCTTAAGTCAGTATATCGACGAGTAGAGAGAGAACACAATGAATTGCTTAGAGTTTTTATGTGAGAGAATAACATAATTTTGCCTTTGCGATTATTCCCCTTTTATACTATAAGGAGATGGAGATTAGTATAGTATTTTCTGATAATTCAGTGATGATGTGGCCGCTGCTCGCTAAGGAATATATATCATCGGCTAATAGGTTTGTAATTCCGCAATTACAGGTGAGATGAAAGTGTGCTTGATAATAGTAATTTTGTGTCAAGTCTCGCCCTACTGAGGAAGGGCGAGCCTTGATGGCAAATCAGGTGTTTAAAGTGTTTGGTCTTTCCCTTCTTGTCAGATCCATTGCCACGTGACTTTTCCTAACATGTGATGACAATTCACGACTTACTTTGAGTAGATGTTATGTAACATCAATTCTATATAATTAACCGGATTTAGATAAGTCTTTCCATTAAGATGATTCCCCTCACCTCCGATTAAAAAAATGTAAATGGTAATGAAATGTGAAAAGGGAATCTATGTATGCAAATATATAGCTGAAAAGGTACAACCAAGCGTTGATGGTATTTGATTCAATTATGATTTTCAAACATTTAAGTATATCGATTCAAATTTTTGGCTAAAATTTTTTTAATAAAATCAAAACTGAATCAAATAGTTATTTTTAAATGATGATTTTATATGCATAAATATATATATTTTTTTTAAATAGGGGTTGGAGGAGTCGAACCTTAGACCTTTCAAGGCTACAGGATGCATTTCCACCAGGTTAAGTCTTGGAGTGCATATGCATAAATATATAAATTATGAAATTTTTATATTTTTTAATTTAAAGTTTATTATTATCTTTTTGTTTATATTATTTAATAGTTATTATTAAATAAAAATTAAAATTAAAATATTTTAATTAAATTTTAAAATATTAAAAATAAAATCTAAAAAAAAAATCACTAAAAAACTCAATCGTTATTCGATTGAAATTAATTGAGGATGGACCATTGTAATGAAATTATTATTATATAGCCAACATATATAATACAAGTAATTATTGGAAAAAGAAATAATGATGAGAGATAGTTATTCAACCTTCAATAATACACCAAGGACCACATCATTACAATAATAATTACCATGTGGTCCTTGAAATTTTGATGATGACTTCTTATATATGCATGTCATTCAATATAAAATTATTTTTATATTAAAATTTATTTTATCAAGAGATAACTGCTATTTTGTATTTATTGATCCTTTTTATAATATTATTAATTGTATTTTATCTCAATAAACTTTCTTGAAAAACTAATTCTAATTAATAGGGAGAAAATTTGACTTTCATGCCTTTTTTTTAACATTTTTTATTCATTATTTATTCATTATTCTTTAGATGATAAAGATATCATCAGTATCAAATGAACTAATCCTAATATTTTATAGCATCGATTTTTTTTTTTTTTTAAATAGTTTAGGAAAGAGAAAGATTGAAAGGATTTTTTCTAACATGTATGTACAAAAATGCTACATATGCCTAAATTGGCACTTTCCCATTCAAATTCAGTATATAAGCAATCAATATCTTTCATCTCCTACAACCCAAAACCTAATAGACAACGAAACCTCGTCGGACGTTTGCCCTTACCGACAATGTTCTACTACCCTCTCTTCCTCGTATGGTTCTTCACTGCCCTTGTTGTCCACTACCTCATCAAGACATTCTTGAAACCTCCTAACCAAATCTACGCACTGCCCAGCCCTCCAGCTCTACCTCTCATCGGCCACCTCCATCTCATCGGCTCCGTCTTACCCAAGTCTTTCCAAGACCTAGCTCGCCGGTATGGTCCTCTAATGAAGATCCGTCTAGGAGCATCAACATGTGTTGTTGTCTCCAATGCTGATGTAGCTAAAGAAATCTTCAAAACCCAAGAACTGAACTTCTCTTCTCGACCTGAATTTGGCTCCTCTGAATATTTCATATACAGAGGATCGAGATTTGTCACTGCTCAATATGGTGATTACTGGAGGTTCATGAAGAAGCTTTGCATGACAAGGCTTCTTGCTGTTCCTCAACTCGATAAGTTCACTGATATACGCGATCAAGAAAAAGTAAAGCTGGTGGAATCGGTGATGGGTTGTGCTAGAGAAGGGAGACCCTGCGATTTAAGTAGCGAGTTCACCACTTTAACAAATAACACCATTTGCAGGATGGCAATGAGCACGAGATGCTCAGGGACTGATAATGATGCAAAGGAGATTAAGGAATTGGTTAAGACTTGTTTGCAGCTTGCAGGGAAGCTTAGTGTAGGAGATATTTTAGGTCCTCTGAAGATTTTTGATTTCTCTTCGACAGGGAAGAAGCTAGTTGGTGCTTTGAAGAAGTATGATCGGTTGGTTGAGAGGATAATAAAGGAACATGAAGAGAAGGCCATGGAAGGTGCTGTTGGCGAAAGGAAGGATTTGATGGACATTTTATTGGAGATATACAATGATCCTACTGCTGAAATTAGGTTATCCAAAAATGACATCAAGTCTTTCTTGCTTGTGAGTCCACTCTTCTTCACTTTTTCACATAAATCATATATTACTAAGTACAAGCTTGATTAGTTTGAAAAGTCTTCATTATTGGAGGTTGGATCATCATTAAATTTTTATTATCTGCAGACCCACATGAATCTTTTTCAATCTACATTGAAAAATAAACCAAAATAAATTTATAATATAATATTTTTATAATTCATGTGTGTAATATTCTATAAAGTAATGAACTCTATCCCATTATTTTTAAGGTACTAGTGCTGATTAAACAATAATAATGGATGGATTATGTGGCCAGGACATATTCTTTGCCGGCACAGACACGTCATCGGCGGCCATGCAATGGGCCATGGGAGAGCTCATCAACTGTCCAAGAGCATTCAACAAGCTAAGAGAAGAGATCAACACAGTCGTAGGACAAAAAAGATTAATCAAAGAATCAGACGTCCAAAATCTCCCCTATCTTCGAGCAGTCATAAGAGAAACCCTAAGGCTTCACCCATCAGCACCATTAATCATCAGAGAATGTGCAGAAGACTGCAAAGTAAACGATTCCACAATCAAAGCCAAAACTAGGGTTCTTGTAAATGTGTACGCAGTGATGAGAGACCCAGAAATGTGGACAAACCCAGATGAGTTCATGCCTGAAAGATTCATGGAGAGCTCTGAGGAGAAAATTGGAGAGCATCAAATGGAATATAAAGGACAGAATTTTCGTTATCTTCCATTTGGGAGTGGAAGAAGAGGATGCCCTGGAGCTTCACTGGCTATGTTGGTGATGCATGCAGCAGTTGGAGCTCTAGTTCAGTGCTTTGATTGGGAAGTTGAGGATGGTGACAAGGTTGATTTGAGCCCTGGGTCTGGTTTTGCAGCTGAAATGGCTCGTCCACTTGTGTGTTTCCCTGTTAAACATATGAATCCTTTTTAATTAGTTGAAGAAGTCAATTTCATGCAATTTCCAGTAATAAGCAAAGGCTGATTAACTGGCCAGTAGTTCTTAAAAGTGTGTTGTTTAGATGCTTTTATGTTTATGTTGCTGTTAATATAATAGAATTTGAGAATTCAGACAATTGTGTTTTGAGCTTTTTTTTTTTAGTTTCACTTAAATCTTGAAATATTAAACTGCTAAACAAATTGTTTAGAGTGTGTTTGGTTTCTGTTTTTTTTTTTTTCTCAAAACTAAAACAGTTTTTTAATTTTTATTATTTATTTTTTAAATTTTATATAAAAATAAGTCTAATTTTTTATATAAAAGTAAGAAATAAAATATTTTTTAAATATGATATTTAATAATAAAATAAGAATATAAATAATTTTATAAATGATTATACATAAAAATAATAATAAATTATATTGATATAATATATAATATTACAATAAAAAAATTATTATTTAATTTGTATGATATAGAAAAATTTATTATTTAATCTTTTAATTTTAAAAAATACATTAAAATATTTCTGAAATTTTAAAAAGTCTATCGGTTAATCTTTTTTTTAATTTAATTGTTAAGTATTATAAAAATAAAAATTATTATTTAATTCATATGATATAGAAAAACTCACTAATTAATCTATTAAATTTAAAAAATTCATTGAAATTTATTTGAAATTTTAAAAAATCTATTGATTAATCGCTGCATCAATTTTAGCAGTTAAGTATCACAAAAAAATTTTAAATATTCTCGGTATGAAATAACTAATTAGTAGATATTTTTATAAAATTAAGGGACCAATTAATAAATTTTTTCTTACTGCAAGAATTAAATAGTAAATGAAATGACTAATTATTATATTTTTAATATCTTAAAAATGTATTTTTCAAAATAAAGAGACCAACTAATGAATTTTTCTATATAATAGAGACTAAATAATAAATTTTTCTTATAAAAAAGTCTAAAATACTTTTAATATAGATAAAATATAGATAAATTGATTAGTAGATATTTTTATAAAACCGAACGCCTAATTAGTATATTTTTTAAAATTTAAATCACATTTTAATTTATTTTTTAAAATTGATAAATCAATTAATGACTAAATAGTAAATTTTTTTATAATAATAAAATAAAAATATATTTTATAAATTAATTAATTAAATATATATTTAAAAATATAAATTTGATTGATGAAATAAAATTTTAAAATTTTTAATAATAATTTAATAAAATTTATAAAAAAATAATGATTTGATACGACATGTAATAAGAAAATCAACATTCGTAGTTTTCGGTTTTTAGTTTTTTGTTTTTTTTTTTATTTTAAAATCATTTTTTAATGAATAGTAAAATAAAAATGCAACAGTAGTAAATGAATAAATTTTATATTTTTATAAAATAAAAAATAAAAAATCACAACGATAATAAATGGTTATTATCACCATGTAGGAACAGAAATCAATTCAAATCAAAATAACTGATCGAATAGAACCGAATTAAAATTTTGATCGATTAATTAAGAAATTTAGTTCGATTCAGTTTTAAATTTTTAAAAAATTAATTAAATTGATTCAATTCAATTTTTGAGAATTAAAAAATTAAACTTACCAAACCAACTCGAATTTATGTAATTAGAATTTACAATTTGCATTATCAAGCATGTAGCGTGGTGGAACTCTAGTATTCATGACCTTTAAAGGTCTTGTGTTTTTCCTGCAGGTATGTTTCAATTTTTTTTTAAGCCCTCCATTTTAGTTTACAAAATTTAAACCCTTGAAAATAGTAATATAAATTCGTAATTTTAAGGCATCAAACTCTAACTTTATTTTTATTTAATGCCAATTAAATTTTAGCCGTCCATTTCAGTTGAGAAGATCCAAACTCTTAAAAAGAATATTATAAATTCGTAATTTTAAGATATCAAACCCTAGTTTCCTTCTCATCTTTTTCTCTCAATCGGCTGCCTCTTTTCTTTATTTTTTTCCCCAGTCTTCTTCTGTTACTATAGACACGTACTGGTGCGATTTTCGAGTCTTCTTGCTAACTTCGCTCTCTCCTCTATTACTTATTTACACTCGCTTTCGTCACGTGCCGCTCTCTCGCTCGCAATAGTCGCTGCTCTGCCCTCTTAGTGGTTTTGTCCAGAGACCATTATACCTTTAAAGGCTCACGCTCAGCTCTCTTCTCTCGTTTGCTTCGAATTTTCCATTTCGAAAGTGTTTGAAATATTTAAATAATTAAGATTTTGAAAATGTTTTGTGATTTATGGATCTGAGTTGTGAATTGATTTATAATTTGATTAGTTATGAGTGTGATTTATAACTATATTTTATAATTTTTTGGATTTTTATGGGATTGTAACAAAAATAGTAGATTTTGCATTTTTTTATTTGTAAGTTAGATTTTACAATTTCTTAACTTGCTTTATGGTTAATGATATATTTTTAAAAAAAATAAAATTTTTTTTATAAATTTATATACCGTCATCTTAAATTTCTGAAAAACATATCAGTGAAAAGAAAGAAATTAAAAAATTAAATAGAATTGATTTATAAAAAAATTAAATAATAATTTTAGAATAATAAAAAAATAAAAGATGAATAAAAAGTATAAGATTAACTTTAATTTTTAAAAAAATTATTATAATAATTTATCTAAAAACTATTTAAATTTTCATATTTATTTTACATATTAATATTAAATAATTTAAAGGAAGTAAAAGAATATATACAAAATTAAAATAAATATTATTTTTTTTAAAATAAAAATCGGAAATCGGAAAAGTAGAATTGAAATCTCTCAGATTTTCTTAAATGAATTTACTATTAAACTAAGTCTGTGAGTGCTGTTATCTTAAAATTTTTAAAATAATAAATGGTTTGATTTTTTTTTAATCGAAAGGAGGCTAGCTTTTTAGTATTCTGATTGAGTTTTCTTTTTATATTTCTAGGCTTTTCCTTTTAGTTATGATATTGTGATCGAGAGTTTTGATCTTGCATGTCCATTTTTCTCTAATTGGAGCAATGATTTAGTTTTGTGTTTTGCAAAAGGCTTCCTAAAACAAGTGAATAGACATTTTCAAAGTTTCTTTGGATTAGGGTTTTGAATGTACTTTTTGAGCTTTTTATTTTTCTTTTTCAAGTCTCTGTTCAAATTTTCTATTTGTGAAGCCCTTTTGTAAGAAACAAAATGTCTTCCAACTCCCCGACACTTAACGCTTTAAACGGATCTTCCTCACAGTTTTCAACAACCTATTAGATTCATTGACTTTCCCAATAATTATAAAATATATATCTAACGTAGAAAAGAATCAGAAATAAAAAGAATTATATAATTAGCATGGTAAATTTCATTGTGATATTCTCAAAATTATTTTTTTATTTAAATATTTCCCACCATATTTTTCTCGATAAATAAGCTCTGATTCCTTGTACTTGTGAACATGAGTTGACTTCCCTGAAACCAATGCCCTCAATTTGTTGATCATGCATGTGCTTCCCAAATCTTAAACCTTTTTTCTCAACCTTGATATTAAATAAAGAGAAAATTATGATATAAAGTCTCTCATATCAAATTTACTGTATTTAATTTGAAAAGATAAATGTAATATTTGTGATGAATGAAAAAAAAAAAAAAGCATTTATGTAACGTTCACCGCTAGTTTGTGAGAAGCCATGCACGTCCGTAGAAGTCGATAATTTTGAATTAATATAATATTAGTATAGAATTATTAAATAATTTAGATTAACCATTTTGAATCAAATGAAAAATAGATTCAAAAGTTATTTGTATCGGTTTGGCCAAACTGTTTCAATTGGTATCAGAGTTCATCCTGCATCAGACAAATTGTGTAGAGTTAGTGGACTCCGAGAAAAAGACTACCTATATGAAATGAGATGAAACCGTCCAAAATACTAACGAACCACAATACCTGAGAATCCGATCCTAATTTAGTAATTGTATCCGTTCAATTATGAGAACATCGCAAATTTAGCTGGAAAGAGTGTGACGTTCACCTGCTAGTGTGTGAGATGTCGGCAGAATTCGGTAATTTCGAATTGAATATAGCGAAATTTGATAATTTCGAATTCAATATAATAGTTAGTATAAAACTACTAAATAGTTTGGATTAATATTTTAGATAAGTACAAAATAAATCTAAAATTTATTTGGGTAATTTTCACAGGTTTCAATTTATTTGTTAGATTGAGAGAATAATTTACTTTTCATATTTTTTTTATTTTTAAAGTTAATTAATAACTTTGGCTAGAAGAATATTATAAATATGTGATGCCAGTGTTCAGGCCTAGTCTATAAGAGCAAATCTTCCCTTCCCAACTAGCTTAGCTAAGCTATGTCTTCCATTTCCATGGCCAACAATGATAATGCCATTTACTACTGCCTTCTCTTCTTCATGTCTCTAATTTCCATATTTCTGATGCGTTTGCTCATCAAGACCTGTACAAACTTCGGCAGCTCGATCCGCCACCCACCAAGTCCGCTGGCTCTTCCCATCATCGGCCACCTTCATCTTGTTGGCACTGCATTTCCAAAATCCTTTCAAACCCTAGCTCGCCGCTATGGACCCCTCATGCAGTTACGTATAGGTTCTTCAACCTTTGTTGTTGCTTCAAGTGCCTCCATTGCTAAAGAAATCTTCAAAACTCATGATCTCAAATTTGCCTCTAAGTTTGAAATGGGTCCTAAAGATTACAATATTTATCAAGGAACAGGGTTTATTACTGCTCCTTATGGCGCTTACTGGAAGTTCATGCGAAGGCTTTGCATCACCGAGCTCTTTGCTGGCTCCCAGTTCGATCGGTTTAATCGTATTCGGGAACAAGAGATCATAAATCTACTAAAATCGCTAATGGGTTGTGCGAAAAAGGGAGAAGTATGCGATTTGAATTTGGAGTTAGAAACCTTGACGAACAACTCCATATGTAAAATGGCAATGAGTAGGAGATTTTCCGACAAGGATGATGAAGCTAAGAAGATGAGGAAGATGGTGTCTGAAATTATGGAGGCTGGAGCTAAGCTAGGTATTCATCAAGTGTTTGGAGTTCTGAAGAAATTTGATATATTTGGACATGGGAAAAAGCTTCAAGAGGCAACTATGGCGTTTGATGGAGTAATGGAGCAGATCATGAAGGATTATGAAGAAAGCTTGGTGGATGGTGGAGAAAATGAAGAGAAAGATGTTATGCATGTTTTGATGCAGACTTACAAAAACACAGAGGCTGAAGTGAAGCTAACAAGGACCCAGATCAAGCATTTCATTCTAGTAAGTGCATGCATGAATTTTTCTTCTTTTCATGCAGATTAAATAATTGAATATGTGATTTTCACCTAATTTCTATCTGATTTTTCTACAATTATAGAATCAAATATCCATTTGGTTGGAATTTTAATCTTTTATTTCCCATTGAAATAAACCTGCAATAGTAGCTAAAGATTTATTTAGCACGAATAATTTATTTTTTAATGAATCTGTTTAAGAATGGTGCATATTAAAAAAATATTCAAGCTTCTAATTATTTGTATGTAGGAGCTGTTTATGGCAAGCGTTGACACAGAATCAGCAGCAATACAATGGGCAATGGCAGAGCTAATCAACCACCCCAGTGTTTTCAAAAAGCTAAGAGATGAGATTCACTCAGTTGTTGGTTCCTGCAACAGACTCATCAACGTATCAGACTTCCCAAATCTTCCATACCTACAAGCCATCGTCAAAGAATCCCTCAGACTCCACACTCCAGGGCCAATCATCCACAGAGAATGCACCAAAGATTGCCAGATCAACGGCTTTGATATTAAAGCCAACACTAAAATTCTCATCAATGCATATGCTATAATGAGGGATCCAGACACATGGCACGATCCTGACGTGTACATTCCTGAGAGGTTTTTGGTGGGACCCAGGGGAGAGTTTGATAAAAGTGAGATGGAAATGAAAAGGCATGATTTTAGTTACCTTCCATTTGGTGGTGGGAGGAGAATTTGCCCTGGCTCACCTCATGCTTATGCATTGATGCATTCAGTAATTGGAGCTTTGGTTCAATGCTTTGATTGGAAAGTGAAGGATGGAGAGAATATTGACATAAACATTGCCAATGGATTCTCAGGAACTATGGCTCCTCCTCTTCTATGTTATCCCATCACCCACTTTAATCCATTTTAAATATGGAAGATTTATTATTTAGTTATCGAACATCGTCATTATTAACAACTTAATTCCTATATTTCTAGAAATCTATTAAAACATTTTTTTTTCGTTTCTTTCCGTTCTCTTTTCCTTTAAAAATAGATAAAAAATGCAATTTTACCCTAAAATAAAACTCCTTATTTAGTATTTATACATTACTATTATTAACAAACCAGTTCCAACATTTTCAGAAATCTATTAAAACGTTCAATCTTTTTTTATATCTATTTAAACGTTCTTATCATTTTTTTAGTCAACGAAATAGTCCCGAAAAAAAAGGGAATACTCTAAAATTATTTAAATATTTTTATAGTAATTATTTTAAATTAATTTAAAATTTATTATATAAACAAATTTTAGAGTTAGTTAAGTTTTTATATTTGTATTTAATATTTTTTACTATAAATTTAAATAAATTATATAAACAGATAAGTTTGTTAATTATTTATAATTTATTATTTTTATAGGATAGAATAAATATTTTAAATATCATAAATTATATTTAAAATATTTGTTTATCCTATAAAAATAATTAAAATAAATTTTAAAAAAAGATTTTTAAAGTAATTTATAATTTTTGAAAATTATAATTTTAAAATTTAAAAAATAAATATAGATTCTAATGGATTTTATATAAAAATAAATAAATTTCATTTAATTTTTATATAAAATTTATTATATTAATATATATTAGATTATATATATATCTAATATATATAAACTTATTAGGTAGATAGTTAATATGAGTTAAAATTGATAATTTTATTTAAAATTTTATGTGGATTGAAATTACTAAGAGATGATGATTTTTATTTGAAAATTATAAATATGATAAAATTTAACAAGATTTATATGGTTCAAGTGGTAGTTCAGTCCAACCAAATCATTTATCTATATATATATTTAAATAATTATTCAACAATAAAATAATTTTATATTATATGAATAAAATTATTTTAATTTTAAAAATTATTAATTTTAATATTATATTAATACTTTAAAAATAAAATACTTAATTTATATGTACTATATATATATATATAAGTGGAAAGAGCAAGAGTAATGAGATTTTTCATAGTCTACTTAAAATTTAAACTATTTATAATAATATTTAATTATTTAAATGGTTGATAATTTTATTTTTTAAAATTTCATTTTTAAATTAGATGATAACTTTATCTCTTAAATTAATTTTAATTAGTTAAAAAAATTGTTATAAATAATGAGGATAATTATTTATTTTAAAATAATCATCGTTATAAATAATGAGAATAATTATTTATTTTAAAATAGTTATAAATAATAAGGGATAATTATGTTTTTAAATGATAATTATTTTTTAAAAATTTGATAACAAAGAATTATCTTTTTATAAAAATAAGATTTTATAAATTAAATTTAAAAATTTTTAAATAATAAATTTAATTTAATTTAACTAATAAAATTATAGTTTAAATGCATCGGAACTCATTCTCCACTTCTTATGAAGAAATTATAAAATTATTTTTATATGCTTAATTTTATTTTTATTTTTTATTAAAATTCAGATTAGTCATTGTTGGCTTTGGTGTTACAATATTTTAGATATTGATAATATTACAACTTAATTAATCAAGTTAATATAGATTGTTTAGTAATTTTGTATAATTATTTTATTTTTTATTATTATTTTAAGAAATTATTGTAAATATAAATAAATATTATTGTTTAAAATTTAATATTTTAATAGTATTATAATGCCTCATATTTTAATCATTATCATTTGAATTTTATTTTATTCTTTTAGTAATATGTAGAAATTTTTACCCATTTTATTGGGTGCTTTATTTATAAATTTATAATAAAAATTAAATTTATTAATATTTTATTTTTTAAAAAAGAATTAATAATAATTTATTACAATAATAAAATATTAAATTTTAATATTTATCAAATTAATATATTATATAAAAATAATAAAAATAATATTTTTCAATGAGTGTTGATGCAAAAGTGAATAATATTTAAAGAATATCTATAAAGTTAAAAAGTGAGATAAATTTCCGAGACTTAATCTGATGGAAAGTGCATCCTTGTAGTCTTGAGAGGTAGGTTCGACTCCCCAATCTCCTATTTCAAAAAAAAAAAAACAAAGTGAGATAAATTTCTTATATTATTAATTTTAATACCTTATAATTAAATTTATATTATGATTTTATGATAAAATATAAACATTAAAGTGTTTTTCATAATATAATTTTATATTTTATTTAAAATATTTTTTTATTTTAGTATATATTTTTTAAAAATTTTATTGTTATAATTGAGTTAATTATATGTTTAAAATTTTATAATATTATAATTTTAATATCTTATTGTAAAATTAATTATAAAACACATTAAATAGTATTAATAAATTTAGAGTGTATTATTTTTTTTATTTTATAAAAAAGTAAAAATTTGTTTAATTTTTATTTTTACTACATGTTAAAAAACGTTTTTAAATCTCAAGAGTAACTTTATTGGGTGTTTACTCTACAGCCTCTAATCATAATCGAAGATAAAGGAATCAGAAAAACAAATATTCGTTAGGGAAAAAGAACAAGAGAATAATAATTGGTGGGTTAAAAAAAAAAAAGAAAAAATAATAAAAAAACAAAAAGGAAACCTCCACCATTTTCATATAAGAAATGGCTTTGTTTATATCGGCGGGACCTCATGGACCACCGGAGAAGATGCTCCATCCCAATCATCTCTTTCATGGACTATTTTAGAATAGTAATATCTTCTTAAATTAAATAAATTACTACGAAATCTTTTACAATTATTCAATATTTTATATTTCAATTTTGATAATGATATTATTAATTAAGTTTTTAACTTTTTTTTATATATTTTGTCGACCAAATAAATTTATATATTATGATAATATTAATAAAATTTTTAATTTACAGAAAATAATTTTCTATTTAAAAAATTATTTATTTAAAAATAGCTTCATTTTCCTTTTGATTATGTAAATTATCTTAGATATAAGGATTTATCTGACGAGCGAAATTAAAATTCGGTTATTTTTAATGTAATTATGAAATTTCGGAGACAGAATAGTGAATTATAACAAATTCTAATAATCTTATGATATTAATTTTATCATCGAATTATAATTATAAGTAATTAAAAATCAAAATTTTATTATACAAAATTAAAAAATCATACTATAAATGTGAAAAAATGCTAAATATTAGGCCAAATTATAACAAGTTTTTAACTGAATTAGACTTAAAAAATCGAACCCTTCAACCTGTTTAAGGGTTACCTTGACCACAAACCAAAATCAATCTTGAACTGCAAATTTAGCTTACTGGTACTGGATGAGAATTGGATTAGAAACCTGATTGAATCATGGTAAAAACCTGACTGAATCAGAACTAATACCTAGATCAAAATCAAGTGAAAGCGTCTATTTTGGATCTTATAAGATCTTTGATCCAAATCCTGTAATTATGCTACCAATTGATATTCAAAATTTATTGATTCGATTAATTTAAATTTATGTGAAGTATAATTATTAGAAAAGATAAAAAAAAATATTTTTTAATTTTTAAAAATACATCATATACAAAGTTTAAATTTAAAAACTTTCTGAAAAAAAGAAAAAACTCGTGCTATCCTAAAATGCATCTTAAATTTCAATAGCTTCCTCCATTCATTTGAAATTTATATAAATAAAATTCAAATTCATGCAATTTTGAATCGTCCAAAATCCAATTATTTCAGCATAAACAACCTTACCCTATCCGAAACCCTTAAATAATTAATTGAGAAATTTTGAAATGCTAACCCAATCAATGATTAAAAAACTCAAATGGCTCCAATTTACCAATTATCAAATCAATGATTAAACCAACTGCTTTATCAACACCAACTTGCTTGAACCAATTTGTTGTGAAAGAGATTGATTTAAAAAAAAAAATATTACTCAATCTTCATGATACAACAAGCTCACTGGTTCACTCGATTCTGAAAAATGTATTAAAATATTTTTAATATTTTAAAAAGTCTAATAATTAATTTTTTCATTAGTTTTAATCATTAAGTATTGCAAAAAAAAATCTAAATTACTCCTAATATAAAGAGACTCGTTAATAAATTTTTTAAAAATTTAAAAGATCAACTAATAAATTTTTTAAAATTATAAAAACTAAATAGTAAAATATTTTATAAAAATTAATGAAAAAACTAATTAATAAACTTTTTAAAAAGTTAGACACATCTCAATATATTTTTTAAAATTAAAGAACTATATTTTTCAAAATTAAAAAATTAATTAATGAATTCCTTCATATTATGGAGACTAAATAGTAATTTAAAAAACATTCATAGCTACATCAAGGGAGTCCACTTCATCCATAAATTAACAAATTAATAAAATTTCATCTCAATCATTAAGCTGCCAATTCAATTTATTTGTAGCCCATAGCTTTTGTCTCATTAACAAAGCCCAACCCAAGCTCATCAATATTGGTTTAGAAATTGAAATTAAAAAAAAAAAAAAGAAAAATTACTATTAGATCCTTGTAATATATAAAAACTTATTAATTAATCTATTAACTGAAATTTTAAAAAATTAACTAATTAATTTCTCCATTAATTTCAACCATTAAGTGTTAAAAAAAACAAAGTCTAAAATGTCATCAATACATAATGACTAATTAGCATATATTTTCATAAAACTCAGACCAACTAATGAATTTTTTTCATATTATAAAGACTAAATAATATAATATTTAATGGCTATAACTAATAGAATGACTAATTAATAGATTTTTTAAAATTTTAAAGATGTTTTAATTTATTTTTTAAAATTAAAAGACCAACTAATAAGTTTATTAAATAGTAAAATTTCCAAAAAAAGGAACTGAATTACTCCATATGAGCTATTTAACAACAGAAATCTTGGTTCTTGAATATACCCAGCTCCACTAACAGCGACAATGGTGATATCCTCTAATGCAAACCACAATATCATCTTCTTTTTTATTTTTCAGAGAACAAAAAGTTCTCCTTCAAAGGTATGAAAGTGTAATTTAATGATAAAAATAATGCGCAGATGCTGCTAAACTTTCAAAGATTATTTAATTAACTTTTTTTGAAAAACAAAACTCAGCATATTAGAATAATTTCTGCAATTTTCTTGATAATATAAATATATATTATGAAAAGGATGAGGCAGGACAAAAATAAAGAAAACCCAAATATTATAAACTGGATTATTAACAAGCTTCATGGATCACACCTAGGAAAGTGGTCCTGAGTCTAATTTGTCTCTAACTTAATGCTGTCTTTAAATATTTGATCTCGACTTTAGATAAATAATTAAATATGCACTAATCACAGTGTTGTGGAGTATTTTCTGATCTGAGCTCTCTTCATCATCCTACCAAATGCATGATCAGAAGAAAGAAAAATATGAACCACTGTTAACTCTTATTTAAGCATCTCCATAGAGCTTTCTTTATTGAACCAGCATTTCAACAATGGCAGATATGCAAGATTATGCCATACAAATCCTTACCTTCCTAGCTTCCTTCTTCTTTATCCTGATCATCTTTGTCAAATGTAGGAACAAAGTTCGCCTTCCACCGAGCCCCAGAGCCCTGCCAATTATAGGACATATGCACCTTCTGGGTCCTATTCCTCACCAAGCTTTTCACAAACTCTCAATCCGTTATGGACCTTTAGTTTACTTCTTCATTGGCTCAAAGCCTTGTGTTCTTGCTTCCACACCTGAAATGGCAAAAGAGATACTTAAAAACAATGAATCTAATTTCATGAACCGCCCTAAAGTAGCAAACCTTGATTATCTTACCTATGGCTCAGCTGATTTTGCTACCATACCTTATGGACCCCATTGGAAGTTCATGAAGAAACTTTGCATGACCGAATTGTTAGGCAGTCGAACACTAGACCAGTTCCTCCCGATTAGACAGGAAGAGACAAAGCGGTTCTTGAAGCTAGTACTCAAGAAAGCAGAAGCAAAAGAAGCAGTCAATGTTGGAGGAGAGTTGATGAGATTGACAAATAATATAATATCAAGAATGCTGCTGAGAACAAGGTGTTCTGATAAAAAAGATGAAGCTGATGAGGTGAGAAAGCTGGTGAAAGAGTTGAATGAGTTGGGTGCCAAGTTTAATCTGTCAGATACGATTTGGTTCTGCAAGAATTTTGATTTGCAGGGTTTTGAGAAAAGGCTGAAGGATGCTCGAGACAGGTATAACAATATGATGGAAAGGATCATGAAGGAGCATGAAGATGCGAGGAAAAAGAAAAAGGAAGTGGGTGAGGAAGGTGATACAGTGAAGGATTTGCTTGATCTTTTACTTGATATATATGAAGATGAAAATGCAGAGAGGAGATTAACCAGAGAAAACATTAAAGCATTCATAATGGTAAGTTACTGATCTAGAAAACGCATCCTGACCAACAAATTCTAGATATTGCATCAACAAATTCAACACAATCTTCATTCATAACCCATCAAGTAATCAACACACAACATCTTTATATTACTTGTATATAACATAATACTGGAATCGACAATGACATAATTTTTCAAATTTCTCAATTTCACAGAACATATTTGGTGCTGGAACCGATACATCTTCTATTACAGTAGAGTGGGGACTAGCAGAGCTCATCAACCACCCACATGTGATGGAGAAAGCAAAACTGGAGATTGACTCTGTTGTTGGAAAGACCAGACTCGTACAGGAATCAGACATACCTAATCTTCCCTATCTCCAAGCTATAGTAAAAGAAATATTAAGGCTTCACCCCACAGGTCCATTAATCGTGAGAGAATCATCTGAAGATTGTGTAATTGCAGGCTATACAATTCCAGCAAAGACCAGACTATTTGTTAATGTCTGGTCACTTGGTAGGGATCCAAACTACTGGGAAAATCCACTTGAATTTAGGCCACAGAGGTTCACTAGTGAAGAGTGGTGTGCAAAGAGTAACATGCTGGATGTGAGGGGGCAGTATTTTCATCTATTGCCATTTGGTACAGGAAGAAGAAGCTGCCCTGGTGCTTCTCTTGCACTGCAATTTGTTCCAACAACTCTAGCTGCTATGATTCAGTGCTTTGAATGGAAAGTTGGTGATGGAGAGATTAATGGTACTGTTGATATGGAAGAGGGACCAGGGCTAACTCTCCCCAGAGCTCATTCCCTAGTTTGTTTCCCAGTGGCTAGGCTTCGTCCAATTTTGTCAATCTGACAACGGTTTCATGAAGAGGCTAGTATTGTTTAACTTGTGAAATTGGGGCATTAAACAGTTGAAATTGGAAACGTTAATTCTCTGGGGACTTTTGTGGGTGCAAGTGCTATTTTCTTTGAAGTAATTGTACAGTGGGGTTGAAGTAATTGTACAGCGGGGGGATTTGAACCTCCTGTATGTTCTGTTCTTATTTCAGTCCCTACTGAGGTACTGTGGTATGCAACAATGCTTTTCTATTTGTGTGATCAATTAAGGAAGAAAAATAATGCCAATTAATGAGAGAATAGGGTAGCAACAGGCACTGCAAATTCTAAGCTTCTGAGCATGTCTATAAACTTAAGACTGTCATAACAGGGGAGTGGAGGGAAGGGAAGGGAAGGGGAGGGGAGGGGAGGGGATATGCAGTGAGGCAACATCTTTATTTCTGGTTATCTTATGCAGGCCCTTTTATCCTTTTTTTTTTTTTTTTCCCTCTCTAGCTTTCCATACAATTTCGCAAAATATTTTGCATTACATCCCTTAGAAATAAATAAGGTAAGGACCAAAGCATAAAAGAGTTCTCCAGTGACCAAAAGGTTTCTAAACTACCTTTGCAACAGGGTTGATAACGCCAATCTACCACTGGTCGGTGTCCCTGGTCATTGTCATTGAAGATCATAAAATTATCTGTTTGGGGTACAGGAAACACCATGACCATTTTAATTTAATTTCCCTCTTTGCATATTGTAAACCTTCCACAAAATAAGCTCCAAAAGTAGAAGATAATTTTGCAGAACAGCAGACGACATTTCTAGCAATTTCATTCAATAAGATTATTCATAACATATGGACTCCATCTATTGGGCCTAATTCATTAATAGATTATTAAAATTGGTAAACAAAACTCTTTGTAAGAAAAGCTTGAAAACAAAATTTAGGGATAGCTGATCATGACCACTAAACCAAAAATGAAAATTTTCATATTATAACAATTGAGGATTTCTCTAAAAGACAAGCACATGAGGTTTCATGCCTGAGTTGAGAGTGAACCTTGCAGCCGAGTAGCTCTTCAAATTAGGGACTCCTCCAACTGACTTCATCAAAACAGCATCCACAATCGTCCGATATTCCTTCTTCACAGAGGGGAGCTCCTGCACTACAGTTGGTTGGAGTCCATACAAGAACATTTCCATGTTAAAAAACAACGAACAAAGGTGGAAAACAAAGTCCACCAAAGTATAATGCTTCTGGGACACCACACACATCTCTCATTCTCAGAGATGATTGAAAAGATAAAATGAAGTGGCAACATAACGCAGAATTTCAGATTTTATGTGCTTTATCATCAAAAAGTTGAAAAAAAAAAGGAGGTTGTGATTGCAAATCCAAGTAAAAATGAAGAGATATCCTTTTGCAATTAAGTTGCTGAAGAAAATATTTTTCATGCAACTGAACATATTGTTTTCATGCATTATATCTTGGCATCCTTGGCAACAGGCATGTTTATGATGCATTAAGCTTCAAATCTCTGTTTATGCCAACTCAAATGGCGTTGACCAAAGAAAATTATGAGGTAAATAAGTTAAAACTAACTTTTTGGCCTCAAAAAATCCTCCCTCCCCTTCTTTTTCTTCCTTTGAATCTCCTTAGCAAAGTATCCGTCACCAAACTTGTCCATATTGAACCCAAAGATGTCAAGTTTGGTGGAGGTTGGAAATAACACAGGATTGGTTCACACATCTTAGTGGCACACCATTTATCTTAAATGGATTAGCATGGCATGAGAAATCAACATCTAAGCGATAACAGTGTTTAAAACTGTAGAGAAATAACAAAAAGATGCGCTGGAAATTGTAAACAACATTAATCAAAGAGGAGAAGGAATAGATTAATATAAAGATATGTTGGACATGACATCCAAAAGATATGCAAGAAAATAGATAGATATAAGGAGAAAAAGGGGAAGGCGGAGATGCAAGGGAGATTCGCATGTATAAAACAAATTTCAATAAGCAACATAGACAACATGTATTTCCTAATGTTACAACTCCCAATGAGATTCCAATGGGGAAGAAGAAACATCTTTTCCGATATCATTCTATCATGATGATTACATCAAAAGGTAAAGCATCTACAAGATAGAAATTAACCTTCGATTTCAAGTTCTACCATTAGTTTGTAACCATTACTCGAATGATATCCATATCCAAGAAAGATTCAATTCTATAGTAATAGGACCCTTCCTCTCCCATCGTTTATGAAGTAAAACAATGATATAACTCAAAAACAACATATACGCATAACTTGTATTTCTTAAATCATACTGTTAGAAGTGTGTTTAGCAATAACAGCAACAGCAACAGAATAAGCCATCCTGTGCAGAAAAAGGTGGGCAGCTGACCCAGAAAGTCGAGTATCAGAACTTTTATTAGGCAACTATAGTAACACAGCCACTTAAATTATTTTCTGCTAACAACAAATAACATAAATTAATTTTATCCTCTGCCAATGAATTATTGCTAAAGTCAACCTAATCATTAAACTTCAATCTATATTAGAAAAGTCACTAAGAAAACACTAAGAAATAACACAATAGCATTTCAAAACGTGCTCTTCTGAAGGAGTTGTTTCAACCTCAATGTCAAGCAAACACTAAAAAAAAGCATATTTTTATTGTCAAACTACAATAGGAAAAATTTTATTTGGTTATAGGACAATAAATTTGGATGAATTTCTATTTCAAAAGAAAACTAGCAACATTATCATTCTGGAAACAAAGTTAAACTCAATGATTTTAACAACACAATAACTACACCAAAATCGATGAAAAGTTTAATAAACATGTTAAATTGAGTTCAATATCCTTGTATTATCTAGGAAGGCCTAAAGACTTGACATCCTCACCATCCTGAAGTATTATTAACAAGGGGAATTCAAGACAAATCACAAATGAACCAATAAATCAAGAAGCACCAAATAGAAAACCAGAAACAAGTAATTGCCCCGCATCCAGGTCTTATACTAGCTTAACACACAAGAAAACTGATGCATCATAATACGTTTAACTGACAAACCTATAGAAATTGAACTTAATTCATTTGAAAATTGAAATTTAATGGTCCAAGATGATTTTTTTTTCCATTCCCATACACAATTAAGCACTCTAATAAACCCATTACCTGTTCTTACACGAGATAACGGAAACTGGTAGACCAAAATATTCTGAAGCAACAATGAATAACGCCCATACACCATGACTGGAACAATCTTAAATCCAACATTGTACGCATACTTCTCTCTTTCAAACAAAATTCAGATCATCTCAGCCACCTGAAAACGGAACCGGTCATCAAAAGCAAACCAGAAAGGATTGCTTCAAGAAAACAACTCTTCCCCATAAACTCCCCGCCAACAAAATCAACACTGTCCCTGGCGTATACTCTTCCTACATCAAATTAAACACAAAAACTAGGGGGGAAACGCAATTCAAAACCTCATTTCAAAAAGTAAGAAGCTGGCATTGCGCTTACAAGTGACTTCTTCACGTCTTCAACTGGGTAGAGAACTTAGGGGGCCTCTCAGTCGGTTTCTTAGAAGCTGACTTGCGATAGTGAATGGAGAAAATGCCACCATTTTTGGCCTTGATGCCCCAGACAAGAAGCCGCGCTTGCCGTAAATCATCGATCTTGAGTACTTTCCCTCGCCGGGAATCAGATCGTAGGTACGGCTCCTCCTCGGCATCTTCGATTTCAAAGCCATTTTCGGTTGAAGCCCGTGTCTCCTCCGGAGCAACGCTAATATTGGCGCGAAAATGCTATCCTAAAGGACACGTGGTTTGTTGGATAGAAAACTGAATGCGGGTTCGGGTCAACAAGTATGGACCATATGGTCCTGGGCTTTGATTTTCTGCCTTCATCCAATTTAATCCTTCTTATTAAAATAATTAATTTTTATACTATTGAAAAATATAATAACGCTTGCTGCTGAATTTAAATAAATTATAATATAATTTTATTACATTCATTTATCCCCAACAAGGTTAAAGTAATTAATTTAATAAATTTTAAAAATTATTTTAGACTCCGTTATTTACAAAAAATAATTTATATTTAAAAAATATTATTATAAATTTTTTTTAACAAAATAATTTATTTTTTATTATTTAATTTTAATTTAAAAACATGCAAGAAAATATTTTTAAAAAAATATATCAACAAACCATTTATAAATAAATTGCATTACAAATTTTGCTCTAAATAAATTAAATTTTATTATTCATTAGTGGCAATGGCATACGTTGATATTAGAAAAACCAAAATATGTAATATATATATATATATATATATACAAGGATTACCTAGCTTCTATTAGATTTTATTGAGGAAATTCTTAAAATTTAGGTATTAAAAAATTGGTAAGAAGACAAAAAAAAAATTACGTTGAAAATAGGCTGAAAAAATCAAAAACCGAATTGTGATTGAAAAAATTGAAAATTAAATTGTAAAAATATTAAAAATAAAAAAATAATTATAAAAATATAATCAAACCGAATCGAATCGATAAAAATCAGTTCGGCTCGATTATTTCAAACCGAAATTTGTAAATTTGTAAATTTTCTACTTCTAATTGCAGTAGAATAATTCAATAAATATTTCATATAAATTTACTGATAAATATTATCTAAATACATAAAGATAATTCTTAAAAAATCCATATAAATCCATGTAAAATTTAAAAATATGTATAAAATCAGTGTTTCATGTAATAAAAGTATGGGAAAATTACTTCTTAGTCCCTGAGGTTTAACGTAATTAACACTTCTGTCCCTCTATTTTGGCGACCCAACACTTAAGTCCCTCACTTTCTCTTCCGTCCAAATTCGCAGTCCTTCCGTCCATTTAAACCGTTTGGTCAAAGAGTCAAAAGTGAGAGGTGATAATTTTTTCCAGAAATACCCTTCTCTTAATGTGAAATTCCTTTTTTTTTTTTTTCTCTTTCATGCTTTCTCTCTCCAGTTGCAGAAGAAGAAGAAGAAGAAGAAGAAGAAGAAGAAGAAGAAGAAGAAGAAGAAGAAGAAGAAGAAGAAGAAGAAGCTGCTGCAGAAAGAGTAGGAAGAAGAAGAAGAAGAAGAAAGAAGAAAGAAGAAGAAGAAAGAAGAAAGAAGAGGAAGAAAGAAGAAAGAAGAAGAAGAAGAAGCTGCTGCAGAAAGAGTAGGAAGAAGAAGAAGAAGAAGAAAGAAGAAGAAAGAAGAAGAAGAAGAAGAAAGAAGAAGAAGAAGAAGAAGTTGCAGAAAGGGGAAGAAGAAGAAGAAGAAGAAGAAAGAAGAAGAAAGAAGAAGAAGAAGAAGAAAGAAGAAGAAGAAGAAGAAGTTGCAGAGAGGGGAAGAAGAAGAAGAAGAAGAAGAAGAAGAAGAAGAAGAAGAAGAAGAAGAAGAAGAAGAAGAAGAGGGTTAATTTTGTCAATTCACGTGTTCTAAACGGCTATTTTGGACGGAAGGACTACGAAGTTGGACAGAAAAGAAAGTGAGGGACTTAAGTGTTGGATCGCCAAAATAGAGGGACAGAAGTGTTAATTACGTTAAACCTCAGGGACTACAAAATAATTTTCCCTAAAAGTATATATAAAATCGATTATTCGATTTGTCAGTTATTTAACACGTTTAAACCGAACCGAACCGAAAACCAAATAAGCTGGAAAATACTAACCCAACCGAACTGAATATTACGATTAACCAAACCATTAAATCGAAATTGATCGATTCGGTTCGATTTTTCAGTTCAAACCGATTTATGCTCTCCCATACTTGAAAATTGAAAAAGGGAAGATTTAAATTTGAGTCTAAATATAAAACTTTAACGGTTTCAATAATTGTACTTAAATATTTTTTGTTTAACCATTATACCTTAAATTATAGCAATTTGAAATAAATATACCATGTTATTGTAAATTTGCAATGGACTCTCCCCAACAAAAGTGTATTGTTAAAAAATAAAATAAAAATTTAAGATGTAACTATAAAATGTGAAATTTTGAGTTTTTTCTTTTTTAAAAAAAATCTAAATTTATTTTAAATTTTTGTTTTTCACTTATTTTCATTCTTTTTCTTTAAAATATAACTGTCTTAGGTAGTTTTAAACAGTTTTGTGGTGGGTCGTGTAATACTCAGCTAAATCAATCTTCAAGTTTGGCCGCCAAACATAACTCCACTGGCCATCTATAAAAGGGCTCCAGCCGAAAAGGAGAGGGCTCTTTCTCCATTTGCAGGCACAGATAAGTCTATGCATCCTCTTTGATGATTTTGAATTTGTTCCTTCATTTTTTCTTCAAAGGATTCTCAATTTTTTTCTCGGTTTTGAAGTTTTAAGTTTTGGGTAAAGATTTTAAAGTCAAAAGCAGTCAAACCTCTTTCTCCTCTCTCAAAATCCTTGCTGCAGTTGTAAATTAGTCTCTAGAAGGTAAACTATCCTTGCCTCTCTTCTGTCATTTGAGTTTTTAAAAGATTCATGAGTTGTTTCAAGAGTTTAGCTATGAATGCAAAATCTTTTAGACATTTTAGATTTTAAGTTTGAATGTTGCGCCTTGATCCATGTTTTTTGAATGTATCTTGAAGTTTGGGTTAGCTTTAAGTGCTTCTTATATGTTGAGTTGTGTATGGTTGCTTTTAAGCTTCTGCATAAATGTTTGGAAACATTTTGGTGGTTGTTAGCTGAGGCAGAATCAGGTTCTGCCTTGCAGAAGAACCCAGATTCGGCAGCTAAAGCCAAGTTGAGCCGCTGAACCAGCCTGTGAAGGCTGCCTTTTGGCCGCCTAACTTACTTCCGAAAGTTTGACTTTGGGATCTGTAAGGAGACTTTAGGCCATTGAACCTACCACTGAAAGTCCCCTGCCTAGCCGTTTCCAACTCGTTTTCCTACATGTTCTCTTATATATTTTTAGGTGTTTCTTGGGGGTAGTTTTAAGTGTTGTAAAAGTTATGTTTGGTCCCTCATTTAAGTTCATATGTGTTAGATCGGACTTGAGAGACCGT
Organism: Manihot esculenta; assembly: GCF_001659605.2. NCBI lineage: Eukaryota > Viridiplantae > Streptophyta > Magnoliopsida > Malpighiales > Euphorbiaceae > Manihot > Manihot esculenta. Next base: position 4,650,132 of record NC_035168.2, on the reverse strand, counting down.
AGAGGCTTGCAGTGAGATAATTGCTTCAGAGCTAGGTTTGTATCAGCCAGAGGTGAGTAAAACTAAACTAAACTGAACTATTATTTTAAAGAAATTAAACGTTTTAAGCATGTTCATACATAGGGATGGCAGGCGGGCGGATTTTTACGGGTACCCGATCCGTCCAAACCCTATTAGGACGGATTTGGGTTCTTACAAAACGGATTTGGGCGGATTCGGATTTAAAAATTTTTACCCGTCTCGGATTCGGGTAGGGTTCGGACTTAAGTGATCGGATACCCGTTACCCGAACCCGGATACCTATACTAATAACACTAACCCTAATCCCTAATATTTATTTTTTCATTTTACTCGGTCATACACAACTCTCTCTCTCCGTCGGCGCTTCTGCTTCCCTTCCCATAATTTCCAATCGCATTTCTCCCCCATTTCACTGACGACTGCCGGCAGTCCAGTGAGCACCGACGGCGTCTCGTTTATCTCTTAAGCGATGATAAATCTTCTCTCTCAATTCTAGTCCAATAGCGGACTAACAGCATAAAGGCGCCACACGCCAAACGTCGACGTAGGGAGAGAGAGAGGGAGAGGAAGCTGTGAGAGTGAGAAAGCGAGAAGAAAGCCATTTCTCAGTTCTCACCACCTCGCCGGAGAAAGAGTACGTCTCAACTCTCTACTAGCTTAATGCCGGTTCTTTTACCTCTCTTTTCTTATAAATATCACGCTATTCTTGGTCGATATATATTAATATTATCTCTATCTCTCGATCCGCTCATTTCACCTTTCTCTCATTTTCCCCAGATAATTTTGCTTCTTGTTCATGCGGTACCACACGTTTTCACATTTTCTTTTCTTTTGTATCTTTAATCACTTAACCTGTTTTCGAGATCAATTTATTCTCTTTGATCCTGTAATTACCATCTTCGTTTCTGGTTATCGTCTTCTAGTTTCTATGCTTCTGTTGTAAATTTAGCTATATTTTTAATTTGTTTCAAGATTTTAGATGTCTTGAGCTAAATTTGTTTATTGTGTAATTTGATTTCTCATTTTCTGTTTGGCAAGAAAGAAAATTATTGTGATGGTTATTTTTTACCCACAGCTTCTTGTACTTTCGTGTTTATGGTTACTTTGTGGCTGATTTGCACTCCACTGTTTCTTTGCAGAAACGGTGGATAATTAGTAAAAAAATCGGATTCGGTCGGGTTCGGGTATTGTGCGGGTATTGTTAAACGGATTTAGGATGGGTACGGGTATTAAAATTAAAATACTAAACGGGTTTGGAACGGGTTCGGGAATTTTATATATATTCGGGTTCGGATTTGGGTACTCTCAATTTCGCGGGTACCCTACCCGTTGCCATTCCTATTCATACATCACGAATGTCATGTATATATGCACCACAAAAAAATAGGCTATCAGCGACGGATTTAGCGACGGAAATTACTTCCGTCGGAAAAGAAAATTTTAGCGACGGAATTAGCGACGGATCAGCGACGAATACTAAATGTGTATATTTCTGACGGATTAGCGACGGATTTTTAAAATTTTAGCGACGGAATTTATTCTGTCGCTAATCCGTCAGAAAATATGAAAAATATAAAAAAAAACCTAATCCATCTCTTTCATCCCCCCTTTAATTTCAGCCGTCCTCTCTCCTCTCCTCTCCTCTCCTCTCCTCTCCTTGACGCCCCACTAGGGGTGAGCAGAATCCGGTTCAAACCGAAAAAACCGACCGAATCGAACCGATTTGAAAATTTAGTTCGGTTTTTTATACATTTCGGTTCGGTTCGGTTTTAAATTTCAGAAATTTTAGTTATTTCGGTTCGGTTTGATTTTGATCAGAAAAAAACCGAAAAAACCGAACCGAACCGATTAGGGATAATAATATGTTTTTTCAATAATATAGAGAAATTAAATTATATTAAAATTAAAATATTTTAATTAAATTTTAAAATACTAAAAATAAAGTGTAAAAAATTAAAAAAATATTAAAAATCGAAACTGATCAAACCGAACCGAATCGAACCGAATCAGACCGGTTCGGTTCGATTCGGTTTCTGACCAAAATCGGTTCGGTTCGGTTTTTATAAAAACTAAAATTTCGGTTTTCGGTTTATTCGGTTCGGTTCGGTTTTGAACCGAACCGACCGAATGCTCACCCCTACGCCCCACCCTTGTCCGTGCCGCAATCACCGTCGCCGCTGCCGTCGCTGCTAATCCCGCTAGTGTCGCCGCTACTGGACGCTCCTCTCGCCACCACAACCGTTGCCGCTCCCGCTGCCGCTCCAGCTGCCGCTCCCGCTGCCGCTCGCCACTGCCTATCAGGTGAGTGTCTAGTTTGAGTTTTAGTTTCTTTTTTATTATATCATTAGAATTTTGAGTTGTGCTTTCTAAATATGTTATGATATAATGAAAATATAATTTATTTAGTTATAAATTTATATTAATCAAAATATATCTTTAGTTTTACTAATTATATTTTAAAAAAATTATTGAAATTGGTCAAGATTTGAGCTAGCTGAACTCAAAAGAAACAATGATATGGCAATAAAGGTTCCATGGAAATTTTATATGATAATTAATTGCCTTCATTTCTTTCAATTTTTTTTTTAAAAAAAAATAATAATGGAATTGAAGGTGAGCTACTGCTGTGCACAGCAGCACCTGATGTGCAGCATGCTGTGCAGCAGTTGGTGCTGCTGCACACAGCAGCACCTGCTGCTACTGTGCAGCAGCACCTGCTGCGCGCTGCTGCACCTTTCTTTTGTAATTTTTTTGTAATTTTTTTAATTATTGTGCAGCAGCAGATACACCTTTATTTTGTAATTTTTTTTAATTATTGTAAACATTTATATGAAAAATTATTCAGTTTTTTTATAACTCATTTTTATAACTTTTGATATGTATAGTTCGGCTCTATTTTGATATGTATTGTTAAATTGATTAGTGTGTTTTATTTGTTAAATTAGTATATAATTAGAGTTGAATTTGTTTATATTTCAGAATATATTTATCATGTCGGTAGATCGTAGTTGGATGTATGAGCGACTAGATCAAAATGGCTTCCTTAATTCTGAATTTGAGATTGGAGTAGAGACATTTCTAAATTTTGCCTATTCACAAGTACAGTTTATATGCCAAGATAAAATTCGTTGTCCATGTTCTAAGTGTCAGAATAGAAAATTTCAAAATAGGCAATATGTTACTTATCATCTTTGCAAAAATGGATTTGTTGGAGGGTACACTAAGTGGATTGCGCATGGTGAATCTATCACTCATGAAATAAATTCTGAACAACTTGAGGAACAGTCTACTGATTATCTTGCTACAACCAACAATGTCAATGATTATAGAAGCATGGTCACAGAAGCAATGGATATAAATTGTGGTACATTTGGAGTTGGTAATTCTGAAATGGACAATCAAACCATGGAACAGAATTTAGAAGTTTCAAAATTCTATGAATTGTTACATGATGCGGATGTGCCGTTATGGGAAGGCTGCAATAATCATACCAAGTTATCTGCTGTATCTCAATTACTGAACTTAATGTTAGAATTTCACATCAGTCATAGTTGTTTTGATAAGTTTATGGGAACAGTAAAAAGTATGCTACCAGAAGGAAACCTCTTACCGGATAATTTTTATAATACGAAGAAGATGATGTCCACTCTAGGCCTTGGTTATACAAAAATCGATGTTTGTGTAAACAATTGTATGTTGTACTTTCAAGAAAACATCGACAGAACATCATGTACAATATGTGGTCACCCTCGATATAAACCAATACAATCATTTGTGGGGCGACGGAAAAAGAGACCATTTAAAGTGTTGCGATATCTGCCTTTAATTCCCAGACTCCAAAGACTTTTTATGTCATCCAAAACTGCTCAGCATATGGTTTGGCATGCTTCTAACCAACATGTAGATGGTAGTATGGTGCATCCTGTTGATAGTGAGGCATGGAAACATTTTGATCGCACCCACTCTTGGTTTGCATCTGATCCAAGAAATGTTCGGCTTGGATTATGTACTGATGGATTCAACCCTTTTGGACAACGGTCTAAGCCGTATTCTTGTTGGCCCGTAATTGTTGTAGTTTACAATTTACCTCCATGGATGGCAATGAAAAAACCTTACATGTTTCTGAATATGGTAATTCCAGGTCCTAAAAGCCCTGGAAAAAGCTTGGATATTTTTTTGAGGCCTTTGATTGATGAGTTGAAAATATTGTGGCATGAAGGAGTTTGGACTCATGATGCTAATTCTAACCAAAACTTTCAAATGAAAGCAGCACTGTTATGGACAATAAGTGATTTTCCTGCATATGGTATGTTATCTGGATGGAGCACACATGGTAGAATGTCATGTCCATATTGTATGGAAAATAGTAAGGCCTTTGTACTTCAGCACGGTGGGAAGCCATCTTTTTTTATTGTCATCGTCAATTCCTTCCTATTAACCATCCATATCAAAGACAGAAAGATAAATTTAAAAAAGGTTTCATAGAAAAAACTCCTCCTCCTCCTCGTATGACAGGTGATATTATACAACATCGAGTTAATTTGTTGAGTGATGTTGTGTTTGGAACAACTACTGGCAAGCAAACTATACCGGGGTTTGGAGTACAGCATAACTGGGTAAAAAAGAGTATATTTTGGGAGCTTCCATATTGGCAATCAAATTTACTTCGACATAATTTGGATGTTATGCATATAGAAAAGAATGTGTTTGATAATATATTCTACACAGTTATGGATGTGAATGGAAAATCAAAGGACAATATCAAGGCACGACAAGATTTAAAAGTCTATTGCAATCGTCCTGAGTTAGAATTGTTGTATAATAATGGTAAAGTATACAAACCTAAAGCCACTTATTCTTTGAATAAAGAACAGAAACGGTCAATTTGTCAGTGGCTTAAGGATTTGAGGTTACCTGACGGCTATGCTTCGAACATTGCTCAGTCTGTTAGTGTGAATGATTGTAAATTTTATGGATTAAAAAGTCATGATTGCCACATATTGATGCAAAGACTGATACCAATTGCATTTCGTGACATATTGCCTGAAGCGGTTTGGAATGCTTTGACTGAGTTGAGTCATTTTTTTAGAGACATAACTGCAACCACACTCACAGAAGAAAATATGAATATCTTAGAGAAAAATATTGTTGAGAGCATTTGCAAGTTGGAGAAGATATTCCCACCTGGTTTCTTTGACTCAATGGAGCATTTACCTATTCACTTGGCATACGAGGCAAAAGTAGGTGGACCTGTGCAATATCGTTGGATGTATCCCTTTGAACGGTAAATACAACACTAAATCTTTACATATGGTGTATTGTAAATAAATGTCAAATAAATCAACTAACAGTCTAATTATTCTTTTACTAGATACCTCTTTGACTTGAAGAAAAAAGTCAAAAATAAAGCTTCTGTTGAGGGTTCAATTGTTGAGGCATATCTTATTGAGGAAATTTCATCTTTTTGCTCACACTACTTTGAGCCATCTATCTCGACAAGGCTAAATAGAGTTCCAAGAAATGATGATGGTGGACATGTAGAACCTATGGGACGCCTTTCGATTTTCACTCATGCAGGTCGACCTTTTGGGCAGTTGGAACATGGCAGAATGTTGTCAAATGAAGAGTACTGTGCAGCACATTTATATGTGTTATTGAATTGTCCTGAAATTGATCCGTTTATTGAGTAAGTGATTTAAATTAAGTATTAACATTTTACTCATATAAAATAAAATATGATACAAAAAAATTAATTTGTTTGTGTAGGATTTTTTATTCTCATTTTCGAGAAACAATACCAAATATCAGCGATCAACAAATTGAGCAAATGCGAGAGCGAGAACTGGCTAATTGGTTAAAAGACTATGTAAGTATTGCAATTGATGATTTGAGCATTTGCATTATTATTGACTTCTAACTTAATATTTCAACATTAGGTGGGAAGGAACGAAGTTGATAACTGCATTTATCAAATAGCTCAAGGGCCCAGCCGAAAAGTACAATCATATAAAGGATATTTTGTGAATGGATTTAAATTTCATCGACATGATTATGGCAGAGAGCGAAAAACATTAAATAGTGGTGTATGGGTCAAAGGAAGTTATTATAATGAATATGAAAGTGATTACTATGGCTTGCTGAATGAGGTATTAGAATTAGAGTACTTTGGAGAGAAAAACAAGATAATCCTTTTCAAGTGTGAATGGTTTGACACTAATAGAGGGGTAAGGGTCCATCCTCAACATGGTCTTGTGGAAATCAATGTCAAATTAAGGCTAGCATCATCTGATCCATTTATTTTAGCTCAACAAGCTCATCAAGTTTGTTATATTAAATATCCTAAAATCAATAAAGTCAGAGTTGACTGGTGTGCGGTTTTCAAAACCAAAGCTAGGAGCACTTACAATATTGGACCTTCCATGGTTAACAACAATTCAAATGAGCAAAACTCCAATGATGTTGCTTATCAAGAGGATGATGTCTCAAGACCTCAAGAAATTGTACCAACAACCGAACTTGATGATCCCACAATGTTACTTGATTCAAGTAGTATGGTTGAGGTGGATGTTAATGAATTGTAACAAGTGCAACAACCACTTGAAGTGGTGGAAGATGAAGATGAGGATGTAGAGGAAGAGGAAGAGGGAGAGGATGAGGAAGAGGAAGAAGACACTGAAGAGTCAGATGACGATTTAGAAGTTGATGGTATTGATAGTGATGATGATGTCAACTTAGAAGATGATTCTGAATGATACATTGTAAAGTATATCATATTTTTATATATATTCATAGACTTAATATTTGATTATTATTTTTTCTATTGTTTGTCTTTATTGTTAATTAAAACTAATGGACAATTATTTTTTCAGATGCCTCGAAGAGCAGTATCATCTAGAGATAGAGGACATAGCCAGCAGCTCTCTATGAATGAAACAGATAATCCAACTGCAGATTGTACTTCTCTATCAGATGATTCAACAAATTCATAGATTAGTTTTTAGTTTTATGAACATTGTTAAGTATTATTGATTTATTTTAAATTTTATGACGATTGTTAAGTATTATGAACATTACTTATAATTATTATGAATGATATTTGATTTATATTTAATATGATTCTTACTTATAAATTATTTGATTATACAGGGAATATCTAAATAAAAACAGGGAATTATTTTTTGTGATTGAATTTTAACATATTAGCGACGGATTAGCGATGGATTTGTGAGAAAATTTTTTTAAAATGTGTTAATATTTCCGACGGAAAATTTCCGTCGCTAATTATTTCCGACGGATTAGCGACAGAATGTTCATCGGATGAATTGGAATTTCCGACGGATTTAGCGACAAACGTTTTTCGTCGCTAAATTTTTCCGACTGAATTTTCTATCGGAAAACCGTCGTAAATTTTTCCGACGGAGTTTAAATCCGTCGGAAATCCGTCGCTACTATTTCCGACGGAATTGTAATCTGTCGGAAAAAATTAGCGACATGACTTTAAGCGACGGACTTGAGTCCGTCGCAAATCCGTCGCTGAAAGTTTCAGCGACGGATTTTTTGCTTTCAGCGACGGAAAAATCCGTCACTGATACCCTATTTTTCTGTAGTGATGATTAGGTTGTTTTGCATTAGAATTCACGAATATGATGTATTGCATAATTAATTGTTGTTGTGGATGGATGTTGGATGACCCACTAGCCCTCGACCATGCTATGATATGCTATGATGGACATGGAAAGACCAGGACTTGCCCATTCTACGCCCTTAATACTATGTAAGGGAAAAATCAAGGTTGCCCATTCTACGCCCCTGGTACTATGGATATGTTATATTATGTTTAAGAGGAAGTCCTGAGCAGCACCCATTGTGGGTTGGAGACTTTTGAAATTATAGAGGGTTACTGGTAATAAGTCCATCTTAATGTAAATTATTTGTATTGTGACACATTCATACCATTATATGTTTTATTAAACTACTTTTGTTTATGTTTCTGCTCACTAAACTCTTATAACTTATTTTTTTCCCCTAACCCCAGATTTATAGAGGTCAGCAAAGTTGTTTGGTATAGTTCTGTTATAATAGTATAGCTGTGGACATGTAATTTCATATTGTGGATGAGAATTGTGTTTTGTCCGAGTTTCCTTTTATAATCCTTTGTTTATGATCTTTTTATGTAAAAATTTTAAAATATAAGTTATGTTTGAACCAAACTTGAGACATGTAATATTGATCATACTAGAGCATTTGATGAGGACTCTAGTATGAGTTTTATGTTTTTCAGTTGTGATACATGCACATGTCGAGTTTCGATTCATGAAATGAAAATATTTTATATGCTTGTGTAATCATATATGGGATTATATCATTATATCAGGTATAAAATGATGTATATAGGCTTGTTATGGGCTCCGGTGACTTTAAGTCGATCTGAACTCTAGCGCCGGTAACGGTCTTATTTTTGGAACGTTATAGAGTAGTATCAAAGTCTTAGGTTTATATAGTCGGACATAGAGTGTTGAGCTACTAAATATTATAAAGGGCAAACACAATTAGGAAAAGTTATGTCCACTAGGAATAGGATGTAGAGTTTTGTCTTGATGCATGTATGATGATGTGAAATGTCATGACTATATGCATGTGCATTGATGATATGATATGTATGATGTGGGTTGATATGTATGATGTGGGCTCATGTGTACCCACATGAACCATAAGATACTAATGTTTATGTATTTAATGTTGTTTTCCAGTTTGGTTCATCGGTATCCTACCTGAAAATGAGGGTATGAATACCCTTTTCCCTGCCGCTCCATCAAGACCACGGACAAGTAAAAATAACAAGAGAAAAGCGTCAAGGGATCCTAGAAGGTCTTTTGATGTAAACAAAAAAAAGAATAGATCTGAGTAGAATGTCTGCAAATGTCAAAGAGTCAGTGGGTAATGATCAGATGAGAGATAAAATTTTGGGCATGAGTTTCGAAGGAGAAGATGTGGGAAAGCCTGAAGGAGGAACAAAAGGTGCTTGGATCTCAGGATCTACCTATCCACCTCAGTACCAACTTTACTCACAGGGACTCAAGTATTTATTGGGAGATTTATCGAAACACTTCAGCTACCGTCCATACCTTCGAAAATACCTTAATTCAATAAGATTATTAATGATTGTGAGTCTGACTGGACTTTATTATAGGTTCTAAATCAAGCTACTATAGTTGTCCATCTTATGTCACAGGTAGTTATATGTTATGTTTATCTTTAAGTTTGATATGTTTCTCCAAAAAATTTTGTAGTTCTCTTCTGTCTCATGAGATTTCTGATTTTGAAACTTAATTTCAGCGTAATGTTTTTAGATTTAAAAAATAACAATTTAGAAAAAAATTATAAGCAGAAATTCTAATAATAATAATAATAATATATAAATTACTTATTGCTGCTATAAAATTGTGAATACAATTTTTTTCAATAAAATTACAATTACACCGTTAAAATTTATTTATAATAATAAATATTATTGTTTATATTAATTAATACAAATTTTATTGTTATTATATTTTCTTATATACCAATACTGGTATTATATATTAATTTTTATTGGAAGTAAAATTAATATTACTATAAAAAAAATTTATTAATTTTAATATTTGAGCTTAGTAAATTATTTCAAATTAAGTTTTATGATTGGTGAAGCAATCTTGTGCAATACCCTAATGATAATTGCCTAGTATGTGAATTAAGACTTTAATTTATAATAAAATTCAGTTTAAACATGCTATTAATTAACAATTCTGGAACTTTACAACATCAATTTATAAATTTAAAAACCATTCAAAATGGGATTGAATCTGTATTTAAGTTCAACGAAAATTTTTGTTTTTTAAATTTCATTTTTATTCTTTTTCTAATTTATTATCAAATTTACCAAACAAATTTAATTTTTATATCATTGTAGCTCTGTTGTAAATTAGACAGATTCAACCTTTTCCAATTTCATTTCTATTAAGTAATTTCCTATTGAAATACTAAATTAATTATAAATTGATAAATAAAAATAATATAATTCTAAAAAATAGTAATTATCCTTAAAATATAAATGAAAATTAAGTTTTATGAGAATCCCATTAATGTTTATTTAATTATCATTTTATAATTGATTTATGTCAATATAATTTAATTACTTTACTTTTATGTTTAAAATAATTAAAGAAAATACTTATTTATTTTTTAAAATTTTTTAATACAATTAAAATTATATAATATCTTTTAATTGGAAAAATAATTAAACAGATAAAATAAGAAAATAATTTATTTTAAAACAAATAAATATATTATGAAGTATAATTATGACTAATGACCTCTAAAACCCCAAAATCTCAAATGGAAAATGCCAAAAACTGGAAACTGAAAAGCTTAGAAAATTGTCAGTTTTCTCTCGGAAGCCAATGACCTAATTAGAATCAATGCATGGAGAGAGCTACACTGCCACACCTAACAGCCTTCTTCTCTCTTCTCCATCTCCACATAAACCCTTTTGTCTTCACTCTCCCAAACCTCCACCACCACCCCCTCCTCCTCCACCACCTCCTCCACCTCCTTCTATCCTGTTGTTACAAATCATGTTAAGAGGAAAAGAGAGGAAGAAAGTTCTACTTCTTTAAATTTAACCTACCCTTTTGTCTATGATCTATACATAATCTCTGTAGAAAGTAAGCAAAAGAAACATCATCAAAAGAAAATATCTATATTTTTAATAATGATTGAGAGAGAGAAGAGATAGAGATATATAGATATACTAAATTTAAGATATAAAAGTAGTTGCTATTGTTTCTTTCTAGGGTTTATCACTCTTGCCGGGGACGAGCTAACCACAGAGTGCTCAGAGCTCGGAGACGATGGAAGTACTCGGCGATTGACAAAAAACACCTTGCTGCTTGCCGAGCTGTCAACAGCTGATGCAGTCGATGAAGGGTTTGATGTCTAAGATTATCTGCCTGTGAGTATAAAATTCCATCAACTTTTATTAACAGAAAAAAAAAAATCTATATTTATAATATTTTAAAAACATAAAATATTGCTTACACTTAATTTAATTGACTTTGAGAGCAATATTAAGAATAATTAGGTTGAATTATTCAATTTTTAAGACTAAAATGGGTATCTACCATGACTTTATGATATTAATTTAATGTCAAATGGGATGAAATAGAAGAAAATTGGGTTGTTTTGTTCTAAGTAAAATAGTTTGTGGGTATATTCTTAATTTTGATAATTGATAGGGAAAAAACTACAAAATAAAATAATTAATTTGGAATTTATGGTAATGGGTCAATTTCAATCAATCCTATTCTTTGATTCTAAGTTTCCACAGCTGATTATGTTAAAAATTCCATAGATTTTAATGATGTTCATGCATTAATTTAGACCAAATTAATTGAAAAAATAAATTCAAAGCACAACAAAATTCAAGATAAATTATTTCATGCAAATATTTTACATACAATTAATAAATTTTAATTATTAATAAATGATTAATAATGAGTTATATAACTAATCAACAACTATTTCAAAATTTCCACACCATGATTTCATAGATTTCTTTATCAAAATTCTACTCCCCTTAATTTTATTTTTTAATGGAAATTGAAGATTAAAGGAATAGAATCTAAAATCTATCAGATTTAGTCAGATGCACTTACCATCAGACTAAATCTGTGAGTGCTCTACTCCCCTTAATTGTTATTTTTTTTTATTTCACCTAATTAACTATTTCAATTAAAATAATGTTGAAAAAGAAAGAAAAATACTAATATAGATTTTAATAAATTATAAAAAAAATTAGTGGAAATAAGGGTACAATTTTGAAAAAAAAAATATTTCTTAAAGAGAAAGAATTTTAGATAAAGCAATTTTTAAAAAGAACATTGACATTGAGTAAATATCAATGCATTTAAATTCTAATATTTATAAGGGAAAAGGGTTGATTAGCTGAATTTAGCAAATATTTTTGTGAATTTGTTATTGAAAATTAAAAAAAAAAAAAAAAAAAAAAAAAAAAAACCTAAATGATATCTAATTAGACCATTTAAAAATTGCTTTTTCAACTTAGATATTTTCATGAATCAATTGTTATGTATAATAAATAAATTTTATTTAATAAAATTCACATAAATTTTATTTAAAAATTCACATAAATTCTATTATCATTTGTAATTAAAATAAAATTATCATTCTAAAATTTATCATATGAGAAAGGATTTGGATTTTTTTCCCAAGGTAAATCAAAACTCAGTGGAGAATAAACTGCATTTGTCCTCTTCAAGTCAGACGGTTACGACCATTACATCATCAAAACATGGGCTTATTATTATTAGGGACTTGTTGATTTAATGTTTTATTTGTGGGGATACAACCTTCTGTCTGATGCCATGTCGTACACATTTGCCATTAGGTTTTATGGAAAAAAAATTTTTGTAGACCTAGCTGTATGTATTGATAATGTAAAACGATAGTGAATGTCGGCTTAAAATTTTATATATTTGTATTATAAATACATATAGATAGATAAAAATTATCTTAAGTAATTCTCTGAATAAAATTCATTACTCTCATATATTTTAATTAATAATTTATATAAATTTTTTTATTAATAATTTTCATTTAAAAATTTAATATTTTAAAAAAATTTAAATTTTAAATTTTAAATAAAAACATATAAATTTTTTTATAAATATTATTATAAAATATATATTTTTATATTAAATTAATTATTTATATAAACAAATTCGGATAATAAATACCTATAAATAAAATATAAATTTCTTATGAATATTATTTTTAAATTTGAATTTATTTCAAACCTAACTGTAATTATCTAAATCTATTTTATTAAAATTTAATCGAATTAAGTACTAAAAAATATTCGACTTGTACCTATCCCATAAACAACCACTACAAAAGGGTGAAACATGGGGCAGTTTCATGTGTTTGGGGCAGATTTTCCCAACCCAAAATAGCAACAGATTCTTGTTGGAATGGACCATTCAGTAAAATGGTATCAAAAAAAAAAAAATTATGTGCATCCTTAATTAATTATATTTTTTTCTTTGAAATTTAATAATTTAATTATAAAATTTATTTATTTATTTATTCAATTTTCATTAATTTATTAATATTACTCAATAATTTTCCGTGCCAAAAATTGATTAAGGAAGTGAGAGAGAGATATATATACCTGTCTAACAAAACCTTCAAGTGTAGATAGCTTGTTCATGGCCACAGCCATTTGTCCCATATAGTTACCCATATTAGGAGGGCAGCTCAATGAATCAGAAGCTATAGTATCTGACAGAGATTGATTCAAAGCTTCAAGTCCTTGTGAGAGAGCTTCTTCAGCCTCCTGTGTGGATTGCTGCAACCCACATATCCCTAATATTTGCTGCTCTGTTAATGGCTCTACTTGGTTCAAAATAATCTGAAAAAATAATTAATATTAAAATTTTTATTTATATGAGACAATTAAAAAAATAACTATTAATTCACTAAAATATCTTTATTCACATGTCATAATTCTTCTGGCGTAGAGATCAATAAAAAAGATGGAATATCAATCCGTAGTAAATTATTTACTAGAGACCAAAAGGAGAGAAGAAAATAAAAACAAAAACATCGTAACTATCAACAAGACAAGGAGAGGAGATCAGACAGACAGGGATTAGAAAAACCGTACGCAATTCTTGCCTTCCTTTTTTTCTATGGCAGTGTAATCGTTAAGTTTTATTACCAGACAATAGCTTTATGGGATTGGCACCTAACTCTACCCTTTAGTAGAAACCATCACGGTACCTTTCGTCATTCTTTGATTTTGATCTTCTTGTTTGTTTTTTAGCTGCCCATCTATTCTCATTTCCAACGCTACCAACAACTTGCACCATGCAATGATAACGTCTTGTATATGCATATGTGCTTCACTAGTAAATTTTCCATTTTGGTCTGTACACTCCACTAATTTATAAATTTTATATAAAATAAAACAAAAGAATTATCTAAATTGAATCTATATAAAATTGTAGTGTAAAATAATAATAAAATTTACGTAAAATTCTATATATTTATACAATCAAATACATATAAATTTAATTTAGATAAAAATTATTTATAAAATAAAATCATGAAAGATCCTATCTATAAAGAAAAATTCTATTTATAAACACATTTTAATATATTATTCAAAAGTTTATCTAATGAATTTTCGTATTAAAAGACTAAATAAAAAAAAATTTTCATTTTATTATAATTGTTGAAGGTAGTAGGTCATCCTCGATCAACCGATATCATAAATCTATATAGCAGCTTCACCATATAAGAATTTCTTCTAGGGTAGAGATGGGATTATTGAATTATTAAATCTGGTAATATAAATTTTTCCTTTGATTATTAAATATAAATCTCAAAAAAATTGGATTTATATTGTAATTACATGAAATCATGAGTTACGTAAAGCCTGTCTAGTAAAATCTTGACCTAATTTTCCGTTAATCAATGCATGTCATTTTCTTGTCACTGATCACGTTATCAATGTCATATTCTGCTTGTAATTTGCTAAGAATTTGGAGAATATCTCATTCAAATTTATATATAAAAAAAAAAGGATGGGGTTTGAGTAACCTTGATGAGATCTGAAGGCCGGAAATCTCCAATCCAAATGAAGCAACGCTCGGCAGGAGTCTTCCACATACCAGAAACAAGATGGAAGACGTCGGATTTGGCAACCATGGCTTTGAGGCTCATCACCTCATCATACTGAGCTAAGCAGTTGTCCACAAAGAGCCTGAGTTCGTTTTCAGGTAGATGTTCCTGCACCGCCGCTCGAAGCTCACATGTGAGACGATGGTGCTCCTCTAGCCATCTTGTATACTCCACGTCGAACACCGCAGCATCTACAATGCTCAAGAACGAACGTTTTACTCCCTGAGAAATGTAAAAACTTGAAAGAAAATTAAAGAGATAGAATATTTTACCTGAGCTAATAGTGCTGATACCTGCAGGAAGGCCTTGATCTCCACCAAGAAGACCTCCTCCTCCACCAAAGAATATACCCTAATAGTTAAGCAGATAAGGGTTTCAGATCTTCAGAAGATTAGTAGCTATATACTACAAGAAATTAGAGTTATAATGGAGATAAAAGTCACACTAAATATGTAAATTCGCCATTAAATCTTCACAAAAACTGCAACGATTAAAAATTTTAGTGGCTATCGAAATTTTATTTTATTTTATTTTCCACTAAAACTTTGTCACAAGGTTCAATTTGTCGTGGTGTATTTGACCTGGCTAAGACAAACTTACTTGACCTCTGGCTCTTTGTAGCTCTTGTTCAAGTTGGGTTAGTCTAATTCTACTCGACTCTAGTTGCTGAACGTAAGCCTGTAATCATGAAATAAGAAATAGAAGCAGAACTCGTGATTTTATGGGTTGAAGACGCCATTTTTAATAATTACAGGAATAATATACATATATTATTATTCAGTGGATACACCGACCTTTTTTCTTAGCCTGCTTTTCCTTGCTGCTTCTCTATTCTGAGCAAGTCTTCTCAATGTCTGCACAGAAAATTATCAATGCAAAAAGTTCAAATTTGGTGCAAAAGCACAAAAACAATTATATATATATATATAATACTGTAAAAAGTGGACCAAGATAAAAAGTAATCACCTTAGGGTCTGGAGTCTTGGGTCCTTCCTGCTCTGAACTAGAAGTTGTCGGACCTTTACGGTTCCCTTCCCGCTGCCATGACAAGAATCCAACATTTTATAATACAAATTGCAAACAAGAAAATCTCAGTTTTCAATAAGTTATAATATATAGAGAGGGAGACTTGGGTGGTTCACCATTTAAATATTTGTAAGTCTTTTTACAATATTTTTTAAAGACTATAATGAAAATCTTCCTAATCTAGCTACCTTGATAGCTTTGGCTGGTTCAGGCCCAGATGCAGCATCATTTCTTGCATTGGCCAACTCCATGGACGGCTGATTTGATGGTCTCTTTGAACCACTAGTTACTGGAGTATTAGCCTACCAAATCCAAACAAACCCATTAGAGATTATTATTATTATGATTAGGTATCAGCCAAAAGAAAACAAGCAAATGATTAAGCTATTAACGATTTTGTTAGATTATACCTTTGCTGATGATGGTTCAACATGCATAGGCTGAGAAGGGAAGATGTTCAGAGTTGGAGGCCTCATCCCAGAAGTCTCTGCAAAAGTCTCACAAATGTTAGTTCTCTTTATAGGTAAATTTCAAAGTGTGTGAAAGAGAGTCATTGAAGGATGAGAAGACAAAGCAAGAGAGGTGTGAGCCATGACTAGAAGTACAGGAACTCGTCATGCCTCATGCGATTTAGCTCTTTGCCATTAAAACAGAAAAAGCAGGAAGCCAAGTGAAAAAGGCGAAGGAAACCCTTACCCTATTCGTACTCTTTGCAGTACATGTAGAAATTAGCGAGGAATTAAATATTTCAATTTGTTTGTGAGTCTGAAATTCTTGTTAAATAAAAAAGAAGTAAAAGAAAAGGAAAATTTTTCTTTATCTTTCTTGCAGGTACAAGGATCTGGTCAAAGAGAAAGTACTGGCAGATTTAATCTGTCGAACACGCTTTCTCTGTGACCCAAACAGCCCTTTACTAAGAGAATCTCCGCAACTGTAACACAAAAGCAAAAAGAAAACGAAAGGAAACGAAAAATGAAATCTTGAAGGTGAGGGAGAGAGAGAGAGAGAGCGCTCACGTCTTTGGTCTTGAACAGTAGAAGGGTCTTGTCCATCGAGATAAAGAAAAAGAGCTTGATCGAATTCTCCCAAGTCATAAGCTCCTGCATCTTTGCTTCTGCTGACACCAAAAGTACATAAATAATAATAATAAAAGAAAATATTTGCAGTATTATAAACCTTGCATTAATTGGACTTGAAAGTGATGATGATGCTACAACAGAAGAAAAAGATCAATATAAGAAGAGAATCTAAATGGGTTTTGATGAAGTAGAGAAATACATGAAGCTTCCTGGGACTGAGGATGATGACGACGATTGCATCATTCCATAAGGAATCTGATGATGGTGGTGATGCTCTTGTATCTGATGATGATGATGCTGTTGTTGCTGTTGCTGCTGTTGTTGATGTTGATGATGATTTTGCTGGTGCTGTTCTATCTGAGTTGAGTAATTGATGACTTTATTAGTAGCCATGAAAGAGCTCTGTAAAAGCTTTGCTTCCAATTGCTCTTCTTCTTCTTCTTCTTCTTCAAAAACTCCTCCTCCAAGAACTCTTGAAAACCCCATTAATGGCGTAACCGCCTTGTTATTACTCCTTTAAAGATCATCTGTAGCTTGCATACAGAGAGGAGGAGAGAGAGAGAAGAAACAAAGAATGATGGAGAAAAAAAGGAAGGAAAGAATTGAATGCATAGAAATAAAAAGACAAACTTTTTTGTATTTAATTCTCTCTCTCTCTCTAATCTTTAAAAATATACTGACTTTGAGAGCGCCCAAAATTATTCAGATAAAGCGGTCTTAGCATATCTTGTTCAACTTTTTTCTCTTTTTTCTCTCTTTTCTCTTGAGTAAGAGAAATACCAGCAAGACCTAGAGAAAACCGCTCTTCAAAACCGCTTTTGGTTTTTTGTCTGAATTTCTTTGAGAATGAAATGACCACAATGCCCTCAGCTGTTTTAGAAGTTCACTGTTTGACATTTCCATGCAAACTTACACGTAGACACTGAGGCGGCTGTTTTCCATTTTTCCTTCCATTGTACAGATGAATTTTTATTCATCTCCTCTTAAAACCTGCAATTGCTTTTGAATTTTACTTTTATTTTCTTTTTTGTCCTTTTCATTAGTCAATGGTGATCTAGAATCTAGCTAATAACCTCAATGGGTTTTCTCGTAATTTTCTTATTTTCAGTATGTGAACTGAAAATTTTCTTTTATAAAATTTTAGAATGAAACTCGAAGCATTGCCCAGTAGATCAAGCAATGGCAAAATATTTAATTTTCTAAATAGATACGTTGGTTTTAGCATGGAGTAAATATTGAGCAAAGACTTTGTTAAAATTAATATAATTTTAATTTAAAAATTTGTAATTTTAAAAAATAACAAATTAGTCCTGTATATCAGAATTATATAATTTGTTTTCATAATTTAATTACTGTAATTTCATATATTTAAATATATGATGTATATTTTCTATTATAATTTACGTAAAAATGATTTCTTAAGTAATTATTTTGCAGAAAATATATGAAATTTACTAAAATTGATGTTTTAAATATATAAATATATTTTTATACAAATTAATATAGTAAAAATTACATTAATTAAAATAATATTTCATTATATTATTTATAAAATAATATTATTATCTTTATATTTTAAAATATTCATATTTTTTATATTTTTGAAAATCTCGTTATATTTTATTAATTTAATATTGTTTCATAAAATTATTATTTTACAGAAATGTATATTATTGTATATAAATTTATAAAATATGTCATATAAATATTACAGATTTAAATTTTAATAAATATTTTTAAAAAATATTGTGTTTTATAATTATTTTTTATTTTCCCTTAACAACAAATAATTTCAATAATACTGTTAATTGCCAAAAAAACCAATTTACTTTAAAAAAAATTGAAAGTAAAATATAAAATTTCCAATTGTTACCTTACGCATATTATCAAGTTTTCTTTCTCTTTTTATTAATTTTTTTTCACTAGTTTAGTTATATATTAAAAAAATATTCAAATTAAATAATTAGATGAAATAAAAAATAATTTAATTACATTAAAAAAAATTTTATCACATACAATTTAGTCACGTACAGTTAAGAATATTATTAATAAGAGTGTTATAAAAATGTTAAAATTAAAAAATAAAAATAAATTATTTTATTAAAATTTATAAATACAAATTATTTTCGATAAATAAAACGGGCGTGAATCTGAAAAATTCCTTTTATTTTTTCTGTGGAACAAGTATTCAAATTGAAGAGGGCGTTACAGGTAGAAGAGAGGGGTAGAACGGTCAATGAAGTAACGATCAGAGTTATTACCGTAGGCAGCTGTCGACCAAGGAATACAAGCAGGACCGTTGACCATAAAACACGTGTAACGTTTGTGTTCCCACTTCTATCAGAGGGAGCGTTGTAGACGGGACCCATCAGATCAACCATCGGACGGCTGCAGATTTCAGAGTTTTTTTGTGATAGAGATTGATGGGACCCATGTACACCGGCCCCACTCCCACCCTTCCCAAGATTTTTAACTCCCATTATCCAACCACTCCTAAAACAAGAATTGTCTTCTAACTGCATAGAAAATGATACAAACTCTCTTTTTTCTTATTTTTATTTTTATTTTTATTTATTCATTTTTATTTTATCCTTGCACTCACATTGTTGAATTAAATTAATTCAAAATTTTATTTTAATTTAATTCTATTTTTAAAAAAATCATAACTTGATTTAATAATGGGTAGAGATTGAAATCAATCTACTTCTTAATATTTGGTTTTTGCCTTTTTATCGACTTAATTTAGTAGAATCAAATAATAATTTAGCTCATCATTATTGCAACACTTTGTTAAATTGTGGCAAAATGTTGTGATTTGTCAATAAATAAATCACATATATAGTTCATTTATCTGCTAAAATAATTTAATTAATTAATTTTTTTTACTTTTAGAATATAAAAAGTGAGAAGAAAATTTCAATTTAAGTCTCTATTTATTTATATATTTAAAACATTACCACTTTTGTGATTAAGAAAAAAAAAAATTACTTATCACTAATTTTGCTACATTAATTAAAAAAAATAGTTAATATTTGATTTTTCATTTTGTCCCACTTGATTTAATGATACGATGTGATAATCACTGAGCCGTTGAAACTCAGGTTGAAGTCGAGTTTTAATTTAGACTCAAAGTCCAATAGAGTCTACTGCATAAGCTGACCTATCAGCACACCACTCAATCTGTAGTTGAAGCAGGCCAGACTTATCAAAGGGGCTGAGTTCATTATAGAGGAATCCAGCTCTGACGTGATAAGAAGTAGGATATAAAGTCCAGCTATACCACGACCTTATCAGTACGAGCGCTGGAGGAAAATTAAATGATTGTCTGACGATGGTGGACAAACATGTACAGCGACATGTCCTAAACCTTAAATCTTAAATCCTAAACTAAGGAACTATATTTGAACCGGTGACACGAGAACCGCAACTTCTATATTTATTATCGTTTTCATTGCTGTCTCTCCGATAGATATTGCTAAAATATCGATATTAAACCCGAAACTTCCAACGGATGGCCGGATCTGGTGTATCATAAAAAATTTATCTTTTTTATTGATTTTTATGGATTAATAAGCGTTGTTTGAAGAGGCTCATATACAGAACGTCTCAAAATAATATCTGAAGCAGGCTATTCAATAATATTATATATTAATTAAAATATTATATAATTATACTAAATATATTATAAATTAATATATAATAAGATAAAAAAATAAAAAAAATAAAAAAGAAAGCACGATCCGTTCATATTAAATTTTTCGTACATAAAAAAAACCCTACTTATTTTTAAATCTCAGCCCATCATGATGTACTGTGATATTATAATTTGTTTTAGAAATTTTAGATAAATTAAACCCTTAGTATAATATTAATCAAAATAACACAAAACTAAATTATTTATTTGAAATAGAAAATTTTATTTTTTTTTATTAAAATTTTTCATTTTAAAAAATTAAATTTTTTATGATTTTATAAAAATTTATTAATATTTTTATAAATAAAAAAATAAACGAAGTAAAAATTTCTCATAATTTAAGTTTTTTTTTAGAAAAATGTTATATTTTGAAATCATTTTATTTTCTTTTTATATTACAATTTGAATAACCTAGATTGATATTAAGAGCACACTCTCTTGTATTAACATGATGCTTTCAAAATTAATTTTGAAGTAATTTTAGACTACTCTATAATAAAAGTAATTAAACTATAATATCAACTAAACTAACCATGAATAAATAATATTATTTTATAATTTTTTAATTGGTTTCATCTAATTTCTTAAATTAATCAGTATTTTTTTTTTCAATATTCACGTGATAAAAACAAGTCAACTAGATTTTAGAAATCAAACAAGATTGTTAGCCAATTTCCCAATTTAAAATTAGTTAGTCCAACCTGATTATCAAAATAATTGATTGCAGAGAAATTTTTATTCCATTATTTGACCTTGTTTTGCATTATCAGTTTTTTTTTCTCCTATAATTTGCATGTTTTTCTTTTGTGTCCTTTTAAATTTATTAAAATAATTTTTTTTTTACTTTTTCGGAAAATTAAGCTCCCATTTTCTTCGTTCAGTACAATTAACTTATTTTTTAAATTTAATTAAATTATTTTCTGAAAAATCCTTTGAACTCCTAGATATTATCATTATTAATAAGTAAGAAATAGACGAAAAAACTATTTAGTTAACGGAGAGAAAATATAAGAACATTTTAATAGATTTTTAAAAATATAAGGACTGACTTATTAATAATAGCAATATTCAAGTATTAAATAAATAGTTTTATTTGAGAATAAAATTGAATTTTAAAAATTTTCTCACTCATCTTTTATATATATTTAACGAAAAAAATAATGGAATGACTATTTTATTGACGGACATAAAATATAATGATATTTTAATAGACTTTTAAAAATATACAAACTGACTTATTAATAATGGCAATATTTAGAGATTAAATTATAAATTTCTCTTAAAAATTAAGAGTTTAAATTGAATTGGTGGATGAAAAATGGTGGCTTCAACAGTAGATTTTCTATGCCATTGACCATATGGATGAAATTCTTAATTTTATGTTTGCTTCTCAGAAACTATATATTAAAACATTTGTTGGTTAGTTGTAATAATTTCTTAATCAAAATTGTCATTGTCATAATTTTTTTTTCTTAAATTATTAATAAGAAATAGGAAAGAAATATTATTTTAATCCACTTAATTATATATATTTTTTTATTCACCCTAAATCCCACTTCATCAAACCTTTCTCTTGTGAAAGAAATCAACTCTTATATTATATAAATAAATTCAAAGGAAGAAAACAGAATATTTGGATTAGGTATATCACAACACAAAGTAAAATTTTTTTATATTATCCAACTATTTGTAAAATCCATCATGCTTTTCATTCAGCGCAATGAAAATAAATAAATAAATTCTTTTACATAGTAAAATTTTAATTTCTTTCAAAATGATAATATTTTTAAATTATAAAAAAATAGATTAAATAAATCTTAAAATTTTATGTTTTACCTAATTTTTTATTAAAAAAATCATACTCAGCTGTTAAAAGATCATAATCAAGTTAATGATAGTAACTTTGATGAAGATAATCCTTCAAAGAAATATTTTAATATGTTTGATAAAAAAAAAAAAAAAAAACAATTTAAAGCATATTGAGTTGCTGTAAATATCAGCCATTATGTTGAGAAAACCGATGATTAAAGGCTCATGCGCTAGCTAAATGATTTTTATGCAAGAAGTGGCTAAATTAGAATTGGGTTAGTCTAACTTGATTTAGTTAAATTATATTGTGTAATTGACAAATTTGATTTTGAATCAAATCGAACTAAAAAATTTAAAAATTGAATTTTAAAAATATTAGAAATCGAACTAAACTGATTATTAATATATAATTGAATTGAATCAAACCGATAAAAATCAATTCAGTTTGGTTATATCGAAATTAAAATTTATAAATTTAATACGTTTGGACTTGGACTGCTCAGTGGATTGAAAAAGGGAGAGGAAGAAAGAGATTGGAATTAAGTTGCTGATTAGGTTAAGTAAGGGTTAATATAATAATATACAGTAAAATCGGTTAATTCAGTTAATAAGTTATTTAATATATTTAAATCAAATCAAATTGAAAATTGAATAATTTGAAAATTACTAATAAAATCAAACCAAATATTCTAATTAATCAAACTGTTAAATTGAAATTAATCGATTTAATTCGATTTTTCGATTTATACTGAAATACAGTGGCTATGAATAGTTGAAAACATATATAAAAATTTACATTCAAGTGTCATTATTTACCTTATTTTTTTATTTAAAAAAATGTAAGTTGTGGTTTTTTAAATTTATTTTTAAAAGAGGAAAGATATATTTGTCTTATTTTCAAATTTAAATTTTTTAACTTATTTTTAAAATTTTTAAATTTATTTGATCTATTAAAATAATTTAAGTGGTTTTTTAAATAAAAAAGAAAAAACACTTATATATATATATATATATTATTTACACATAATTTAAGAGTTAAAACCTTTTTCTCCATTGTTTTTTTTTTTTTTCTAGTCACAGTCCAAAGTAGGTCACCAATTTTAGTATCCTTAAAATTGTTTATTAGAAGAATAGAGGTAGAAAGTCTACATATACACAAAGAAATTGAAAAAATGGTATAGTAGAATAAACATGTGGGTGATCTATTGGGAGTTTGGACTATTTTTTTAAATGAAAGCTTTTTAAATTTAAAATATTAGATTATATTTAAAATTTAAAATTTTTTAAAATTAAAAAATTTTAATCTTTTCACTTTGTCTAATTAAATTGAGTTATTATTTAATAGACTTTTATAAGAAAAAAAAGTTAAATATTAAACATTTCTTTTTCTTTTTTTACTTGATGAGGTGAGTGACTCATCAAAGCATTTGATTTAAAAAAAGAAATTCTTCAAATGAGTTTGATGATATGTACAGCTCAACTGTACACATCCTCATCAAAAGAACTTAATATTTCAAGAAGATATTGAAATTAAAAAAAAAAATGTTTACATCTCTAATTATTTGCAGTAATTATATATAGACATTGATGATCAGATCAGATTCAATGTATAGTAATCTTTTGAATATATTCAGAATTGTTATTAATCATTGACTCTCTCAACTATGGATGCAGCCCATGCTATTACCTTTTAAGTTGACTTTTTTAAATTGAACATTTGGTCAACTAAGCATATACCTTATTAATTAGTCTAAAAAGCTTCTAAATAATTAGTTGTTAGTTAATCAGACGATGTAAGTTGCTGGCATGGAAATTGTTGCAGTTCATGCCAATAACCAGTCCTTAACGTATAAAAAAATTTTTAATTTATGAGATTTAATTTCATCAAAGTTTGAAGTATTTTTTTTAAATTTTTGATGACCTCTGGGCTCACCTCACCCCAGTCTAGGGTCAGACCCATGAAAATAGCCCATTACTTAGAAATCTTCAAGCCACTCACGCGAACTGGGTCCAGTCCGCTCAGCCTCACAACCGGGCTTCATCTGGCTTTCTCCATCAGGCCGGCCTCGTCTTCACTGCACCTCGAGCCGATCTCATTCGGGCCCAGCTTTGTTTCTATCCTCCGGCCCAGCCCAGAACCAGAAGAAGGATTCATCCATCCGCCTCGTAGACCCGCCTACACGCGCACAGAGAGAATCAGAGGCCGTTACGCATGGGGCAGAGATCTGATTCCCTCGTACGTCCGTATCAGCGTAGCAGGAATAGGTGGTCTAACGATACTCGTTCTGTTGGCACGTCACTAGCAGACAAAAGGAAACATATAAAAGGAGAAATACTACTCTCTATGTTTAAGCTTTCTCTAAGTTTTACATAGCCCATTGTAAAAAACCCTATTTTTTCTGGATCTCAGATCATCAATTTTTATTAAATCAATAATTTATATCTAGTAAAAAAAGATGGAATATTCTTATCAAATGATAAGAATTCTCTCTATTTTTTATATTCTTAAATTTCTTTAATTTACTTTTCATACTTTCTTCATTATTCATATCTAATTCATATCAAAATCTACAAAATTTGTATTTAAAAAATTCATTTTGTAATAATTAAGGAGGAGATGGAGGATCGGCCAGTGACACGGGTGGCCGATGGCGCAAGCAGCAAGTGTGCGAGTGGTCGGAGATGTAAGCAATGAGCAGTGAGTGATGCAAGCAGCTGGAGATGTGAGTAGTGAGTAATGTGAGTGGCTGAAGACGCAAACAATGAGCGACACTGTAACGACTCAGAAACCGAACCGTTATTGGCACTAGGATTCAAATCAATTTAAGGTCGCCGGAGCTCATAGCAAGCCTACTATACATCATGCTACACTTGATATAATCACATATATGATCACACAATCATATAAAAATATTTTCATTTCATTAACCAAAACTCGACCTGCGCATGCATTATAACTGAAAACATAAACCCATACTAGTACCCTTATCAAATGCTCTAGTATGGTCAATATTACATGCCTCAAATTTGGTTAAACATAACTTATACTTAAAAACTTTTATATAAAAGGATCATAAAATAAGGATTATAAAGAAAACTCGGGCAATACACAATTTTAATCTACAAATTTATACATGTCCACAGCTATACTGTTACAATAGACTATACCAACAATGATGACCTCCCGTGCTAACTCCACTCCTGCAAACCTTAGGTTAGGGGAAAGGGATAAACTATAAGAACCTAGTGAGCAGAATTATAAATAAAAGCAGTTTAATAAAATTTATGATCCTATGAATGCATCACTACACAAACAATTCACATCAAGGTGGACTTATCACCAGTAACTCTCTATATATTTCAATAGTGTCTGGCCTACGACGAGAGCTCCTCAGGACTTCCTCTTAAACATAACATAACATATCCAAAATGTCAGGGGTATAGAATAGACAACCATGCTCTTTCTCTTACATAGTATCAGGGGCGTAGAATAGACAATTTTGGTTTTTCCATTAAATAGTGTTAGGGGCGTAAAATGGGCAATCATGGTCTTTCCATATCCGTCATAGCATATCATAGTATACTCAAGGACTAGTGGGTAATCCAACATCTATCCACAACAACAACAAATTATGCAATGCATCATATTCGTGATTTTTAAAGCAAAGCACCCTAGTCATATACATACATGGCATTCATGATGCATGAGCATATTTAAAATATTTAATTTCTTTAAAATAATACCTCAGTTTAATTCTACTTACCTCTAACCGATGCACGCCTAACTCTGAAACAGTTATCTCACTACAAGTCTCCCAAGTCCGATCCTACACAGATGGACTTAAATGAGGGACCAAACATAGATTTTATAATACTTAAAACTATTCCAAGAAATCCCTATAAACATACAAGAACACACATAGAAAACAAGCTGGAAAAGGCTGGACACGGAACTTTTGGTGGCAAGTTCGGCTGCCGAAGGTCCCTTCATAGATCTAAAGGTCAATCTTTCGGGGGTAGATTTTATGGCCTAAAGGCTGCCTCCACAAGCAGGTTCGGCGGTCGGACATGGGTTTTCCAACAAAGCAGAACCTGATTTTGCCCTATACTCATAGCTACCAAAACGCTCTGACCCCATATGCAACGGCCTATAAACAATCGTACACACTCAACACGCATAAGGGACATCTAAAGTTAGCCTAATTCTCATCATGCACCAACAACACAAGAAGAATCCTCCATTAACCAAACATAGCTTTTATAATACTTAAAACTATTCCAAGAAATCCCTATAAACATACAAAAACACACATAGAAAACAAGCTGGAAAAGGCTGAACACGGAACTTTTGGTGGCAAGTTCGGCTGCCGAAGGTCCCTTCATAGATCTAAAGGTCAATCTTTCGGGGGTAGATTTTATGGCCTAAAGGCTGCCTCCACAAGCAGGTTCGGCGGCCGGACATGGGTTCTCCAACAAAGCAGAACCTGATTCTGCCCTATACTCATAGCTACCAAAACGCTCTGACCCCATATGCAACGGCCTATAAACAATCGTACACACTCAACGCGCATAAGGGACATCTAAAGTTAGCCTAATTCTCATCATGCATCAACAACACAAGAAGAATCCTCCATTAACCAAAAAAAGGATTTTAAACTCAAAAACAAAAAGGGGTCTTGCATGCAACATTAAGTCATAGAAAATAACTTTTACTTCCTTTAAGAATCTCAATAGAAGAAGAGAGGCAATGATCAAACTTACCTCTTGAAGAACATAAAAATCACAGCGAGCAAGGGAAGGATTTAGGAGATGGAGAGATGAGCTATGAAGATCCCACAAAAAACTTCAAAACAACATATAAAATTCATGAGAAAAACTGATTTAAAGCAGGATTTGAGAAGAAGAGGGACAGGAGGCTCACCTCTACTTGAAATGGAGAAAAAACTTTCTCCATTTCGGACAGAGTCTCTTTTATAGATGGCTCGAGAAACCACCTTCAGCGGTCGAATTTTAAAACTTTTACAATTTCTTTTTAAAAATGTGCCAAAAAAACTTCAAATTCATTTTATAGAAATCCTATTCTTTTCTTTCTAAAAATTTCAACTTCGAAATTTCATATTTTAACGGAGATTCTGTCAGAAATTTAAAATCCCGACACTAAAGTTTAACCGAGTATTACAGACACAAGTGACTAGAGACAATATGGGCTTTTCAATTTTTATTTGTTTATAGAGATTGAGTTTCAGATTTTCAGTTTGTTGTTTTGATTTCTAAATGGAAATTTGTTGATTCGATTTTTTGAAATAGAGATCTATAATTTTACAAAAAATAAATTTTAAGGGCTAAAATGTTGGATTTTAAAAATGATAATTCAGTTATTTTTTTTTCACTAACAATATTTTTTATGGAAGAGTATCATATTTTGACGAAATTAAATTTTAAAGATTAAAGCGTTGGATTCAAAAAATAGAAAGACAAATTCATTAATTATACTATATTTTAAAAATAAAAAAATTAATTTTTTCTAATTATAAATAAAAGAGTATTCTCCTTATCTAAAATGGGGGCACTTGCTCCCACTGCCCTATTGATTTCTTTTTGCATGTAATTGAATTATTTCAATATTATTTTAAATAATTTATCAATTTTCTCCTATAGTTCATTAAATATATCAAATTTACTCTCATAGTTTATTTAATTAAGTTGCTTATTTTACTTGCATTAAATAGAAATCATAATTTTAATTTTAAATAATATATATGTTATTGTTTAAGCTTTAACTTTAAGTGTATGATTGGATTTAAATGAAATATATTAATATAATTAATAGTTATAATAAAATCATTTTATTAACTATTCCTGCATTAATTTGAGAAAATTATTTTTCAAAGGTCTAAAAAATGCAAACTCTTACAATAATCTATATTTATATCTAAAAGTTTAAATTTTAGATAATAAAATTATCTAAAATTAAATATTTTCAGTTTATTATAATTATATATAGTTAAAATATTAAATTAAATATGAAAAATTAATAGTAAATTATAATATAATCTTAAAATTTTATATTAATAATAAAATTGATAAGAAAAAACATTATTAAATAAAAATATATATTTTAAAAAATATTTTATTACTCAAATAAAATTTTAGTGAATTATATTATAATTTATTAGTAATTTATTAAATATAGTGATAAATTAAAAATTATTTTTTTTTTGTAATGAAGATGAAGATTGGGGGAGTAAAACTTGAAACATTTTAGATTTACTCAAATGCACTTATTACACCAGATTAAAGCTGTTAGTCCAAATTAAAAATTAACTTTATTATTAAATATTTGAAATTTTAGATATAAATGTAAATAAACACAAGCATTTGGTTGTTTTGGCTATTTAAGTTAGGCCTTGTGGATAAGGGAGGATGGTGGAGACAAGTTTTTGCTATTTATAGTATCATAGTTGAAAAAAAAAAAAAAGCATTTGGGTTTGTTTTAATCAAATAGGACAGATCCTTAATTTCAGGGACAATATGGGCCTCACAAAATTAATTGTAATGAATATAATCCTGAGAATTAGATAAAATTTACAATTTAATTTCTATTTTTAAATAAAAAATAATTTGTTTCTTGAGATTTTATAACGTTAAGAAAATAATATATATATATATTAAAATTCACTGTTAAATTCTTTTGAAGTTTACTTTTAATAGCAATTTATTAATTATAATTTTAATATTTATAATAATTTAGTATGTTTAATTTGAGATGATTATTTTAAGTTGAGGGACTAACGATAAATTTGATATATTATTTTGTTAATAAAATAAAATTTAGATATTAAATTATTTTTATTAAAAAATAAATTATAAATTTTATTATAAATTATATTATAAATTAAAAAAATTACTAATTAATTCTTATAGTATAAGAAAACTCACTAATTACACTTTCCATTTTAAAAAATATATTAAAACATTCTTAATATTTTAAAAAATTTATTAATTAATTCTTTCATTAATTTTTTCATTAAATATTTTACTATTTAATCTCTATAAATTTAAAAAATTTATAAATTAGTCCCTTTATATTATGAATATTTTAAATTTTTTATAATTATATAATAAATAAAATTAACAAGAAAAATTAATTAATATATTTTTTAAAATTAATAAATTTTTCATAGAAATCAAGTAGTAATTCTCTTCTTAAATTATTTTTTATTATAATAATAATTTAAAAATATATAAAATTTTGAAGTGGGGTCCATGGACATTAAAATCCATTTCCCAGTTGCTAAAAATAGTAAACATTGGGATGGAAGAAGGGCTTCTTTCTAGGGTTTCTGTTTCAGGTGTCAGTCCTTTCCTTCCTCTTCTGGCTTATTATACATGGTGGATGAATGAAACTAGATACAAACTTCTCCTGCTTAATTTAACCATTTTTATTTATTTCAATTCAAATATTCAATTGTTTCTGACATTTGAATTCAACTTTATTCGTCCCTTCATGTATTCTTGTGTTGGAATCTCAACACAGTTCCACCTCTTGAATTTTCCTGTTCAAAACAGGCTTTATTACTATAAAAAATATATTTAAAACAACGATTATAAATTATTATATTATATATTTAAATTATAATTATAAATAAAATATAAGTTTGAAAATTATTATACTTTTATTATTATATAAAATAGTAATTTATTTATTTTTTTATAATATCAAGTTTCTCTATGTATACTTTTGCATTTTTCCTAATTTCTTTTTTCTCCTTCCATGAAGAACGATCTGCGTCAATTAATTATCGATAAAAAAAAAATTATTATCCTTATTAAGAGTTTCAGAGATATTCCGATCGTCACTTATAATTTCTGTATGGTGAGAATATTTCTCATATATAATCCAATCAATTTTCAGAATATACAAAATTTTATTGATTCAGTTGTTTCGTAAGGTAATGTTCAATTGAGTTTTACTAATTATTATGGGTTTCGGAATCGCAATGACGACGTCAGTTTTTGAACCTTATTCGAGGTTTATCTCATAGAAACTCTTTTCCGTAGTTTTGTTCGGAAAACTTTAATTATTTATACTCGAGAGATGAGAAAGAAATAGGAGTATTTTTGTCAAATTATTTTATGCAGGATTTGATTTTGAATGATTGTAAATCATTATTAGACTCTAAAACTTATATTTCTGTTAGATGAGTTCATTGTAATACTATTCTAACTGCTCATATTTTGACTACAAAATCTATCAGGCATAATCGTTTTTTTATTTGGGGTGATATCCCTTTTTATTTCATGAAATTTTATTAATACAATCAATAATTTTATTTTAAAAAATATTAATAAAATTATAATCTCAGTAATATATATATTTAAAAATAAAATAAATTTATCGATACTAAAAACTTTGATTTCACAAAGTATATGGATATTTTAATTAATTGATTAAGAAATAAAAATTAAATTGTTAATCTTGACAAACTACATGCAATTGATTGTAATTTATTCTAAATTTTTTAAAATAATAAAGCCTAAATCATATAAATATTAAAAAACTAATTTTCTTTTTTTTTTTTAATCCAAAAATGATAGCTAGAAAATTGGAATTCAAATTCTATACCCAGCTGGGGAAAGGGACAGAATTTTTGAACAAAAAATTGGAATCGGAATTATTATAAAAGCCAGGGCTTTAGAAGAAGAGCATGGCTTCCAAAATCACTCTTCAAATCCAGAATGGGCAATCAAGCCCCAACGCTTGGGTTTCGTTTCATTAAAATTACCCCTATATCTTTAAAATATGTCAAAATTTAAATTTAAATTTATCATGTGATATCTTAATTTTAATTATTTAATATTTAAATATTATTTTTTAAAAAATTAAATAAATTTATTATTAAAATTATTTAATATTTTATTATTATATTTAATTAGTTAGATGATATTATAATTTTTCTTTAATAAACATTAGATTATGATTCTAATATTTACAAATTTTATTTAAATTTATTAAAATCAATTGAGAGGTAGCACTCACATGCTTAGTTTGATAGTAAATGCACATGAATAAATTTAAAAGTTCTCAAATTCTACACTTCAATCCCCGATTCTCATTTCAAAAAAAAAAAAAATCAATTAAGAGATAATATAAATCATTTATTACATAAATTAATAAGTTTTTTTTTGTGTTGAAATTTTATTATTTTTTAAATTGAAAATGCTATCTCATGGTCTAATATTATCAAAATTAAAATTTATTTTAATAATATTATCTTTAAAATTTGATTTTTTATTATTTATTTGTATATAAATATTCATTTACTAATTTCAAAATTCAAATAGGTATAGATTATATATTATAAATTTCATTAAATTTTTAAATATTAATTTTATTTACATATAAAGTGGCCAATAGAATACAAAAAAAATTATTATATATATCACTAAAAAATAAAATTTTAATAATAATAATAATTAGAATACCAAAACTTATAATACTATTAAAATATCAAATATTAAATAAATAATATTTATTTATGAGTACAATAAATTTTTTAAATAAGAATTGACATTCCTAAAAACAATTAGTAAACAATCAAATACAACGAAATTTTATTCTCAATTGTCAGTTGATATCATACTACTTTTTAATTTAGCACACATTTTATAATAATTTTATTTTTTTATTTTTTCATGACTATTATCACATGTAAATGTTTAATTTTTTTTATTCATACATACATGATTATATTATTTTAACTTATATAACTTTTATAATTCATTCTATTTAATATGTACATACTAAAATATAATTGTACAATGACTCAAAAGCTCAAAACAACCGATTATGATAAAAGTTTTGATATATGATGTTGATCTCTGACTACAACTGCAATAATTACTTTATTTACAACTTACGTGAGATAAAAGCCAATATGTTGAGTTAGTTCAATGGGTGATTGCAAATAAATAATAAAATAGAGCAAGTTCATGTACGTAAACAATTATAAATATGTAAAGTGTAGTTAATATGATATAAAATATATTTGTCAAACTTCTTGGTATAAAATAGAAATGTAATATATATATTGTGCACGTCAAAAATTTACTTTAGATTCAATAAAATATTTTATTTTGCCACTATTACACATTTTATATTTATAGCAAATCACCATAATTTTGTGCATGGAATAGATGCAAACATGTTAACTTCTATTGATAATTTTACAAAAATTGAGTTTCAACCTTTATTAGATTTTTAGCCCTTATAAAACACATAATGAAATCGACTCCATAGTTATAAAGGTGTGCCACGATAGTTATAACGGTGGGCACAGAGTGCCAAAAGATAGACTGAAAAATAAAATTATAATAGCAGGATTACATGCCATACTTATGAGGAACTACCTGATATGTAATCTCAAATATAAATTATATTAGATGAAATATATATTAACACCTTTAAATTTTATTAAAAACATTACGTGACAATTTAAAATTTAAATTTTTTTTATTACACTTAAACTATTTAAAAATAATATTAAAATAATATCGTAATCTCAATTAATAAGTAATGTAAATATTTTATAATATTTTTAAATCAATTTAAATTTAAAGATAATATTTATTTAGTGAAAATAAGGTCAATTTCAATTTCAAAATTTAGATATTTTATATGATTAAAATTATATAATAATTTGAATTTTGTTGACATATGCAAATGCATTCATAGTTGATACTAACTCCTACTAAAATTATAAAATTATTTTAATTATACTTTTTAATAATTAAATGTATAATAAAATATTTTTAAAATTTAGGGGGTGATAAAATATTATCAATAAAATTAAAGGTGGTGAATATTTATTTCGCCTATTTTGTTATGCACCATCTCCTCATTATATTTAATCCATAATTTCTTTCAGCTCTCTCTTTTTTTTTTTTTTTTTTTTTTTTTTATCCAAATGCTTATAGAAAGCATAATCACTCTCTTAATTATCAGAGATTAAATTAAAATACCTCAACAAAATTCCTTTCAATTCTTTAGTCTATATATTCTATATTAAACATATTTTTTTATTAATCAATATATTTAATGAAAAGCCTTAAGTTATTATTTTATTTAATTAATAAATTTATAATTCATAATAATATAAAATAAGAGTATAGTAAATTCTTCCCTAACACATTCACTATATTAAAACAGCACTTTTATTTTATTTTTTTAATAAAAGAAAAAACAAATTACATTTACTAAGACTTTATTGTTCAGAATTTAAAAAATGCATAAACTATATAATTATATTTTTAATTTTTTTCATAGAATATGAATTATATTTTTTAAATTAGAAAAAAAAAATCTTAATAAAAGAGATTAAAGAGTATTATGAAATAAGAATATAGAATTTATATGTAATGATGAATAATATTCACGAGATTGCTATTATAGTCCACTTTCTGACCACAATTATAACTAATTTCAAACGTGTCAGAAGCTGATTTGCTATGTTCCGTTAAAGTCCCCAGTCAAAATACCACCACGTAGTCAATTCCGTGCAACCACCCGCAGGAAATAATTCCTTCACACTCTTCTCCCTTCTCTCTCTCACAAAAACGCCCTTCATCGTTCCCCAAAGATCTGCAAAAACAGAAAGCTCTCATTTTTCTCTCGAAAAACGCTTTCCCTTTCTCCGACTCATGGCGGACTCTACTGAGTCACCATCCACGTCGGCCAGCGAGCCCAATTCAATCCCCAACCCGAATCCCAATTCCCTTATTCATCCTCGTCGGGAGCCTTTCGAGCACGGACTCCTCCCAATCCCCAAGCTCATCTTCCCTGACCCGATTCAAACGCTCACCCAACTCAGGCAGAAACTCATTTCCCATCCCCGTGTTGACTATGCCACCCTTGCCGACACCCTTCAGATCTCCGCCGACCATGCTAAGCTCGTTCTCGACACCCTCGCCTCTGTTCTTCACAACGAGGCTGACCCGCTCGTCAAGGCCCAACCTGGAGAGATTGATTCGGTTGGGGCGGATTTGCATGATCTGATATTATTTTTGTATATACAGTCGTATAAGAAGTTGTTGCCCAGGACACATAAAGACTCTGCTGCCGTGGCCGATGTCTGGCCCTCCACCTCAGCTTTCGATGGGTACTTGTCGGCTTTATCACCGCTTCAGGTATTGTTTTTGGTGTTTTTTTTTTTATTTGGTACCTTGTGAAAATGTCGCCATTTTGGCCTTTAATTTTGTGACTTGGTGTCTTGATTGATATATTTTGATTTGGACTTTCAAATTGAATTGGGGTTTGTTCATCTTGGGCTTGTTTCTGGTTTGGAATGAGATAATAGATCAGTGCCTTTTTGCTTCACTTCAATAGTGAGTTGTTTGGTGCATAAGATATTTTTTTCCTGTTTTGATTAGCTTGCTTATCATTATCATAAAATGTTTATGAAATTTGTTTATTTTCTATGCTCCTTAGTGCAAGTAGGGGTATAATAACATTGGTTTGGTTGATAATCTGTTTGTTGGTTTAAAAATGATGTTAAATGTAATCGAATACTCTATTTGCAAAAGCAAATTTGCAGCAATTGTGTAAAATGGCAGTAGGAATGGTGGGTTGCATAGTGGTTGGTACTTGTTTGATTGCCGGAGTTGTTGAAACTAACTCAGGAAATGCAATGTAATGTGTGATATTTTTTAAAGAATCAGTGCAATGTGTAGTACCTATTTGCAACTCATAAAAGGTGCAATCGATTAAATTATGGTGGTTCAAGAAAGTTATAATTTTTTTGCTCTGGGAGATGGGATACTGTGTTTTGTTTTTGAAATACAATTCATGAAAGTGGCAGTTTGCTATCTTGTATTTAACTTGATTCCAATGGAATTTCACATCTTGTGAGGGGTGTAGGGGACCTTCCTAATGTCCACATTTTAGTTGCATTGTATAGGTTTTAATATATGGCGACAACTTGACATACTAATATTATTTGTTCATTTACCAGTTCCCCCCATTGTGTTTGATTTGCAAATAAGTTTCTATATTGCCCACCATAAAAATAGCATTTTGTCTTTCTTTTGTTTGTTGTGTTAAGTTGCACATCATTCTTCAATGAGTTTTCAAGATTGGGTTTAACGTTTAATGGTTTATTTATTCTTATAGTTATTATCATAAATTTTGAGGGGCAATTAGGTTATGTGGATAAGAATGTTACTTAAGCTTAGTGGTTCACTACATTGCAGCTTGTGCGTAGCAATAGCCGTCGTTTTATGCCATCACAGGCTGATGAAGAGGCTCATCAGTTGTCCTATCTACAAAAGCACATGGCTAACATTCTCTCTCTTTTGGCGGAGCCGGTGGAAGGCGAAGGCGAAGAGTCTCTGGTTTGTGAATTAATTTGTTTATGTAGTTTTGGTTAAATATACTCTTCTTTAGTAATGTCAATAAACTACTAGTTGCTTTGTATGTTCTATATTATTATTTTTATAATTTTTTGCTGAAATGTTTGATGATTGAAGCAATAAAGCAATTTTTTAAGAATATTTTCCGTAATGCTGCTGTTACTTCTTTAATGTTCATGCTGTGCATATTTTTATGGATGAATTTGGTAAAACATGGTTCAGTTGTAGTGCTAGTGGAAAGAGGAAGTTGTTTTCTACAGCACTTTCCTAACTTTATTTTTAATTATCTGAAACAGAGAAGGGGTATAGTTCCTCAAATGATTGAAAGGGAAATCTGTAATTAAATTACTGAATTTTTGGCACGTGGATTGTATTTAACTAAGTTTAGGTGAATTGTGTTTTGAACACCTTTCCCTACTGTTGTCTAGAAATGTCAAAAAGCTGAATGGACCTCACAAAATCCATGGTTCCAAACTAGAGCGTGTTTAATTCTGTTTGTGTAAAATTATTAAAACCTGTTTGGAAAGGTTTGCATTGGGTAGCAGGGCACTTTTTGGGTGCCAAGCATGTGAAAATGTTTGCTTAGAAAGTAACTGACGTTTTTATTTTGGATTTTCAAACTGGATGATTGTACAAGTACCATGGTAGTAGAAGTTTTTTGGGGAATTTCATCTGTTTGATTGAAGTTTCAAATGTGGAATTTCATTTGCCAAATCATTTCTATTTGAAGAGGCCTCTATTGTGGCTTTGCGTTCATTTGGAGCTATTTGTTGCTTGGTTTCATAAGTATAAAGATGTTATGCTAAAATTTCTCCATGCCCTCATCCTTCTTGCGAAGGATGCATTTGCATTATAGTGGTTTTCCAATTTCTTATCTATCCCATCTCTCTCAATGCAAACCTGTGTCTGAAAGACTATGTTTCCTATATGAATATATTTTGAGAAATTTTCTAATGGCTTTCACAATGGGAAGCTTTATTTCAAAATATTAGTACTTATATCTCTTGTTGCTTCTTAAAATTGTTTTATGCTTATTGATATCTTCAACTTGAGCTTAATTTGTAAGGTTAATCACCGTCTTAGGTTTTGACAATGGAAGGTTTTGAACACCTTGGATTTCTGATTCAATTTGGTGAGAAGGGATCTGAAGG
The DNA here is from genome assembly GCF_001659605.2 of Manihot esculenta. Classification (NCBI taxonomy): domain Eukaryota; kingdom Viridiplantae; phylum Streptophyta; class Magnoliopsida; order Malpighiales; family Euphorbiaceae; genus Manihot; species Manihot esculenta. The sequence continues at coordinate 4,613,203 of NC_035168.2, read as the reverse complement.
AGTTCCATTAAGCCAAGCTGCTCCATTTTTTGCCAACTCAGATCCCGACATGCCTGCTGTTCCTGTGCCTGCTGCACAAGTTCATGACTGGATTTCACAGAATATAGCCTCTGCTTTGGAACATATCACTGAAAGAATTTCTTCAAAAGAAAATGGGTCACCCAGTGTCTCTGATCAGGATGTTGCCATGGCTGATGCCTGTACAAGTTCCATCAGTGCTAGGGTATCAAGTTTTATTGAGGGGATCTCTAAATCTTCATATGTAAAACAAGCATCTGATTTTAAAGGTTCTTCTGTAAAGGTCAGTTTTGGAATACTTTTTTTGTGTCTTTCCCTACTAAGCTAATGAAATAGGTATTGGGCTTGAGATGAGTTAGAATCATTAATACAGAACTTGTGATTCCTAAAATTCTACTCTTTAGGAATTAGAATCTGTATATGCTGATGCTATTTTTATTTGCGCTGTTAAATGTGGAATTAGGAGCCCTGGCAGCCAAATTTGGCCAAAGATGTAAATATAACAAAACAATTGAAAGCTCAAAAACTGAACCTAAATCCACCATGAGATATAATTATCACATAGAAATAGTATATATGTTATCAAGTATATTCTTAATCCCCAAGTACATAGAAAGTTTTCCATGTGCTTTCAAGTTGGAAAAGCCTGAGTGGCTATGTATGTATGCTTTTTAGGTTATACATCCACAATATTGAAATCTGAAAGTTTGTGCAAAAGTGTGTACAGTTTCAAAATCTATTATATACTATCGTTTGATGTTTGAACTTGGAATTGGACATCATGTATAACAATGAGGATATGAAAATAAGAGATATCACTTGCAGTGTCCTGAGTTCTTTTTGTTGGTTGTTTTGCGTATTTTTCCTTGTTGCATGCCTTAAGTTGGACTTGGTAACTTGGTCCACCTTTTCTGTCAACCATAGTGAATGAAGTTGTTTTTATCTGTATAATCTGCATGCTGTCTTTGAGATGCTTGGCAAGTTTGTTCTGAGTATGATCTTTAAAAAGGTGAAGCTCAAGAGAAGCATATCTTGCAACAGAGGTAGTTGAACTCACAGGAAATGTGATTGAAAAGAAATAGTTCTGCTCCTGCTTCTAAGATGGTGCGACTTCAGGAACTTTTATGCTATGAAGCCACAAAAGAACTAGCATGTGTTTAATGCATTGTAATCATTCTGTGGAGTTGTGGACTGCTCATGATTGCAAATAGTCCATATGGTGTTAGCTTAATTTTTAACTTGCCACAGTCTGTCAAGCAATAATGGGGCTTTCTTTTGCATCTTGAGGAAAGCTCTAAGACTCTCTTATGTAGCTGTAACGTAGGGGTCAATTCACTTGTAAAGGATGCCAGGAAGGTTTGTTGTTGCTAGTAAGGGTAGCAGAAATCAGGCGATCTCTCTTGAGATCTTGCACAATGAGGTTGGCAGTCAACCATTAGGGCATAGTGATCCAATGGCACTTAGATGGCTTGTTCTTATTCTACTGTTAGGTCAGTTGTTTCCAACTCTTCTAGTAAATGTGTTGGCACTTGTTTGCAAGTAATTGCAAGGTGCTCTCCCTGATACTATTTAGGCCCCTTTTAGTTATTGCATATTTTCTTTCAAATAGTCTCTGAATTGCTGGTATTTGAAGGTGCAACTCTTATAAGTACAGGTTACCTAACATTACTTGGTCATTCTGAAGGATTTTATTTTATTCAAACTGCTAGGACTGTCCAAACAGTTATTAGTCATCAAAGTAGGAGTGGTGTGGACTTTTGATTTATATGAGGTTCCTTCCCCTGTTTATCACATTAGATTCTGTTTCGTCTGTCTGTAATTGATCACTATTCTTGGTATTATGCTTTAGTTATGCTGAGAAAGTGTTGGGGTGTATCAGGCACAAAGATTTATATATTTTTTTGTATGTTAGAAAATTACTTGCTAAATAGATGGACATAACGAGCTGTTTCCCTGTTATCACATTAGATTCTGTTTCGTCTATGTCTGTAATTGATCACTATTCTTAGTATTATGTTTTAGTTATGCTGAGAAAGTGTTGGGGTGTATCAGGCACAAAGATTTATATATTTTTTTGTATGTTAGAAAATTACTTGCTAAATAGGTGGACATAACCAGCTGTTTCCCTGTTATCACATTAGATTCTGTTTCGTCTATGTCTGTAATTGATCACTATTCTTGGTATTATGCTTTAGTTACGCTGAGAAAGTGTTGGGGTGTATCAGGCACAAAGATATATATATTTTTTTGTATGTTAGAAAATTAGTTGCTAAATAGGTGGACATAACCAGCTGTTCTCTTTTCTCTTTAGTGGAGGAGGATGTGGAGGCTGGCATCCCTGGGGTAAATTTGTGGCAATGTCAATTGTATGTACCTGGTTCATGCCACCAAATTTATTTGTCTGATGATTTTAGCCAGTATCTTAACCATGATTTTGAGCAGTGTTCACTAAATGACAACTTTTTTGGCTGGTTAGGTGCTTTACTTTTTTTCTCTTTGAATTTATGAAATATAAAAATACACATCAGAATCTATTCTTGGTCTTTGTTGAAATTTTGAAGCAATCTCAAGTTGTTTCAAGAATAACACTGATTGATGCCACCAAAGGTGATGTGGTGAGAAGCTTTAAAATAAAACACTGGACACGCAAAAGTGAAATTGGAGAGAAACAGATCTGCGGAATTTTTATTCTCTAAATATGAAATTCTAAAACCGAAATACATAGGTTAAGACCTATTTATAGAGATTTTTACTCCTAATCCTAATAGGGAAATAGAACTACTAATTAGGAAGCTAGATAAGCTAAAATAAAAAAAAGGAATATCTCAACTAAATCTTAATTCCAAATTAAAACATGAAACTTAAATGGAAGAAACCCATTTTTGCCTTGAACTGGGGGGCAGTGTCTAATTTTGTCCAAAATTAAAGTTTTTGGCCAACTTACTCTAATCTTTTGAAGTTAACATATTTTTGGCCACAAGACATTAAAATAATAAATTTGAATTTTTTAATAATAAAATATCAATTTATATTTTAAGCTTAAAAATTTGTATATTAATATAATTAAATAGGAAGAATTTTTTTTATTATTTTTATACGATTCCAAATTATAATAATATTAATTTTTAAGATCAAAATATAAATTGATATTGTTATCATTGAAAAGTAAAAAAATATTATTTAAATCTTTTTTTGACTGAAAATGGCTTTTTTGATCCTAAATCAAAAGGTAAAGCTTCATTTTGGATGAAATTGAACGCCCCTCTGAATTCGGGAGCAAAAATGGGATTTATTCTAAACTTAAATGACTAAATAATAGATGTTGCATCTGCTGATTCCTGAAAGCAAGAAGTCCACATTGAAAATAGGACCAAAGTGAGAATGCTAGGACCCAAAATCACAAATTAAATACTCTGTCCAGAGACCCAGACACCCCAGCTGTGTTTCTGGGTGGCTGTTGCACATCCAGGGTGGCTGTTGCACATCCAGGGTGTGTACAACATTTCCAGTGCTTGCCACTTTTCCCATTGAATTGAGTATGATTTTATGTGTGATAGCATCAATTCTAGGAATATCAATTAACCTAATCCCTATCCTTGACCAGATTTCCTCCTTTGTTATTTGCCTTGTTTTTTCACCCAAAATCACTGCATCAAAAGGATGTTGATGATCTAACCATATTCATTCTAGCCTCAATTGATAATGATTTCAGGATTGCTTGCTAGAATGATGATTGAGATTTATAAGTCCAATATTTTCTCAACCTACTATTTATGCTGGACACCTGTTTCAGTACTTGCTGTGTAGTTTTCGATAGAAGAGGCACATGATATCATGACATATACATCTGAGCGTTACCCCACACCCCCCCCCCCAAAAAAAAAAAAAAAAAAAAAAAAGAAAAAAAGAACAAGCAAAAGAAAAGAGAGGGAGAGAGGAGAACTATCATAATTTGAATTCTTGATGGCTGTTGTAATGCAGTTGGGGATTGTATAGCACTGAAATGTGTAAAATAGAAAGGTGTATTTTGTGCTTAAAGTGATTTGTGAACTTATCTCAAGAACTTATAGCAAACTACTCAACATAGAACCGTATTCAAACTTCAAACATGCTTGGCAGTTTCTTAAATTCAAACATAGGTTGCATTTAAATTTTGGTGAATTTTATTTTTCGAGTATGTGATGCTTATATAACCAATGAACATGCCCAGATTTGATCCAGCCATGCAGTGCCAACTGTCTCCTCTGAAGGAAATAACAACTCAATTTTTTTAATGGTTTACTTAACATCTTATTTTCTTGCTTGATTTATCATTAAAAAGATATTTTCTATCCAAGTGCAGATTATTATTTTATTAATTTAAGGTTCTTTCTACATTGCTTTGCTTTATCAGCTACTTTGACAGTGTTTTATGGTTGCAGGTTTTGAATTGCCACGATTCTGTCATTTACATCTTAGCACCCTTGAGATATGCCACCATCTATGGATGCTCTGACACTACTATAGTTCTTGGAGCTGTTGGCAAGGTAATGACAAGCATTGGGATCTGTGACTGTTGGATGTTTGGATCACTTTCTCATCCATTTATCATTTGTTTGAATGATATATAGCATGTAGATCTGCATGGAACCTTTTTCTGTTTCAGCAAGTAGAAATGTAACTGATTGTTGTTTTTCTCTATTTTTTGAGAGGACAATGAGGGCCAGGTTGGTGGCAATTGCCACATTTCTCTTTGGATAGAATGAGATATTTTAACTAACAGAGTTGTAATTAAGAAGCAAAGTTTTTGTGCTCATCCACTAGCTCCTCCCACCAACACTCTCCTTTTTCCTATTAAACAGTATTGTATAACTGTAAGTGAAATTGCTTTCAAATGTCTTGCCAGTAATCCTTTTTTGGCGGTTTCTTTAGCCCTATGTCTCTTATCCCTTGGAGGTCTTCCTCCACTAGTAGGTTTTTTCAAAAAACTCCATTTATTTGGTGTGGATGGCTGGCAGACCTACATCTCTCGGTTTTAATAGGGCTTCTTATGAGCGTTGTTTCTATCTATTATTATCTAAAAATAATCAAGTCATTAATGATTGGACGGAAGCAAAAAATAACCCTTCACGTACGAAATTATTGGAAGATCCCTTTTAATATCAAACAACTCCATCAATTGAGTATGATTGTATGTGTGATAGCATCTACTACACTAGGAATATCATTGAACCCAATTGCTTAAGATACTCTTTTTTAGCTTCTAAAATGTATTTCTTAGTTCAAGATCCCTCTGACTTACTGGAATCAAATAATTAGTAGACCTCTTGTGCCCAAAATGGGAATGGGTTCAGGTTATGAGCTTATTTATTTGGCTTTGTTGCTGCATTTGTCTTTGTGATAGTAATATTAACTCATTTCATTTCTCTGGGCATCTTGTGCTGTTTCCATGTTGCTCTTAGAGAGTTTTCTTGTAGCAGTGTGTTAAATTGTTAGCATAACATAAAATGTTGGGAAAATGGTCCTTTAATTTAACTTGGTTCCTTTATATATCTAATGCTATTAGATTTACTTTTTGAGCAAATTAATCAAAGATATCACATGTCTGGTCCTGCAAGGAACGGCTGGCAAAGTGTATGGTACATGCTAGCATGCTCTTGTTTGGTAAATATTTTCAGTGAAAAATTTTTATTATTATTCCTGTATTGTTGGATTCTTTTTCTTAATCGGATTGTGAACATATTATCAATTTGACTCTATTTCTTTCAGCTGTGTATAGGCAGTTTATTAGGTAACACCTCAGGGGTTCATATCTGAGAGTATGTTTCTAGGTTCTTAAGATTGTAGATTCTGAAATGGATATATCTTCCTTGCATTGGCCAATAAATGTTTTGAGTTCTCTTTATGAATTCATCATTTCAATTGTGGTGCTGTTTTCAGTTGGAAAATTTTCAATATCTAGTTAGTTTGGATTTGGAATGTCTATCAAATGCGAAATCTTTATTGTGTTAATTTCCTTTCTTATCTCATCTTCTGGATAAATATTGTGTGGTGAGACATCTCTTGTATGCTTTTGATGTTTTCTGTAGGCTGCAAGGATTGAACATTGCGAGAGAGTTCATGTGATTACAGCAGCAAAACGGGTCTGTATTGCTAATTGTCGTGAATGTGTGTTCTTTCTGGGAGTAAACCAGAAACCACTCATGGTTGGTGATAACCATAAGCTGCAGGTTAGTTTCTCGCTCCCTGTTGACTGTTTTGCATTAGCGTGTCAACATCCATTGCCACTCAATTATCCAATCAATGATTAAAATGAGAAAAATACTTTGAACATGTTGCATGTTTTTATCTTAAATTATATGATTTAAGCTTAAAATTTTATTTCTAATACAACTGATATGTGGTTTTGTTGATTAATTTAATGTAATTACTTAGCTTTTTGGTGATTTGTGGTCTGCAAATTGCAGTGGCACTCTAGGTGGTTCATCATTGGATTTAGTTTCAAATATGTTGATCTTAATTCATTATAAACTGTTGGTGAAGATTGCTAGAATTCCAGTTCTTTATTTTGACCCAAGGACTAGGAATAGGAACAAAGTTTAGGGACTTTGCTCAGGCAAGAGCTGCCTGTGCTGGGTGAATTTGTAGGTTCCTTTAAGGAATAAAACTATTTTTTTGTGAGACTATATTACAAGCAGTCATAATTCAATGAAAACTAAAGACGAATAACCATTATTGAAAATAATTTTGTCTGCTTCATTCTTTTACTGCTCTGCTGCCCCTCAACCCATCCCAGCCAAAAGTGGGGAAAGAGAGAATAATTCTTGTTCTTCCATAAAATAAAGTTTGAATCTGTAGGTCAATTTGCCCGATCCTGTTGCTTTTATATAGCCGTTGAAGTGTCATCACCACTGAAGGTAGCGCATTGCATTTTTCATTCTCAATTTAATAGCATGTAGGTTCATATTTTTCTTGTTAGATTCTGTAGATGATTGTAATTCTATGTTGATTGGCTATTTTGATGTACATGCTGTTTTGATTGCTCATTGTGCAACTATGTCTGGAGTATTATGCTCACATTTTTCTGCTAGAATTGAGAAACACCTACAATTATATAAATGATACAAATGTTACTCCTATTGTGACTTTCTTGGAAAATTTTTACTATGGAAGAAAAATGCTGAACCAGTTTTCAGTCTTGCGAATATGCAGAATGTTGTATTTGTATTTTTTGTTTAAACTTTATTATGGACAGATTTTGCATATGATGAAGCTGTTTAGTTGTAATTAAATATACTTTCAAGTTCTAATGAAAACTAATTTGTATATAAATCCTTCTATGTTTCAACCAGGTGGCACCTTACAATACATATTATTCAGATTTGGAGGAGCACATGGCTAAAGTGGGCATTGATACAACTATTAACAGATGGGATGATCCCTTGGCCTTGGGAGTGATTGACCCACATGATTCATTATCTCATCCTGCAGGTGTCTCTGATGTTCAAGCTGAGTCAGCTACAAGCATGGACCCTGATCAATTCACAAATTTTCTCGTATGTTTTACCTACTAATGCTAGTTTTCTGAGTATGAATAATGTTTGTATTCATTTGATTGTGGATTTCACTTCAACTGTCCCTCTGTGAACTTGAGCTCCTGCACATATGATGGATATAGATTTTGAACCGGTTCTTGTTACTTTCTTTTTCTCCCACCTACTTTGTTATTACGAGTTTCTTGGGGAGGCATACTAATTATCAGACGGGCTTTCTGTTGCTTCTTGGACCTGTAATTCATGTAATAACACATGTTCATTTCTTCAATGCAGATTCCTAACTGGTTTGGCAGTGAATCACCTGGGTCAACAAAAGCTAACCCTTTTCCACTACCAGAACCTTATATGTCAGTTCAGCAGAGAAATGTATGTGTTTCTGTTAAGAAAAGAAAAAGAATAATTCAAGTGTTATATAAATGTTTGTGACTATGCTATAAATAGTATATGTGTCTGTGTTGCCAATGGTGCTTTGCATTATGTTTTTACTCTTCTTATTATTCATTAAATTTATTCTACCAGCAAAAGAATTTGCACGAGATAAAGCAATTATTGAGAGAAGCTCCTCTTGAAGAAAATCGGAAGCGCGAACTCTCATGTGCCCTGCATCTACTATTCAAGGACTGGTTATATGGTAATTTTATCATCTTAGGAGGAATGCCTATTTTAAGCATGATTAGCATTTGGAGTCCTAACCTTTTTGAATGACATCATTCCTATTAAGGTTCTGTGTCTATTTTGTGCTGTGCATAAATGTCATTGATGATGGTGGACTTATTCAGATTTCATTTGAATTAGTTTTGCATTTAGTTTCAGAACCCAGATCAAGGGTTTAAATAAAAGCAGTAAATGAGGAGTTAAGTGAGAACTTACCCTGGGACTGAGGTTGTTGTGAGTGCTGTCAGTATTGTTATGGTTTACATCTTAGTCAAATCTTCACAAAATCTAGAACCAGAACTTCAGGCATAAACTGTAACACGATCCTGTTCACAATGTTTTGTTAAAGAATTTGGTAGCTTTTGCCAACTTGTTTTTGTTTGGTCTGATGCAGCTTCAGGCAATATCCGTCAGCTTTACTGCCTTCAAGGTGACTAATCGGATGATGAATGCATTGAATGACCATAGTTGGTAACAGATGGAAGCTTTCTGTTGCAGCCCCATTTTTATTAGTACTAGAGGCAGCTGAGAATCATCCCTATGTACTTTGGAATCGAACACATTTGTCCGATGACAGTGGTGCACAGAATACATTGATTACGCTAATCTCATTGTAATTTTTTTTTTTTTCAAATGAAAAATCTTGATGTAATATTTGTTTACTTAGGTTTGCAATCTTGTGAATTTTTTCCTCTTTTCTTTTTCCTTCCTTTTTAGTCTCCCTTATAAAATTTTAGTGACGGATTTTTTTAGTTCGCTTTTTAAGTTTTGCCTATTGGTTAATTATCAACATTGTCATTCTCTGGCATGCATATATATATATATATAGTGGATGTCGATGCAAACCATTTTGCAGAATTCCTTACGAGTAATGCTTTTTTGACAAATTAGTCCTTATAATTATAAAATCTGGCTGCATAAATAAATTTTATGTATTCAAATGATGGGCAAAGCCTGCATGATTGCTTACAGATACCCACAAACATCATCTCTCCCCTTCCCATTTTGGATCTTACATTGGTAGTGTTTGAGCACCTGTGTTTCATCAATCATTCTACAAAATGCACAAATGTGAGGTTTAACTAGCTGGGGCCAGTTGAAACAGCTTCTCTGCTTGGTCAGGGAAGAAAGTGATGAATAGATATGCACCTGTACACATTTATGTAGGAAATGAGAAATGATTTAAAAAGTTCAACGACATCATCATGCAAGCTTGAAGAACTTACAGATAAGCACAGTTCCAAGTACAGCTGAGATCTTCCCTTGAATAGTTATCAAACCAGCTTTGCCAGCGTTTTGCAACTCTGTTGAGCCTTCAGAATCAAATGTTCCTGCACAAAACAAAACCCTTTTTTGCTTCTGTTACTTTTCCTGCCTTCAGACCTTGCATATATAGAAGAATATGGAAAGAAAGAAACTTTAACCTGGTTTCACGGATTGAAGGCCTGACGTTATGCATGCTATGTTTTGGAAACCAGCTTGCTCTAATTTGTTGGCTGCTGCTGTAGACCTATGTACATTAAATGTCAAATTGTATCAAAGGCAAGGCAAAAGGATTCTATACAAGAGTTTGGGTAACTGTTAAATAAGGAAATAAAAACCAGTAAAATCCAAGAAACCAAAACTATAAGATAGCAGATATGCAATAGATTTAGATGAGATAAAGAAAGAAGCCGAGAAAATTTTACTCAAGTATATAACTGCTGTTCTGAACATCAGTCCCTCAAAATTTTAGTTAGTTATCATATTTTTAGAGTTCATTAATCCACTTATAGGTTTTAGTTATCTATTTGTTTTATTTTTATTTATTTATTCTACCATATAGGCAATCCTACATGTAAAACGGTTCCACCATCTCAAGTATCAAATATCCATCTTTGGAGAAATAATCAGGTAGATAAATAATTCACCTTAACCCTTCTTGGCATACAAGTAACAGTTTACTTTCAGGTGAAAACTGGCTCTTCACAGCTTCCACAAATTCAGGATTTGGCTTGGTAAATGGCAATCCAAAGAACAAACCCGAGAAATTGTTATGCACTGTCCTTTTTATGATGGTGCCTGCACAAAATTATTTTCAAGGGATGCATAAACAAGAAGCAGCATGAAAAAAATGCAGATAAACAGTTAGATGAATTACCCAAGTCATTGTCTTTGTTTTCAATAAAAAGAGGGACATGATGACATGATTTTATATGAGCTCGTTCATATTGAGTTCTGTCCCTCACATCCACTACAACATATCCTTCAGTTTCTACAAGTTTCTTTGCTTCTTCTGAATTTACATAGCTCACTTCAGCTCTAATTCCAAGCTTTCTCCAAGAATTTGTTTTCCCTGGGATGTTTCTCGCAGGATGAGTCCCAAAATCCAACCAAGATGTCCTGAACTTGCTGAAATCACATCTTTAATGCCTTGTTCCAATCTTCACAGCTAATTTTATAGATGAATGCAAGACCTTTCTCATGTGAACTAATGTTGTTAACAAAAATAATTAAATAACCTTATCAACAAGACCAAGAAAGGGTTTGAAAGCTCATGCCATGGTTGGTTTTTCAGGGGAAAATACTGGGAGGGGTGGGGGGGACATAAAAATCTAGGAACTAAAACCATTTGGCAACTAGTTGAATTCCATTGTCTCATCTACGTTGAGAACCAAAGAGCAACAGTGATAAAGCTCAATATTTTATCTACTTTTCAAGATTAGATTCTTAAAATGGAACCCAAAAAAAGGGGCAGATGAGAAACAATACGAGATGATTAACCTGGGATTAAGGGATAAAATTGAATTGATGAAGATGATTAACTTAAAATTAAGGGATAGCCCATTTTAGCTATGAGCTCATATTTCACATTTTCCCATGTAGGACCTAAATTTGACATGAATGATATCACTTTCTCAGCAACCATAAAGAATCGGGAGGTAAAAGAAAAGAGAGCAGTTAAGCTTGAAAAGATTCTTGAAACGGTAACAATATCAATAAAATAGAAAAGGGGAGAGACTTGCAGAGTAGCAAAAAGCACAGAAAAGGGTATTATTACCTTGTGGAAGAGAGAGTTAAGCAAGAGGAAGCAATCCCAGCCATTGTTAACAGTTCCAGGACCCTCTCCTGGTTTCTGGAGAGAGTGTATCAGTTTGATTTATACGAGTGGCCCATGAAATTCGAGAGGGGCAATGGGCTGTTGCCACGTGGTATGTCTTCAATCTTGCTTCTGCAGTGCCTTCTCTCGTAAAATATCATTGGGTGGCAGGTTACGTGAAAATCCTTGTACGCATTTAGAAATTATACATGGTAATTTCAGTAGATCTGCCATATTCAACCTCTGTTACCATGTCCAAAATACTTGGTAGATAATGATGACTGATGAAACTGTTTATTAATATGAGCTTTGGACTAACAATGATTTGGCAAATAATGTCTTTTTTTATTTTTTATTCATAGGTATTTGAGGGAAGGAGGAAAATCAAACTCTAGTAATGGAGAGATTATCATATGTGTTTTGCTAACTTATCTGGTGGGTGGTAGACTAGCAAATAATATCTGAGATCAACCATAGACATAGTATGAAGAGTGAGCGTAAGAGTGATATTCTTCCAGCTAATTTCAAGTAAGATGCTGCCATGGCTTGTTTCGATCCAATTTTGGGATAGTGAATTTGATTTAAAAACAAATTAAAAAGGAAGAATAAAAGAAGATTGAAAATGAACACAATAATTTATAAAAATTCAGGTATTCTATGTGCTTTTTTTTAAATTTTTTTTTAAAAGTTTAACTACGTTATCAAATTTTTGTTTAGTGAAAATTAAAACTTATTACAATTTTAAAGTAAAACTCTTAATTTTTATAATTTTTTTTTCATAAAAATAACTATTTGTTTGAAAGCACACCCAATATAATAAATTCACTCAATAATTCTCATTCAATTTCAAAATAAAATTCAATTACAATTCAAAACTATATTTCAAGAAATTTATACTATGACTAAGTTTAAAGAGAAAAAGAGTGACAAGTACTTCAATGTCAAAAAATATATGCTCAAATAGTTGTTGACTTATAATTTTTTTCAAATGAAAAACACATTGCATTTACCGTTCTAACATGAATATGATAATTAGGGTGTATTAAATGTAAATAAAGTTATTTATATACTAAAATAGCTATTATTTTATGTTAGAAAAAAAATTTCAAGTTTCGCAATCTAAAATTAAAATTCGGCGAGCCAACCTTTAGATATGAAAATAAAACTCTTTGAAATTAGGAGGTGAAAATAACTTTTTTAAAATAGACTTTTCGTGGCTTAAAGTCTCAACTTTCGACGGTCAAGTATCGAAACTTTTATTTTTATTTCTCTTTTCCTCCCCTTATTTTAAAAGATGAAAATCCGTTATTAAATTTTTATAAAATCATAATTTAGACTATAAAATTTTAATTTTTAATCCGTTTATTTCATGTAACTTAATATTTTAAAATATTTTACTCTATTAAAACAAAATTCAAAATTAGTCCATTTATAAAATTTTATTTTAGTCTTTCAAAAAAGTTATGAAACAAAAATTTAAATTACAAACTTTCAATTTTTATTTTATTTGAAATATTGTAACATATAATTTAAAATATCTTATTTGATGGAAAAGTATTTAAAAAAAAAAATCATATGTCAAATTTGATTTCTAAAAATAATTTCTTAAAAATTAACCATATTTATAAGTTTTAAAATTTAAATTATGAATTTGAGCCAATATAATTAATTAATTAAAATTCATAGTATATAAACTAAAAATTATATTTTGATCCATTTCTTGTAATATGTTTTAAATATTAAACTTTTTATTATCAAAATTAAAATAATTTTATTTATTTAAATTAGAGTTCTACGAACTTATACTGATGTTTCTAAAATTAATTAGTAGCTTGCAAATAGTTTATTAGCATGAAAATAAGAATTAAAATATTTAGGTCCAATAATTTTTCATTCGACAATAACAAATAACAAATAATTGGTGAGTGAAGATAATAATAAAGTAGGTCTAGATTTTAGAAAATTACTCTCCCCAATATATTTCCCTTCTAAAATTAATTTATACTACATTTAAAATTAGAGAAATTATAAAAAAATATTTTGTAAGTTCATTCTATTTTATTTCAGAGTATACGATTCTTTTTATATCAAATCATACCTCGTGATTTATATCGATTAGCAAAGAGAAAATTATTTTTTAGTCTCTGAGGTTTAACGTAATTAACATTTTTGTTCCTCTATTTTGGCGATCCAACACTTAAGTCCCTCACTTTCTCTTCCGTCCAAATTCGTAGTCCTTCCGTCCATTTAAACCGTTTGGTCAAAGAGTCAAAGTTGAGATGTGATAATTTTTTCCAAAAATATTATTCTTTCAATGTGAAATTCCAGAAGAAGAAGAAGAAGAAAGAAGAAGAAGAAGAAGAAGAGGATGGTTAATTTTGTCAATTCACGTGTCCCAAACGGCTATTTTGGACGGATGGACTATGAATTTGGACAGAAAAAAAAGTGAGGGACTTAAGTGTTGAGTCGTCAAAATAGAGAGACATAAGTATTTATTACGTTAAATCTCAGGGACTACAAAGTAATTTTCTCATTAGCAAATGGTTTGTTTCTGTTACCAATCATGACGTTTTAATTATTAATTTTTTTAATATTTTAATTAATAAAAAATAAAAAATAAAATTCTTAACTCTCCAACGACATTAAATATAGCAATTTATATATAATTTTTTTAAATTATTAATTAAAAATAATAAAAATATCACATCAAAAATAGTTAGAAGTGTTAAAATTTAAATAATTTTAATATTTAACGGTGTCAAAATTTTATCACAGTTTGTTAATAAAAATAAATTATAATATACCATTTTAATATAAATAAATTATAAATCTTAAAATAAAAAATCAGTAAATTTAATATAAATAAATTATAATATACCAAAAGCTATAACAGACCATCATCCACAATAAATTTAGCAGTTCAAGTCACCTAGAATCATGAATTTGATTTTGTCTTTTTCTTCAATGGCTCACTTTCTGTCTTCTCATCTTCATGGCCGCCCGCTTGCTTTGGAGCTGTGGCCTCAATTTTCCAATTTTTTACACATCAACTTGACCTTCAATGTGTCGTATAGTGGTAATCATTACCTTGTTCGATGCATTTAGCCTCACCTTCCTTTTTTACTGTATATTGAGGTTAAAAATTATTTTTATTTATATATGTTCTTGACTGGTGCTGCAGATTATGGCCAAATATTCAGGATCCTTTAATATTGGAAGACCTGACTTGCCGTGAAACTGCGTTGTTAACAAAGAATAGAAATTTCTCAAAAGTTATAATCGAAATGGACTTTTCAATTGTTATCGACACATGTACGGGGAGCTCAATAATACATTATTGAAAATTCCCTTCTTTTAGCTAAGAATTTTGATTTTGTTTCTTTTGATTCTGTAAAGAGGCAGGCAAATAGTGTTGCCCATGATTTAGTTCAGATGTTTTTTAAGGACGCTTCCATCAAGTGTAATCCATCTCTTCAAATGGAGTTTATGTACAATTTTTTGCCAAATTATAATAGTAAATTTATATGTTATTATAGTGAAAAAAATAAAGTGAATAATAATTTTGAAATAATTAAAAAATAGATAAAATTTATGAGATATGAGGAAATGTAACAAATGAAAACAAGAAGTTAATATTGAGATGCACAAAAATTGAGATAAGATACCTTAACCCTTTAATTCAAACAATTATTCTAAGAGCAAATTAATGTACGCACAGGCTGCACACTATACAAGAATCTGGCTAAATGATTGGAATATGAACATTAATGGATTTCCATTGAAAGGTCATTATGCATGAACATAGTAGAACCTCCTTCCCAATTAAAGAACAAAAAATCATGGAACATGATAAAAAAAAAAACCCCCCCAATACAGCTTGAAATGCGAGCCGTTCAGTCACAAATTAAACACTAAGAAATGTTCTAATTGCAGGATTTTTTGCGAGTAGGACAATATCGAACGGTGCCACCAAAAACATGTCCAATGCGATCAAACTCACAAAGCACAACACTCCTACAGAATTCTAAAGGAGGTAAACGAGCCGCCAAAGCTACAACGGTTCTAATATAAGTAACCCAAAACTCAAGTTTATCAAAGTTTCATCACTGTCATTTAGTAACACTGCACAGCCAGCACTTAATACAAAGCTCTCATTAATACAGAGATGGCACACAGCTTGTGCAATGAACTAGCTACAAAAACTGATTTGCCTCATCACATCCCTGACTTGCGTAATTCAGCAGCTCCATGAGCAAAATGGCATCTTTGACCAAAGGTGCAAGATCCTTTGGTAAAATTTTCACACATCTTAGTTTTATAGTTGCTACCTGGATGGGCATGGCCTGCAGGCGCTCCAATGGTTTTTCCGGGGGCATTTGCAGAACTAAGGCTGGCAATTAGTTCTGAAACCATGGAGCTAGCTTGCTTAATCTGTTCAAATGATCCCTCAAATTCAATGTTCCTAAGATTAGGATCTGTCTCATGTTCCCTGATGGATAACTTGGCTCCTGTTTGGCGGCAGATCTGCTTGGAATGCACACCGCCCTTCCCAATGATGGCTCCAGCAAGAGAAGCTTCCACACTGATTTTTGCAGTGGCCGAGGCACCAAAGCTAGCAGCAGGACCAGGTGGAGGGGGTTCCATCCGACCACCCATACGGCCTGGAACAGTTCCAATTGCTCGAGGATCTTCATGTGATGGAGCAATAAGCTTGCCAAGTTCCCACTCGCCATGTGCAAAATGGCATTTGTCACCAAACTTGCAACCTTCAGCAGTATTATATTTGTTGCACAAGCGGCTCTTAACTGCAGATGGAGCAGAACCATTAGGAATCGCCGGTGGGGCAGCCATGTTTCTGGACACTGGAGTGACAGCTGGGGGAAGATTCATCATCTGGGCCACAGCATTGTAACCGCCCGGAACATAGTGCAAAAAATGGCAGCTCTCACCAAATGGACATCCAGCAGTACTGCAATTTAAAGCATAAGCAACTAAATCAGGTTCACAAATCAGTCTATCATATATTAAGTACACAGTAGAAACTAAAAAAAAAAATAGGCAACAACTGTCACCAAGACTGCATCATGACAAAGATTGACGAGCTTCACAAGCAGCGCTTTTCATATCTATCAAACTCGACCAAAAATCCACCAAGACATCTATTTCTAAACTATGTCATTGCCAGCTCAAATATCAAGATGACATGCCGTTAACGAAAGCAAGGTACAAAAGCAGAATAGATAACCTCCAACAAAAAGAGAATCAGTTGGGAACAGAAGCAAAACCTATGTTAAATCAACATTCATTCACATTCTGGCCTACAGAGTGATAAGATTACCAACAGATCAGCTTCTACCATAAACTAGAATATCAAACAGCATCAGCTGTAATAGTAAAAAAATATTTATATATCTTATAATGTGATAATTCTTACTATGTTAATAGGAAAAGAAACTATTCGTGTCATACCTGAATATAATTCATCAACCTTCCATAAATTACCTTGTTTATGAGTAAACTTACTGTTAAAAGTTTGGGTTCAATAGCAGAACCAGTCCAGTGCTATTCAACTTACTTTTCCAGATTCTTTATTTATAACTTACCAACAGAAAGTTGTGTTCAGTAGCTGTAACAGGAAACTTAACAGTGGAAAAAAGTTACCATCCAATATTATCTTCATCAGATTAGCAGAAGACTGCAGATATTATTGCACAATGAGAATCATATAAATCAGTTTCCCAAAAAAATAAACCTCCTCAGGCAAATAGTTATCTTTTTATACTCCATAAGTAAACCAAGCATCTGTTAATTCCATTAGTTGATTTGACAAAGCACAATTATGAAATGTACCTGTATGACACCTATAAATACCCACTTCATTAGAGCATTACAGAATCTTATCTTGTCAAAGTAGTAAATTAAATTCTTACAATAACTTATAAACATTAAACATTACAGATCAAAATATTTATTTAGGTGAGAAAAGATTTGAACCTGAAAAATTTGGTGCATGGCTTCGATTTGCTTCCTACACCAGTTGATAAGGAGTCCATTTCTGTTACAAGACATTAATTACTTGTTTTTAGTTAAATTTCTCCAGATTTTTAATCTATCTTACTCTAGAATATCCCATATCATCAAAATTTTAATTCCAATAAAGGTATAAATAGTAGTGATTGAACCTTTTCTAGATCAACTTCCATTAATATAAAAGAGGTTATAATTTATGGTAAACAGACGTACATATAGACAACTGAATTCCAATGTCTGTCTTGTCCCCACATAGCACCCACTCATGTTTTTCTTCCAAAACTTAAATTCCACAAACAATTTTCAATCAAGCACAAATATTCCAACAAATTTTCCTCCAATTTTTTTCAAAAGTAAAAAATTGATACGGGTGACACCATGGGGTGGTTTCTGATTATCCGATCCAACACACACTCACACACACACACAGCGTGTCAACTAGCAGCGCAAGTAAAACAAAAAATAGTTAGTACAGAACTGGCCTTGTGGCAAAACAACACCTTTGCTTTTCATAAGCAAAAAGGAAAAGGAAACTATATGAAATTGGCTCCAAAAGAGGGAAATCTGTATAACTAAAGCACACCAACTGCAAGTGCCAAAGCACTACATAGACCAAAGAGGCAAAGGCTGTTGGAGAAACAAAAACCGCATAACATATAAAACAATACAGAAAAAACAAAAAATCATACATGAAACAACCAAGGTTGTATTTGGTTCATGGACCAATACGTTCTTCAATTATGAGAAAAATTAGAACTACAGAAAGCTTTTTATGGTTAAGAAAAATACTAAACCATTTTCAAGGGGGGAAGTAACAGAAACTCAATGAAAAGAAGGAAATCATGACAAAACTATCTAGACACACACCGACAGTAGAAAACAATTACCAAGCTTTGCTCTGTAACAGGCCTTTTCTTTACAGAAATCATAACTTTTTTCCAATGTACTCAAATGCCTCAACTTTATGAGTCATGACCAACTGAAAGACCACCGTTTTCCTAATTCAAGAACCAATATTCTAGTACTTATAAATTTTGCAAGTAAAAAAATTTTTTTAAAAAATTGCCACTCAGCCGCAAAGAATGTGAAAACATAATAACACTATGGCAATTTTTTTCCTCCCGAACCCATTAAAGCTCTCTTAATTTTCCCTGCATAATTCTATTGATTTGCAAAGGCCCTCATAAAGTTAAAAGTCAAACTTAACACACCCTGTTAAGTGTTCTCCAGCCTTAGCACAGTTCATAACTACCTAAAGAAAAACTACATATATCGACAACCTCAAGCCTAACAAAGTAACAATATTAGCAGCCTTTATTTAGAATAATAATAATAATTATGAAAGAGTTTAGGCGTAGCTCCACAAAAGAGAAGAGCTGACCTTGCTTAGATTTCTTGAATCCACCATTAGCAACTTCAGGCCTCCCTCTCTTTTTTGCATTCATCATCGATTTAATATTAGGATTGCAGATCTAGATCCACAGAAAGAATAGAAGCGCGAAACCGTAACAAAGAATAGATGAACTAAACCTCAATATTGAGAAGTAGAGAAGAAAAACCCAAATTGGGAAGCTATATTTAAGAGAAGCAGCAAAAACCCTAACCCTAGAAAAGGGTTTTTCAAAGAGGAAGGAAAAGAAGTGATAGGGCTCGAAAGATGTAGAGCATGGAACAGTATAAGATATGAGATATTAATACCGGCTCTTTTATATGTTTTTTTTTTTTTTTAAATAGCTCTCTTATTTGTTAAAAATAATTATTTTCCATATTTTCTCTTTTGATATTTTTTATATTATAATAATATAATAAATTAACTATTATAATTTTATTTTATTTTTAAATTTTTTAAAATATTTTTTAATATTTCATAAAATTAAATTTTTTAAATATAATTAAAAATTTTAATTTTCTTAAGGTGTACAAAAACAAAATAACAAAAATTATAAAACAGATATTATAAATAGCAAGAGAATAACAATTTACAGTTATTTTATTAAAAAAAAGAAGAAGAAAACAGTTAGATGTTTTCTTTTTGAGATGTAGTGATTTTAATTTTTAATATTTTAGTTTTATTTATAAAAATAAAAGTAAGATGCACCTCAATAAAATACTAATATTAATACTATTTAATTTTATTATTGGAAATTTTAAATTACTTTTAAAAAAATAGTTAATGACTCTAATTGAACGGTGGAGATTAAGCTTAATAACAATTAAACTAAGTATTTATTTGAAACACTTAAAATTACTTAAATATTTTTTTATTGATTATTTTAATTTAAATTAAATTTTATTATATAAAATTATTTTAAAGTTCACTTAACTTTAAAAAGTTCTTAATTCTATTTATATTTAAATTCTACTTCTTAATATAAGTTTAAATAAATATTATAATAAAACAAGTTTGAAAATTATGATAGAATAAATATTTTAAATTTTATTTCTTATATTTAAAATATTTATTTTATTCTAGAAAAATAATTAAAATACATTTTAAAAATAATTTATAATTTTTGAATATTATAATTTTCAAAATTTGAAAATAAATATAGATTTTAAATAGAATTTATTATATAAATAAATGAATTTCATTTACTGTTATATAAAATTTATTATATATTGGATTTATATATATATATATATATATATATATATAATTATTAGATAAATAATTAATTTTAATTAAAATAAATAACTTTATTTAAAATTATATATACACTGAAATTATTATCTAACAATTATAAATAGAACGAAATTCAATAAAATTTATGCGGTTTATGTGACAGTTCAGGGATGTAAACCGCTAGGATACCCGCAAAAATTAAACTATCCGAACCCGAACTCGATTTATATTAGTAATATCCGAATCCGTTCCGAACCCGATTAAAAATTAATTTAAATTATCCGAATCCGTACCAAACCCAATTATTATTACTCGAATAAAACTCGGACCCGTTTAATCTTATATATTTTAATTAATAATTTATATAAAAAATATTTTTCATTAATAATTTTCATTTAAAAAATCTAATATTTCTAAAAAATATTTAAATTTAAATTTTTAAATAAAAATATAAAAAAAAATTTATAAATATTATTGTAAAATATATTTTTTATATTAAATTAATTATTTATATAAACAGATTCGGGTGGTGGATACCCTGTACATAAAATCCGAATCCGATCCGAACCCGCAACGGATATTATTTTTAAAACCCGAACCCGTCCCAAACCCAATTATAACTACCCAAATTCATTCTATTAGGGTTCGGTCGGATCGGATACTCGAAAATACCCGATCCGTTGCCATCCCTAAGTTCAGTTTAATGAAATTATTTATTAATATATTTAAATAAATATTTAATAATAAAATAATTTCTACTATACGTTGAAAAAAATTATTTTAACTTTAAATATGATTAATTTTAATATTATTTAAATATTTTTTAAAAATAAAATATTTAATTTATTTATAATATATATAAAAAATAAAAAGAGGGAGAATGATGAGATTTTTTACTGTGTACTTGAACTTGTAAATTATTTATAATAATATTTAATTAGTTGATATTTTTATTTTTTAAAATAAATGATAATTTTATTTTCTAAATTATTTTTAATTAGTTAAGAAATTTTAAATAAAGGATGAGGGTTAATTATTTATTTTAAAATAATTATCATTGTAAATGATTAGGAATAATTATGTTTTCTATAGATAATTATTTGTTAAAAATATAATAATAAATGATTTTTTTTATAAAAATGAGATTTTATAGATTAAATTTAAAAATTTTTAAGTAATAAATTAAATTTAAGTTAATTAATAAAATTTTAGTTTAAATACGGTGCAACTCTCAAACTCTTTATAAAAAAATTATAAAATTATTTTTAAATTTCAAAAAGAGAAGAGTATGTAAATCAAATTTTTGCATCTATTTTGAGTTACAGGATTTGAATGATGCATAATATTGTACTTAGTTTATTAAATTAGTGTAAATTATTTAATAACTTTTTGTAGGCATTTCATCTTTTTTTATCATTATTTTAAAAAAATATTATGATTATAAATAAATATTATTTATTATTTAATATTTTAATAATATTATAATACTTGTTATTTTAATTATTATCATTAAAATTTTATTTTAATTTTTTGATATTTATGAATATTTTTTTATATTTTATTGACCGTTTTATTTGTAAATTTATGATAAAAATTAATAAATAAATTTAAATATTATTTAATAAATTAAATTATATTTTGATCACTGATGGGTTTTCTCAGTCCAGTATAATGCCAGACCCATAACAACAGCCCTTATCCAAAGGACAAGATGCTCCTTCAATAAACCGGCCTGAATCACTCGGCCATGAGAATTGGGGCTTGATCATCCGGCCTTGAGATCGGATCTCCCTTGAGCCAGTCCCCTTACGTTATGCTCAATAATGGGCCCCGTAGAAGAAGAGATGTTCGGCCCACATATCCAGCACACTTACTTACACGCGTACTGGGGGAAATTAAATGGACGTTACGCATGGAGCAGGTGTTTGACACATCCGTACATACGGAGCTGGGTGACAGAGACAGCTAGCACTGTGGCAGAGAGGCAGATATACATCACGGGTAGAGAGAAAGAGGCCTTCTTCTTCCTTCTTCTTCCTGGACTCCATTCTCCTTTGTTCTTCTCTCTGCAACTCTTGTCTATCCATACTACTCTAGTTCATAAAATCTGACTTGAACGTCCGAGGGTCTCCACCGGGGCATCCCTGGTAGACCCCTGACCATCTTTCCTTATTTTTGCAGGTCCTTTCATCAAATAGAACATTGAGAGACCCATTTGATGGACCCGTATGATGGACCAAGAAGAAAATCAGATCTATCATGGAGCAGGAGGAAAAACATATTTATCAATTGGCGTCGTCTGTGGGAAACGAAAGAGATTTTACTATCTCCAAAGTTTCCAAATCCACCCATTGAGATCCACATAAGAAGTATGAAAGTCTGAGTGAATAACCCAGCTGAAAAGAAAGGTTCATTGTATTAAAGAATATTTTGATAATATTTCAGATAGTTTGTTTTAATATTTATTAGATTTTATTACGGCTAATTTTTTCTTTGAAACCTGGTGAAACAAAATTTTAGATCAAAATACTTGTCTATGAGTATAAATTTTAATCTTTTCTGTAAAAGAAAAAAAATAATGAGTAATATATATATTTGTTGAAACTGTGAGGTCGGCCATGTATATATTGTCAAGGTGAGAGGGGCAGATCGGCTATAAAATCCCAGGCTAGCAAGTTGGAGAGAAAATTAATAAATAAAAAATAAGCGAGGTTGGACTAGCATTTTAGGTTGGGTAGGGCACGATCCATGGCCATCTAACTTGAGTGCACAGCAGCGCTCCTCAAGTATCGGGGCAACATGAAGACAATAAGAAATGATCAAATGTCCAGGCTGATCGAGGTGGATGAACTCGGACTCTGTATGTCGTCCAACTTGAAGACGAGGTGAGCTGAAATACCCTGGTCGGCATGGTCGGCATTAGTCCGTCTGACCGTCGAGAGGACGACTGATCAAGCATCACTAGTAGGACCACCAATGGTTTCGCTGGACAAAGCATCAAAAGGACACTTGATCAGAGCATCGAGGGATTTGCATGGGCAAGCCCGTAGGTCGGACACTCAAGAGCTGGACAGGTCGGTTGGGTTACGAGGTCGGCAATCCTTCAACCTCTGATTGAACAGACTTGCTTTAGCACCAGGACAATTGATCGAGGCATCGAGGAATCTGTATGGTCAAGCCTGTAGGTCGGGAAATCAAGAGCTCAACAGGTCTAATTACTGTTGGAGAAATTTACAAGCCCTTAATCACTTATTTTAAATACTCATGATATATATGTATGCTCCAGTCACCCAAATTGTACTTTGCTATGCATATTTATTATTTTGCTTCAGAATTTCAAGAATGCCTTTAGTTATTGGCAATTATTTTTAATTAAACATTATTGAATACAAATAATTTCATAGATTATTAAAAGGCATACTTCGCATGTAAACAGTAAGACTAAATTTAATTAAAATATACCTCTCTGAATTTAAATATCTTGATAATTGCTTACATTTTATAGATTGAAAAATCCTGAAAAAAATATACACATGCAAAATATTATTTATTGAATCTCTAAATTGCATGAGCTAATATTGTTAGTTAGAGCTAATATTTACATTCATCCGAAATATGAAACTAAGTGACATGTGCGACATATTATTTATTGATGAATATTATTGAACTAACAATGAGCATCCTCATTATATACGCTCTGTGCAAGCTCTTATTTTGCAGAAAAAATTCTGAATCTTGTTCAAGACTTCAGGAAGGTAGGTGACC
This sequence comes from Manihot esculenta, assembly GCF_001659605.2. NCBI lineage: Eukaryota > Viridiplantae > Streptophyta > Magnoliopsida > Malpighiales > Euphorbiaceae > Manihot > Manihot esculenta. The sequence continues at coordinate 4,589,499 of NC_035168.2, read as the reverse complement.
GGGATCCCCAAGATCTCCTGGCACCACAAAATCGAACTGGGAAGACGAAGTGACAGTAAGGCCACAGAGTCTGAATCTTGTGCAAGACCTCAGGGAGGTAGGTGACAGGGATCCCCAAGATCTCCCGGCGCCACAAAACCGAACTGGGAAGACGAAGCGACAGTAAGGCCACAGAGCCTGAATCTTGCGCAAGACCTCAGCAAGGTAGGTGACCGGGATCCCCAAGATCTCCCGGCACCGCAAAACCGGCTGAGAAGACGAAGCGATAGTAAGGCCACAGAGCCTGAATCTTGCGCAAGACCTCAGTGAGGTAGGTGTCCGGGATCCCCAAGATCTCCCGGCACCGCAAAATCGGCTGAGAAGACGAAGCGATAGTAAGGCCACAGTGCCTGAATCTTGTTCAAGACCTCAGGGAGGTAGGTGACCGGGATCCCCAAGATCTCCCGGCGCCACAAAACCGAACTGGGAAGACGAAGCGACAATAAGGCCACATTGCCTGAATCTTGCGCAAGACCTCAGTGAGGTAAGTGACCGAGATCCCCAAGATCTCCCGGCGCCACAAAACCGAACTGAGATGACGAAGCGACAATAAGGCCACAGAGCCTGAATCTTGCACAAGACCTCAGTCAGGTAGGTGACCGGGCTCCCTAAGCTCCCCCGGCACCACAAAACCAGCTGGAATAATGAAGCGATAGTAAGGCCAAAGTGCCTGAATCTAGTTCAAGACCTCAGTGAGGTAGGTGACCGAGCTCTCCAAGCGCCCCCGGCACCACAAAACCGAGCTGAGAGGATGAAGGGAACTATTCTTTCGCCTTTTATTAAAAAATACTGTACGCTCACAGCAAATAGCAGGCATATGATGACAACACGCAAAAGCAACCTATGAGAACACAGCTCCGATCTCACACAAAAGATTGGGCACTGGACCATAAATGAAAAGCTAAACTCCGACCTCCCAAGGGAGCTCGGATCATAAGGTAAAGAGACTTTAATCTCACACAACAGCCAAAGGTGCCAAAGACCATGATCTCAAGAAAATAAGCTCAGTACTGATAAATCCAATAGGCAGACTAGATTAAGGCGAGGCGAATCCTAAGCAAAATGCATACCAAGATAAATAACCAAACAAAGAATCAGGGGCAATCATAAGAAGCATCGACCTCGAGAATTAACCACTGGTACTAAACCAGCTCAGCTAGCCTAGAAAGAGGTCTAAGCAGCAAAGAGCCCGCAAAACGCTAGAGGGTAAATAGCCCAGAAAACATTCAGGGGCAAAAAATCCCACTAACCGAGACATACCCAAGAACCAAATGCTCAGATAAAAAATCGAGGAGACAGGAGCAACGTAAAAGGCCAAACTCCCTATCCCTGTGGGGCACACAGCTCAAACCACACTGACTACTAGAAGGTTACATCCAGAGGGACAAGATGTTCGAGCCCATAACAAGAATAGGATTCAAAATCGTCTAATGCAGGGCATTCAGGCAAATAAGACATTCCTCTAGCTATTATATATCCGAGCTCGCAGCACTGCCAAGGTCGTGGGCCCAAAAACAGAAATGCCCTCACGAAAACAAGAAAAACTAGCAAGTCAGAAGTTTAGCCAGACGCCAAGCTCTTAGTCTGAGTCAGTTCGACTAGCAAAGTCCCAGTAAAGATAGCCTGGTCCATCAATTAAGCAAAGTTGATAAAACCAGAAGATAGTCTGGGTAAAAAATAACAATAATGAGGTACAGGCCGGGGTAAAATATCATCGAATATATATCTCCAGATCTCCATACATTCAAACATCAAAGTAAAGAGACAAAGAAATAAAAAGGCAAGGAAAGGACGCTTTTGACATGAGCAGTTCTCGGGCCACGCTGTCATAAATGGAATCTAGGGATTTACCCCTTTGCCACTCATGTAATAACTGCCGAGGAGGTAAAGGGGCAATTGATGACTGATGGGTTTCCTCAGTCCGGTATAAGGCCAGGCCCATAACAACAACCCTTACCCAAAGGACAAGATGCTCCTTCAACAACCCGGCCTGGATCACTCGGCCATAAGGATTGGGGCTTGATCATCCGGCCTCGAGGTCGGACCTCCCTTGGGCCAGTCCCCTTACGTTATGCTCGATAATGGGGCCCCGTAGAAGAAGAGATGTCCGGCCCACATATCCAGCAGACTTGCTTACACGCGTACTGGGAGGAATTAAATGGCTGTTACGCATGGAGCAGATGTCTGACACATCCGTACGTACGGAGCTGGGTGACAGAGACAGCTAGCACTGTGGCAGAGAGGCAGATATACATCACGGGTGGAGAGAAAGAGGCCTTCTTCTTCCTTCTTCTTCCTGGACTCCATTCTCCTTTGTTCTTCTCTCTGCAACTCTTGCCTATCCATACTACTCTAGTTCATAAAATCTGGCTTGAACGTCCGAGGGTCTCCACCGGGACATCCTAGTAGACCCCTGACCATCTTTTCTTATTTTTGCAGGTCCTTTCATCAAATAGAATATTGAGAGACCCATTTGATGGACCCATATGATGGACCAAGAAGAAAATCAGATCTATCATGGAGCAAGAGGAAAAATAGATTTATCATATTTATTAATATGAAAAATAATAAAATTTCTACATAAATGATTCATTTTACCTTTCAATCAACTTCAATAAATTTAAATAAAATTTATAAACATTAGAATCATAATATACTTTTTATTAAAAATAAATTACAATATCATCTAATTTATTAAATATAATCTTTTCATATATTATTAATCAGTTTATTTTGATTTTATTAATTTTTTTATTAAAATTAAATTAAATTCAATTAAAATTTTTAAAATAAAAATCGAATCGAAAAGAATAATTAGAAGATAAGTAATTATAAAAACCTTTTAAAAGGGTAGGCCTTATTTTATGAAAAAAAAAAGAAAAAAAAAGTAGAAACGAAATTATTTGAGCTAATGTAGAAATCATGTAGATTTTTCATATTTTATAAGATAAATTAGTTTAAAGAATAATTTAAAATAATTTTGGCTTATTGTTATGGAATATTTATAATGGTAAGTGTATTCGGATGACCAACCAAAGCTGCCTTAGACACAAGAGCTCCGTCTAATTCATAATTGGCTTCAACCACAATTTTAATTCAAGATTTTATAATTTAAAAAGGAAATTAATATTACTAAGAAAATTTTCTTTTGCTCTCACAATATTATTTTTTAATCTGACTGTAATTTTTTTTATTCATTTTACTCTTTAGTAAAAATTAGTTCATCAGATTCTAACTAAAAAGAAAAATTAACTTAAGTTCTATCATTTAAATTCAATATATTAAATAATTAAAAAATATCATCCGAAAAAATGTAATAAATTTTTTTAAAATATTTGAAATATAAAAAGCAATTTATTTTATCATTAATATGAATAAAGTATAATAATAATAATAAATTAATTTTATAAAAAGCAAATAATATTAAAAAGTCAAATAAATTTAAATAAAATGAATAATAATTAGCTATGTAGCTTGCACTTTAAAACTGATAATTAAGTGATGAATTTATTTGTTTTTTAATGGTAATTGATTAAAAATAAAATTTGATATTTTTATATCATCTTATATCGTAGAAGTAAATTTACATTAAAATTTTGCTGGTTTTTAATATAATATATTTGTTTTTCAAAAAACAGGGGTAGAAAAGTACTTTCACTAGGGCGCCAAAACCAAACAGCACAGAAAGCTCTTTCCACCTGTTTCTCTCGGCAATTCCAAAGCTTCCCAACTGTGAGAAAGTAAAAACCCACTTTGGTTTCATCGAAACCCTCACAGGTCACATATATAACCCATACTTCACATTCACATCTGTGCTGTATATCGAGCCATTTACTTTCTCCTCTTAAAACATCCGTCTTCCAAGTTCAAATCTTGTCAAACGCAGGTGGGCTTCCATACCTCCTCTTTGATTCCAGTACAGTGAGTTTGTATCGTTGAAACCAAAATGTGGTTTTAATTATTGGGATCTTCTCATCTCATTTCATTAGATTTTGTGTTAAACGTTTCAATTGCTCAGTGATCTTTTAGTGCCCATTTGCATGTGAAAAATGTGTTCTGTGATCAGAGCTGCTGCTGCTTCTACATGTGGTCGAATCCATTTCCTCTTTAGTGGGTTTAAACAGGAGCTTTCAAATTTGACTTGCTGAAACGATGAAATGTTTGTTTGGTTTAATATATTTTGTGATCCTGGCTGGCTATTATGGGAGTATTACTCCACTATTGTTCCTGTATTGTTTATAGATGAGTGTTTTTTGCATTGCCAATGGAGCCCTTCACTAGTTATGACATAAAATTTTTTCCCATATGAAATTGTTCTTACTAAAATTGGGAATGCTTCTCATTTTTTTCTTGGTTTATGGCTAGATTCTGCTTGTTATTGTGAATAATTTCAGCTGATCAGCTCAGCAAAGTCATTGACGCCATTTTTTGTTCTCCTGTGCGTATTTAAAATGTGGGCTTCGAATGTAAATGTTGCTACTAAATTACTAATTAAAATTCTTTGTTTTGGTTACTTTTAGGTCATCTTAGAACAGTAATCTAGTGACAAATTTGCATCTTCCTTTTTAACTAATAGATTTGGTTTGTGATTCTGTTGGCAATTTTTGATGATTTTTAACTTACTGTACATTGTATTGGGGATGCCATTTTGGTGATGCAATCATATATAACGGGTAGCATCACTCTTTCTCCTCCACCGCACCTAATTTTTGGTTAATATGTAACAGGCTAAGTCACTATGCTCCTGTCTTAATTACTATTTATCATCTTGTTTCTTGCAGTTGCGGGCCATTATAAAATTTTGCAATTTGGAAGGAAAAAAATATGGCTGTGGCTGCAACTCCTAGCACACATATGGCAACAATCAATCCTTGCCTATCTTCTTCTAACAAAGTATTTATGTCAAGCATAGCTCGTTTCAATACTGAGTCTAAGGAGGTGTCTTGGACTAGACTTAAGAGCTCCTCTCACATCACATCAAAGCTGCCATTCTCACGTAGCCTGACTTCAGTGCCTGTAACATATAAAAGGGTTGTCACTAGGGCAATGTCTGCACCAAATGAGGACAAGCCTCTGCCTGGGTTGCCTATTGATTTAAGAGGTTATGTATCTTCTTTTATTCTTCACATTTTAAAAGAATTTTAATAGCTGCATTTTACTCCTTCAGAAGTTTTATATTTTATTCAGAATAAATATTACAGAATAAAATATATAGAAAAAAACGTGAAATTGATAAACAGCTTCAAATGTTATTCCCATATTTTGCTATTGCTGCCCACTATAAACTCAGGCTAGCCTCGCAAGTTGATGCTGTCAAGGAAGATTCAATTTAGTAATTTTTTTATTTAATTTTAATTGCAAAATTAAGATATTTAATTTAGATTTCTTTAGTTTTAGGAAGTTTAAGAATTCTATTATTATTTGGAATAGTATTTTATCATATCTTGGAAGTTTGAGTTGGTTTGGGATTTTTAATTAGTATTTGTTTAAGTATTTACTTGTTAGGACCAAATCCTCATAGTAGTGGGATTAACAATTTTACCATGAATACTTTTGTTCTCTAGGTGTTTACATCTCAGATGCTTAGGTTTGATAACTTTTCTTGCATTGATTCTAATGATTTTACTTCCTTAGAAAAATTAAATTTGGATATCCTCCTTTTTTTACTACCTGCTTGTAGCTTGGAAGGTTTGTTACTTGGCCAGTGCCACTAAGTTCTATAACCATCGGACCAGCATTTATCTGAAAAAGATGTGGGTTTGGTGCTGCTGAAAAATAATTATGGTTTGAAATTACATTTGTTTGCTGGGAAAATCAACATCCTTGTGAAATGACAAAATTATTGCCATTAAAGGGAAAGAACACAACACATAATTCCAGCATTCAGCTTGTAACAAAATGACTTGTTTCTGACTACTTTAAGGAATCTAATTCTATGAATTAAGTTCAAGTGAAATAAAAGAAAAATCATGTGAATCCAATCCAATCAACTCTGAATTATGAGGTCAAATAAAATTACAGAATCATCTTCTATCACATCAATGTGAGGCAGGGAAGCTAAAAATTGAAAGCAATGTGAAGAATAGGTAAAGAAGCTCTAGATTAGCTGAAGTTGTTAGTATGTCTTACTGAAAGGCAGTGGTGATTGTTGTGAATGAGGAGTTGTGTCTCCATATTTACTGTCAAATTAGTATTATTAATTAGGTCTAAACAGAAGAAAAGTTTAGGAAACATAACTCGTAATGTTAGTTGCATAAACCTTTAGATAGTGTTGGAAATGAATTATTACTGCTTTACTGTTCAAGCATTGAGTATTGGCTTTTGATAATCATTTCCATGGTCATTTGATTCTTGATACGTCTAACAGTGAGGACAACCTTTAGCAGGTAAGAGAGCATTTATTGCTGGTGTAGCTGATGACAATGGATATGGTTGGGCAATTGCAAAATCTCTTGCTGCTGCAGGTGCTGAGATTATTGTTGGTACATGGGTGCCTGTATGTAAAGTGATCTAACTTATTTCCCTTTTGGTGGTTGAGATTCTCAGCTTCATATAACAGTGAGTTCTTTTTGTTTTTGTTGTCTTTTTCTTCTAAAAAATTCATTTATGCAGGCACTGAACATATTTGAAAGCAGTCTACGGCGTGGGAAATTTGATGAATCACGCGTGTAAGAACATATTTTCCGCTTCCTCAAGTATTTCATGATCATAAAAATTTTAAATATCTGTGACTGACTTCATGCTAATTTAATATTTGAATTGAATGTTCAGATTGCCAGATGGTTCATTAATGGAAATTACCAAAGTTTATCCAATGGATGCAGTTTTTGACAGTCCTGAGGATGTTCCTGAAGATGTAATTACAATATTTCATCTAATTTGTGGGATGGAGTGCGCAAAATTATATTATATCTTTTGTTATACTCTTAGTTGTGGGCTTTTGCAGGTAAAAACAAATAAACGTTATGCAGGGGCCTCAAAATGGACCGTCCAGGTAGTCTTTAGTTATAAATTATACATATACTGTTTGGTGAAATTGTTGCATCATGCTTTATCTGATCAAGCTAGTTGATTAGATAACATGGTGTGCCACAAAAATAAAATCTCATTGTTGTGACATATGATAAATCATTCTTTACATTGTTTAATTATGAATTAGCATGCATATCCAAGATGGTCAAAAGGAGGATTTGGAATAATGATATGTCAATATTATCATTGAATCCCACATTGGTTAGGAACAGGGGTAACGTGCCCTTATAAGGTTCTTGGGCACTCTTTTCCATTGAGCTAGCTTTTGGGACTTAAATTTAACATGATATCAGAATCTCCATATCCAATGTTGGGCCTCCCATGAGTATTTCATGCTCCAGTTTAGTCTTGGGCGTGACGGGATGTGTTGAATTCCACATTGGTTAGCAATGGGGTAATGTGCTCTTATTAGGGTCTTGGATACTCTTCTCTCTTATCTAGTTTTTTTGGTGAGTTAGAACTAATCCAAAATTAACAAATATATTTCAATTTTCTAATTCCTAATGTACTTCAGCTGTTTTGTGCAACAACATGCGTCACAGTTTCTTTGTTCTCTTCTTTTTCTCATGTCTATGATGAAACATTTTGCATGAATCCAGATCAGCATTGAAGCCAAGTTTTGTGAGACATAAATTCTCTGCATGCATATTGGGGTTCAATATGTTTTCAGTACTATATAGAAATGAAGTCGCTTCTACTCAATGTACCGTACAATTCATGGTCTATTTCCTGCCTTAATATTCATCTTCCTGTTGTTTTGCTGACTGGGCCTAGGTTTAAGTGTATTTTATGCCAAAGCCATACATTTGGGTTAAAAACTGGACCACAGTTACTGATTGGTCTACGTAATAATATCTTGCAGGAGCTTGTTGGATCAGTAAAGCAGGATTTTGGCAGCATTGACATCCTTGTGCATTCACTTGCTAATGGGCCAGAGGTATACTGCTGTCGATGTTTCCTTTTTCTATGCTGCTCTGTCTAGATTGTTGGTGGTACTTAGATATTCAACTTGCTCAGGTTAGCAAGCCTCTTCTAGAGACATCAAGGAATGGATATCTTGCAGCCATCTCTGCGTCAAGTTACTCATATGTCTCCTTACTGAAGCATTTTGTTCCAATAATGAATCCAGGTACACTTATAGCCCAATTTCCTTTCCTTTTTGTGTGATTTTTATCCCTCTGTATTTAGCTCACTTCACCATACTCCTTTAAACCACCCACATGGTGCTCAAGAAAGGAATCCTGGCTATACAAGAGACTGTCACTGTCTTAGAACTTGCATTTTGATGTTTGATTATTACAGGTGGTTCTTCAATTTCTCTTACCTACATTGCCTCTGAAAGGATCATTCCAGGGTATGGCACAGTTGGATTGCTTCTCTATCTCTCACAAATGACCTTTTTTCTTTTAAAGAAAAACCAATTCAACTGTTTTCCATGCACAGATATGGTGGAGGCATGAGTTCAGCAAAGGCAGCTTTAGAAAGTGACACACGGGTGGGTTTTCTTTAAATGTAAATTGTATCTCGCTGATCATATTCTAGTATTATCCATTTCAAATTCCAACTTTCTTCTTTACTGACTTAGGTGCTAGCTTTTGAGGCTGGAAGAAAACACAAAATCAGAGTCAACACCATTTCTGCAGGTAATTAAGTTACTTCATATTCAAAACTAGTGACTACATTCCTCCTCTGCATGTGTGCCATTCAAATATTTTCATCACTTCCACTTGGGTATTCTTTAGAAGATCTCTAGTAGAAATGCATAAATTCTTCTGATCCCCTCACTTCCTACTAATGCATTTGAGCTTCCCCTGGACTTGGTAGAATTTGTGAGCGTCTCTTTGATTCATCATTCTACCGGTTATAGGACATACATTCCATCTGGGGAGATAATTTCATTAATTTGCCAAAAGATAGTTTGTTCATATAACTAAACATCTTTGTATCGGCCAAATTGATGGAAGCAACCACGAGCATAGAAAATGGCTGTCCTAGTTGGTTCTATCGAGGCTGTAGCTGAGGATGAGTTGGGTCCATACAGACAGACCAGTGAAGAGTCTTCCCTTGAGTTATCTTATAGGATCTGGATCTTAACTTGCTTCTTTCAGTTTCTGGCTAAAGTCAACCTTTAGCATCTGAAAGACTGAGAGTATGTATGGATCCTTCGAAGTCAGTGCAAAGAACCGCCTAAACAATTGGTTGAAATTGATTTTCTACTGGCTTATATTTTAAATTTATTAGTTGTGGGTACAATAATTGGAAATAAATACTACATTAAGAGGCAAATGGAACATTAGTAAGATCTTCCAAATGGTGTTGCTATCTTCGCATGGAAGCAAATGCAATTAATTTTGTTCCACCCCCAGCTCCTTTTTCCTCCATTGGATGAAATGGTAGATAATTCAAAAATATACACAACCTTCCTTAATTCTATCTAGGCTATTTTTTGTTTAACATGTTTTACTGCAACTTGCATACATGTACGTGTTCTCACATTTCGTGCCAACCAAAATTGTCAGGTCCATTGAGAAGTCGCGCAGCAAAAGCAATCGGCTTCATCGATATGATGATTGATTACTCGTTGGCAAATGCACCTCTACAGAAGGAACTATCTGCAGGTGAACATGAACTTTTCCCTAAAGCTTAGTTTGCATCTCATTATACTGGTGCCAAAATGATAAAACAAAATTGTATATTTATGACGATCCAACTGGCTGGATTATACAAATGCCTGAGAATGTTATGACCAATTACAGGCAGACAATTGCATGCATTGCTTCCTACTTTGATATTCCATTTTAACTTTGTAAACTTATGTTTATTGAAACAGAGGAGGTGGGTAATGCAGCTGCCTTCCTGGCTTCACCATTGGCTTCAGCCATTACTGGCGCAGTTGTGTATGTTGACAATGGTCTAAATGCAATGGGAGTTGGAGTTGACAGTCCAATCTTTGCGAACCTTGACATCCCAAAGGATAACTGAAAATTAGGTCCAAGTTCTTAATTTTTCATTAGTGAACACTCACAAAATTTTCAAAATAAATGTTGTAACCTTTCCCCTTTTTTTCTTTTTTGTTTACTTGATCTATTATGGTGAATAGCCGACTTGAGTTCCCTTTTGACGAGATAATAACTCATGTCCTTTTAATAGGAGCTACTTTTTCTAAAAAAAAATTATATCTGCACAGGTATGCATGCCTGTTAGGGATTTAAATTCCAACTTGGAGATGGTATTGAATAATGGGTGAGGCTAGTGAAAGTAGTGTTCAATAAAAAGAAATAGTTTTACACATCTCCATGCATACTCAGTTATTGTGGAATAAGTTTTCATTGAATAATTTTCCAATTTAAGAGATTTCTTAAGAGGATACATGTTGAATATCCTCTAGATTACTTAAAAGAGCATCATCTTTAGATGGCGAAATGATACTTTTCCATAGATGCTTTGCAAATCATTTGAAAGGACTTCTTTACAAAATCCTCAATATATTAATGTATGATATTGAAATTTGTGTATGAATAACCAAAACATATATAATAAATGGACGAATTTGCATTACATAGTCCAAAAAAACAAAGATACAAACTATGGATTTAGAAAATGGAAGAAATTTCAAGATTGCATTTTAGCTTTACCTTGTACGGGTGGAATTTAGGTAAGAGTTGAAGCATCCCTGCCGGTTTGCTCTATTCTTTCTCCCAGACCAGCAATCTTCCATTTCCTTTGCATTAGAAGGGTCATTCTGCCAAAGAAGCCCATTGCTTCCTGACCAAATACATGCCTTAATTCTTATTAAAAAAAATGCTATTATCAAATTGTATTACAGCCTTTTAACCTTTTAAAATAGGCTAATTTAATTAATTGAATTCTAAAATTTTAAATTTTATTTATACTTTAGTCCTTAAATTATTACATTACAAAATCTTAATAGTACACAAAATTGTAATTTTTCAAATAATTAGGGACCAAAATACATTTTAATATGTTAAAAAAATTGTAATTAACCCATAAGTTAACGAATCATTCATGCAAGAACAAAATAACTACCCGGACGTTGAGGATCATAACAATTTCTTATCAAAAATTTTAATTTTCTCTTCTCAAAGAAAAAAGGAAAAATTTAATTCCCAACAATTTTAAGAAATAGATTCTATACGTGGGAATGAAGTTGAGTCTCCAAATGGGATTTAATTAGTTTCCTGTTGAATGTCAGTGTTTTCCTATTTTAGATCCTTTCAAGTTAGTATCCTTGTCAAAATGGTTTGGTATAAACTCCACTGGAATAAATAATAACAGTAATAACAACAGTATTAATAATATTATAAAAAAAAAACTGCAAATGAAACTGCTTATCTCCTAAAAATAAAATTTTCATAGTTATTTATGAAAAAAAGTTATCATTTCTTTTCGCCATCAAAACAATTTCAATCTCTACTAGCCTTAAGCACCTGAACTTTTACATTTTGATTACTACGAGATTTAGTGTTTATTGATTAGTGGCGGAGTTTTTTAAAGTTTCTTTGTTAAAGCAATGGAATCATGCATGGTCTCCACCACAGATGGGGTGTGTCTCCAAGGAAGAATTTTCAAGCCATCGCGAGAAACCACCAAAAAAGGCAGCTCAGGCACTGCAATTGTGTTGGTGCATCCGTACTCGAAGCTGGGTGGATGCCAGGGACTCATGCAGGGAATGGCATTGAGACTAGCCATCAAAGGTTTCCTTGCCATAACCTTTGATATGAGAGGTGTTGGAAGATCTACAGGCAAGTGTTCGCTAACAGGCTTGCCTGAAATCCAAGATGTTATTGCTGTTTGCAAATGGGTCTCCCAGAACTTGCCTGCTAAAAAGATTTTGTTGGTGGGTTCCTCTGCAGGTATGCCTCTTGTTCATAAATCTCATTCACTCTGGCATGGTGGACAATTTGGACTCTTCCGGTGTAAATTTACATTTATTACTATTATTATTAAAAAAATTTATTATTTAGTTTTATATTTTGTGAAAACTTATTAATTGATTTTTTAATTTTAAAAAATATATTAAAACATTTTAAAAATTTATTGATTAGTTTTGTAATTTGAAAAAAATCATTAGTTAATTCATTATTTTACTATTTAAATTTTATTTTTTTAAAATACTTAATTAATTAATAAATTTTTGAAAATATCATCGATATTTTAATTTATTTTTAATTTATTTACCATAGAATAACTAATGAATTTCAACACGCGGAATCAAATAGTAATTTGCCCTTATTATTTTGCCTGCTTTCTGGCTAAGAAGGTTCGTTTTGTTGGCTGTAGGAGCTCCGATTGCTGGTTCAGCAGTTGATCAGCTGGAGGAAGTGATTGGGTACGTGAGTATTGGTTACCCATTTGGATTGGCAGCCTCTGTTCTGTTTGGGAGACACCATAAAGCAATTTTACGATCAAGAAAACCAAAATTATTCATAATGGGCACCAAGGATGAGTTCACAAGTTTACAACAGTTGGAGAAGAAGCTGATGTCTGCTTGTGGTCTTGTTCAAGCCCATCTTATTGTAGGAGTCGGCCACTTTGAAGTCGAGGGTCCTGCTTATGATGCTCGGATGGCAGATCTAATTATGGGTTTTGTTGCACCATTGATGCAATGAGCAGCTTGATTTCCCAGCACTTGTTTGTGATGATAGAGATTAGCATTCATAATGACCAAAATACTCGTATGAACTAATCTGTGAACAATGGCTAGGTCAAAAAACTTCTTGGTTCTTCTCAATCTGCAATGCTCAACGAAAATGAAAAAGATGGTTTCATGGTCTTTAGGTAGGCATAGATTCAGACAAACCATTTAGCCTACTGATTTGTAATATTTGATACAATCAAGGATCAACCCAGAAGAATAAGCAACCATTGTAACATCAAAAATCAAATCTTTAAATTTCATTTCATTAGATGCCAATGCATAATTTTACAATATGGTCGACACCTATGAATGAAACAATTTTCAATTTGCTCAACTAAATTTGAAAATATCACTGTCTACAAAGTCACCGCTTCTACCTTGAAGGTAAAAACCAAGTGGCTATTTTCCTAAGGAGTGTGCATAAAAAGTTAGGCCATGTTTGTGTTACAAGTATGGAAATTCTCTATTGAATAGATCAGAGGTACAAATCCAACCAGGTATGGAAAACAATGTCACACAATCTTGCCTGGTTGATGAAATTTGATCACTAAATTAACAGTTCAACCATGAGCCCTTCCTTTGATCATCATTGAAATTTTCTGCCAAATTCTTTCTCTCAACCTCTATCCCCATCCATTGCTTGGCCATGCAAGAATTGGAAGTCACCTGATATGGAGCGCAAAGGTAGGTAAAAGGAAGGAATTTAAAGAGATTCACATAACCAAAATCATCAAACAATATAATGCCGACTGGACATGCAGGGTATCTTTCAGACAGCCAATACAATTATTCTCTACAACTTGGAAATTTTCTCCTCATTGGTCTATTATCTATGACCCTAAACCTGTTTCCCAAGCACCTGGGTGCTGACAAATTTGAAAATAGTCCCTCAAATTTCCATTATAATAATTAAAAAATAATGATCCAAGAATTCAACAAGTTAAGAGGATGAACAACACTTTGGTTAATGAAAAGAATAACAGACTATTTTTTCAGCACAGGTTGAGTACAGAGGCAATTGTCATCTCCAAGACAACCTGATTCAGATCTATCTCATGCATGCATATATTCATTACCACTTTCACCATCAGATGCATCTGCAAGCCTTCAATTGCCTCGACAAGTGCCTGTTCATGCTCCTTTATTGTGCAAAAAGTTGTCCATTTAGTAAACTCACAAGCAGCAAGGAAAGACGGGTAGACACATAGAACAATGTATGCATGTCTTACTTTCAGCATCCTTTTTGCCTTCTCAAGTTCATGGGGATCAGGATGATTCAAAGCAAAAACCTTCTCCACCTGTAACATGAATTTGCACCAAGAAAAATGAAGAAACTGACATGCCAAATGAAAAAGATGTCGTGCTATCATACATACCTCCTGAACTAATGTCTCCGTGTTGAATAATTCAATGTCATCAGAAACTTTCTTTGTAAAAGCATTCTGCGTTGGCAGAAAGTCTCTCCTGGATTCTCCCTTTATGGATCCTCCTCTCCCTCTTCCACCACTAGGATAACCAACATGGCTCATGGATTTCTTGATTCCATGGCCTGGCCCACCATGGGCACCTCGGAAGAGAAATTCCTGGGTCCACACCTTCCCATTGGATATCCTCTGGAGGTATCTGAAAAGATAAGGATACAAACATTTTCCTCTTTACAAAGATCTCACCTGGGAAAGAAAGAAAGAAACAGTAAGGGAGCCTTACACAGACAAAGCAAACTAACAGAAGCAACAAAGTTAAAGGTTATTACTCAAACTAAGTGCAGTACATGGAGCAAGTAGGTAAGAGAATAGGGCAGGCTAAAAGAAATAGTACTTGCACGTACAACAATTATCATGCCCAGAAAATCTAATCCAGTAACTTGGCTTGAGGACAATTTGCTTCCAAAAGCATACTGTTGATAAAAAGTGGCTCTGTATAATGTTGATATGATTTAAGCCTTAACCTCCTAGTAGTCACAATTCCCTCCTCTCCCTCCATCTGACAGAGTTAGAAAGGGAAAGGGGAAAAAACCACTGATTTACACTACAAAAGACAATCTTTGGAAGTAACAAATCATGCCTATATATTTACTGCTGAATCCTTAGCTTATAAACCTCTACCATGCATTAATCACCTGCCTGAAACCTATCACTGAGTAATACTTCCTATTTGTCAGCTCAATTTCACAATATCTTCTAATTTGGTAGTTAAGGTTTTCAAAATTTTTTTTTGTCATCCCAATATCATGCAATCATTTTATCGTCCCCATCGGATCAGAGTATTTATTTCCCAAACCAAAGCTTGAACAAAGTTGTTCATGTTCAATGTCCCAACAGGATCAGTGTACAACATATCTGCATCTAACAGATTTCTAGGAGAAAAATTGAAAATATAATGCTGCAATCATCAGAATTAAATGCAAAGTTCAAAAGAAAAGCCTATTATTTCCTCTCACAGATCACATAACATCCTGCTACATTTCTGAATTGTCCACTTTATTGATCGATATGAACAGTAATGATTAATTGTGCTCATCATCCCCTATTATTATAAATTTGACTAGGCATACTCCACAGGATGATTAAATGATTTTCCTTTATCATTTGTCCTTACAAAGCAAAGCTCAACACTGGACTCACAATTTTGCAGTAAGAAGAGATTATCTGAATCAAAATATCGTATCTTGCCATGAAATCAGAGTGTCAGTGCATAATAGGTGTGCTTTAACAATTGCTCAACTTAGATAAAAATAAAGTAATGCTCATTTAGATTCAGCCCAACACAATATGGCCTATGGCAAGACTATTAAAACTAATATTCATGCTTCAATAGAGCCTAATGGTGAGATCATGAATCTGAAAAACAAATTTAAGCATCTTGTCTCTCAAACTGATAACAAACAATAGAAGTCAGCATTCCTTGAAATTGTAAATAATTTGTAACAGTCCAATTTGTTCAATCACAAGACTACATGAGGCCCCAACCAACCTCAGTTGTGCCTCCTTCCATGGCCAACCTCACAGCTCTCAAGTTCTAATAGTACAAGGGAAATTAAGTTCTGTGGACATTTTGCAGGCATCTGAAAATAACCTTACCATCTAGATAAGATTCGTTATATCCATTTTGCCTGTGAACAAGCTTCCAAAATGGTTGCAGAATAAAAGAAAAAACTATGAACATGGAAGTAAAATGAGTTTCAGCTCATGCAAAATATCATAAAATTACATTCCCATGTCTCATTAGCTGTATTTATATGGTAGACTAGAGCATGTCGGCCCTGTAAATTAATACAATCAGGTGGCGAAGATCAAATTACAATCCATAATTCAAGAAAGAGAAAAGATTGAAAATAGGGTTACACGTTAACAATGACAGGAAGAATAACAAATGTACAATTTCAGTTACAGCTCTTCAAATTCTTAAGCTTCTTCTCCTCATGTCCACTTCCTCTTTGATTTTGTGCCAAGCGAATGGGATCACTTGATTTGCAACCTGGATCACATGCCCAAGTGATGTGAGATGGAAACAGCAAGTGAATACACGCTATCTGGGTCATGAAGCCAAAGGGGCTAGCTCAATCTAATCTATTGACTGATGAGACTTTTTTGCAGATATCTAGGTTGCTTAAATCAGTTTCATTTAAAGTTTATTTTTTATAGTAATTGTAATGATGCAAAAAGTTACGTAGCCAATTATAGGACAACTCACCGTAACTTAACTATTTTTTCTTACTTTATTTGTAAGAATTGTTAATTTCTCTTGTAATTTGTATAATTAGCTTATAATCAATGAATTATCGTCTCTCATTAAAAGAATGAGATAGTTAGAGACATTTTGAGTTGCTTTATTTTTTCTCAGTTCGCTACTCATTTTATATATCTATTTTTAATTTTAAATATCTAATTTCAATATTTAATAATCTATTCTCTGCTCCAATTCTCAACAATGATATCAAAATCCCTTATGCTCTTTAAGGGCCTGTAAAAGAGAAAAAACAAGTAACAACCCTTTCATTAAAAAACTTTAAAATACTAGAGTAGAGAATGATGGTTTCTAGTGGGTATTCTGCTTCTTCACCACCTTTATTTTCTGAAAAAGGCTACACGATCTAGACTGGAAAGATGAAGGTTTATCTCAAAAGTTTTGATATGTGGGAGGTGACTGAAACTGGTAGAGAACCGGCTCCCTTGAGAGATAATCAATACTCAGATTAAGGCTCATAGTGAAGAGTGTGCTAAGGGATTCAAACTTTGTCATGTCTTCATGCTTCTGTCTCTGATGTGATTTTCACAAGAATTATGGCTTGTGAATCTGCAAAATAAGCTTTGGACAGACTCAAGGAGGAGTCCTAAGAAAGTGAAAACTCAAGGCAAATGACTGTTCTCAACTTGAGAAGAGAGTTTAAGGTTCTAAAAATGAAAGAATATGAAACTGTGAAGGAGTATACAGATAGATTGATGGTTGTGATCAACAAAATCAGGTTTTTGGGTGAAGATTTATCAGATAAAAAAGTTGTGGAGAAGGATCTTGTGAGCCTGCCTGAAAGATTTAAGTCTAAAATCCATCTTTGGAGAACTCTAAAGATCTTAGCAAGATCACTCTGCCTAAGTTCATAAATTCTTTGCAAGCTACTGAACAAAGGAGATTTTTTTAGACAAGAAGATGCTTCTGAGGAGGCATTTGTTGCAAAACAGAAAGGAAAACAAGTGCTGGAATCTAAAAAAGGAAAGCAAGGCAAGCAATATGAAAGTGGAAGTAGTGCTGCAAAAAAGGGTAAATTTCCACCTTATCCAACCTGTAGAAAAACAAATCATTTGGAGAAGGATTGCTGGCAGAAAAATGGTATAAAACCTGTGCAATGCCATTACTGCAAGAAATATTGTCATATTTCTAAAGATTAGTCAGACGCAAAGCTCAAAACTAACAGCAGAGTCAGTAGCCTAATTTCATCAATGATCAACCTAAGCACCAGGAAGATCATTTGTTCTGGCTTTTCAGTCATATAGAGTTGCTGATAACCTCAATTGGTTCATTGATAGTGGTTGTACAAATCACATGGCTCGAGATGAAATCTTGTTTGTCTCCATAGACAAATTAGTAAAAGCTACTGTGAAGATAGAAAATGGAGAGATAGTTCAGACTGTTGGTAAGGGCACCGTTGCTATACAAAAAAAAAAAAAGAAAGGTACCAAAAATATTTCTGATGTTCTCTACATTCCTAATCTAGATGAGAATTTATTGTGTGTTGCTCGAATGATGCTCAAATGATAAAAAAAGGATATTCTTTATCTTTCAAAGACTTTTCATGCCATATTTATGACTCAAATTACTCTGAATCGTGGAGGTTAGAATGATTGGTAATAGCTTTCCTTGAATGTCTTGTGATGCTACTGAATCTACATGTAAAGATATTATAGATGGGTCTTGATTGTAGCATAAAATATATGGACACTATAACTTGAGTTCTTTGAAGTTTATGCAATTTCATGATATGATTATAGGCATGCATGTTGTTTCTATATGTGATGAGATGTGATCTAGTTGTCAATTTGAAAAATTGCATAAATACTCTTTTCCTAAGCATCAAGTTAGGAGGACTACTAAAAAATTAGAGATTGTATATACTGATGTGTGTGAGCCTATGAGTGTGCCATCCTTGAGCCAAAATAAATATTTTATCTTGTTTATAGATGACTTGACTAGAATGACTTGGGTGTATTTTCTGAACAATAAGAGTAAAGTTTTCAATGTGTTTAAGAAATTTAAAACTGTAGTTGAAAAGTAGAGTGGTTATGTTCTTAAGACTTTGAGGACTGATAATGGTAAAGAGTATACCTCAAAGGAATTTGACAAAATCTATGAAGATACTGGTATTCAACATCAACTTTTAGTTCCTTATTCACCTCAACAGAATGGAGTTTCTGAGAGGAAAAATATAATAGTTGTTGAGATGACTAGATGTATGTTGAAAGAGAAAGAGTTACCAAAGATGCTGTGGGCTGAAGCTATTTATATAGTTGTGTATTTGTTGAATAGCAGTGGAAGGGAAAACTCCAATTGAAGCATGGTTTGGATCAAAGCCTTCTGCAAGTCACTTGATGGTCTTTGGACCAGTTTGTTACATGCTTATTCCTGATGTCAAAAGGGTGAAGTTGGGTGATAAAGTTGATTTGAGTATTTTTTTGGGTTATGCAACTTCATCAAAAGGCTATAAGATCTACAATGTGAAAACAAAAAAAAAAAGTGGTTATTAGTATAGATAAAAAGTTTGATGAAGGAGCCTATTGAGATTTTGAGAAATAGCATATTATTAGAGTAGCAAATTCTCTGCAGCTAAAAGTTATTTATGGAAATTCTAGTAATAGAGATTTAGAATCTCAAAAAGAGTCTAATTCTGATTTAGAATATAAAATGAGTCTAATTCTAATTCAAAATCTGCAAAAAAGTATAATTTCGATAATGAAGCACGCGCTCCTAAATTCAAGTCTCTTTATGAGATTTATGAGAGGTGTAATGTGGCAATAGTAGAACCAAGCTGTTATGAAGAAGCTTCTCTAGTTAAAGAATGGCAGCATGCCATGAAAGAAGAAATTGAAACAAATGAGAAATGGAACTTGAAAATTGACTTCCAAATCAAAGGACAGAAATGCAATTGGTGTGAAATGGGTTTACAGAGTTAAAGTAAATCCTAATGGCTCTATCTTCAAGTACAAAGCTTGGCTTGTTATGAAGGGTTATGCTCAGCAACTAGGGGTTGATTATGGAGATATTTTTGCTCCAATGGTAGGCATGACACTATCAGATTGTTGTTGTCTTTAGCAGCCCAAAATTGATGACAAGATTTTACTTGGATATCAAATCTAAATTCTTGAATGGTTTACTGAATAAGGATATTTATGTGCAGCAACTTGAAGGATTTGAAATAGAGGGACGAGAAGACAAAGTGTACGAGCTTAAGAAGCCTTTTTATGGTATGAAACAAGCTCCAAGAGCTTGGTATGCAAGGATTGACTCACATTTGATCCAAAATGAATTCAAGAGGAGTAAGAATGAGCCAACCTTATATGTGAACAATGTTGGAGATAAATCTCAGTTGATTATGTCACTTTATGTTGATGATATATTGGTGACTGGTGAAAATTCTCAATTATGGGATGATTTTAAGCTGAGAATATAATTTGAATTTGAAATGTCAGATTTGAAAATTATGAGCTATTTTCTTGAATTGAAAATTGAGCAAGGTGCTAATAGTATCTTTGTGTCTAAAAAGGAAATACGCTCTTGAAATGCTGAAAGTTTAATTTGGATCATTGCAAGTCTGTGGTTGTTCCGCTTATTGTGAATGAGAATCTTAGCAAGGATGATAGAGCTGAACTAGTAGATGCTTCACTGTATAGAAGTTTGGTTGGTAGTTTACTATATTTGATTGCTTCTAGACCTGATTTAATGTATTCAGCAAGTTTATTATCTAGATTCATGCACTCTCGTAACCAATTACATTTTGCTGCGGGTAAGAGAGTGCTAAGATACTTGAAGGGTACTGTTGAATTTGATTGTGGTTTCAAAGAGGAAAAACTGTCAAACTTGAAGGTTATTTGGACAGTGATTGGGCTGGAAATATTGATGATTCAAAGAGCATTTCGGGAGGGCTATGTTTTTTTCCTTGGTTCAAATCCTTTCTCGTGAAATTCAAGGAAGCAAGAGGTGGTTGCTTAATCTACTGCTGAATATATTTCAGTTGCTGGTGTTGCAAGTCAATCAATTTGGCTTAGGAAACTACTACAGGATTTGGGAATTGAGCAATGCAAGTCTACTGTTATATGGTGTGATAATAAATCAGCCATTGCCACTGCAAATAATTTTGTTCAGCATGGGAGAACTAAGCACATCAAGGTGAAATTTCATTTCATAAGAGAAGCAGAGAAGAATTCAGAGATCAAGCTATTGTATTGCAAGTCTGATAAACAACTTGTTGATATACTTATAAAGGCATTGTCCAAAAACTAAGGAAGAAGCATGGAGTATCAAAGAAAAATCTCAAGGATAAGTGCTGACTGATGAGACTTTTCCTAGATGCTTAGGTTGGTTAAGTCTTAGTTAATGTTTTGTTTAAAATTTACTTCTTATTGTAGATGTAATAATGTAAAGGTTAGGTAGCTGATTGCAGTACAACTCACTATACCTTAACTATATTTTTTTTATTTTACTTGTGTGAATTGCTAATATCTCTTGTAATATGTGTAATCAGTTTCGTTTTGGTTATATAATCAATGAATCATTATCTCTCAGTAAGAGAATAAGAGAATTAGAGATGTAATAAGTTGCTCTATTTTTTTCAGTTCATTGCTGGTTTTAAATATCTAATTTCAGTATTTAGTTATCTATTCTATGCTCCAATTCCCAACAAAATCAGACATAACAAAGTTCCAGAAGTCACTTAGAGACACCCCTCTCCCTCTCTATTTCTCACTTTCACTCCAATTCTCCTACTCTTTCATCTATCTCATGAATCTCCAAAAAACTAAAGACAATCTCATACAAAATCATTAACACGAAGTGGCGCTACCTCTTTAGAACATCCTTAACCACCATATGCCACCCCCAACTGTCATGCAGGACAATGACCCTCTCCATCCATGAGACATCACACTAATTTACAATCCCCCTACTCTGATTCCCTCTACATATACGTGGGAATGAAGTTGAGTCTCCAAATAGGATTTAATTAGTTTCCTGTTGAATGAGAGTGTTTTCCTATTTTAGATCCTTTTAAGTTAGTATCCTTGTCAAAATGATTTGGTATAAACTCCACTGAAATATATAATAACAGTAATAACAACAGTATTAATACTATTATAAGAAAAAAAAACTGCTAATGAAACTGCTTATCTCCTAAAAATAAAATTTTCATGGTTATTTATGAAAAAAAGTTATCATTTCTTTCGCCACCAAAACAATTTCAATCTCTATTAACCTTAAGCACCCAAACTCCATTTAGTGTTTATTGATTAGTCCCCGAGTTTTTTTAAGTTTCTTTGTTAAAGCAATGGAATCATGCATGGTCTCGACCACAGATGGAGTGTGTCTCCAAGGAAGAATTTTCAAGCCACCCCAAGAAGCGACCAAAAACGGCAGCTCAGGCACTGCAATAGTGCTGGTGCATCCGTACTCGAAGCTGGGTGGATGCCAAGGACTCATGCAGGGAATGGCATTGAGATTAGCCATCAAAGGCTTCCTTGCCATAACCTTTGATATGAGAGGTGTTGGAAGATCTACAGGCAGGTGTTCGCTCACTGGCTTGCCTGAAATCCAAGATGTTATTGCTGTTTGCAGATGGGTCTCACAGAACTTGCCTGCTAAAAAGATTTTGTTGGTGGGTTCCTCTGCAGGTATGCCTCTTGTTCATAAATCCCATTAACACTGGCATGCTCAACTATTTGGATTCTTCCGGTGCAAATTTACATTTATTAACATTATTAGTAAAACAATTTACAATTTATTCTTTATATCATGGATCTACATTAAATTGTTATCCAGATTTTAAAAAATCTATTAATTAATGTTTTCATTAATTTTAGTTGTTCTATTAATTGGATCATTTAGAATAACGATGTTTTAAACTTTTTTTAATAATATATTAAATGAAATGATTAATTAATAAATTTTTTAATATGTAATATTTTATATATTTTTCAAAACCGATCTTAACTAGCAAATAGTAATTTTCTCTTATTGTTTTGCCTTCTTTCTGACTGAGAAGGTTCGTTTTGTTGGCTGTAGGAGCTCCCATTGCTGGTTCTGTCGTTGATCAGGTGGAGGAAGTGATTGGGTATGTGAGTATTGGTTACCCATTTGGATTGGCAGCCTCTGTTTTGTTCGGGAGACACTATAAAGCAATTTTACGATCAAGAAAACCAAAATTATTCATAATGGGCACAAAGGATGAGTTTACAAGTTTACAACAGTTGGAGAAGAAGCTGATGTCTGCTTGTGGCCGTGTTCAAGCCCATCTTATCGTAGGAGTCGGCCACTTTGAAGTCGAGGGTCCTGCTTATGAAGCTCGGATGGTAGACCTAATTGTGGGCTTTGTTGCACCATTGAAGCAATGAGCAGCCTGAATTTCCCACTTGTCTGTGATGGTAGAGATTAGCATTCCTAGCTGACCAAAATACTCGTATGAACTAATCTGTAAACAATAGCTAGGTAAAAAACTTGATGATTCTCCTCAATCTGCAATGCTCAACGAAAATGAAAAGATGGTTTCATTGTCTTCAGGAAGGAATAGGTTCAGATAAACCATTTAGCGTACTGACTTGTAATATCTGATGCAAATCAAGGATCAACCCAGAAGAGCTTGATCACAGAAGATAAAACCCAGAAGAATAAGAAGCAATTATAACATCAAGAATCAAATCTTTAAATTTCATTTCATTAGATGCCAATGCATAATTTTACAATATGGTCCAAACCTATGAATGAAACAATTTGCTCAACTAAATCTGAAAATATCACTGTCTACAAAGTCACCGCTTCTCCCTTCAAGGTAAAAACAAAGTGGCTATTTTTCTAAAGGGTGTGCACAAAAAGTTGGGCCATGTTTGTGTTACAAGCATGGAAATTTTCTATTGAATAGATCAAAGGTACAAATCCAACCAGGTACGGAAAACAATGTCACACAATCTTGCCTGGTTGATGAAATTTTATCACTAAATTAACAGTTCAAGAACCATGCACCCTTCCTTTGATCGTCATTGAAATTTTCTGCCAAATTCTTTTTCTCAACCTCTATCCCCATCCATTGCCTGGCCATGCAAGAATTGGTGTTCACCTGATATGGAGCGCAAAGGGAGGTAAAAGGAAGGAATTTAAGAGATTCACATAACCAAATCATCAAACAATACAATGCTGACTGGATATGCAGGTATCTTTCTGACAGCCAATATAATTATTCTCTACAATTTGGAAATTTCCCCTTATTGGTCTTTTATCTATGACCCTAAACTTGTTTCTCAAGCACCTGGATGCTGACAAAATTGAAACTAGTCCCTCAAACTTCCATTATAATAATTAAAAAATAATGATCCGAGAATTCAACAAGTTAAGAGGATGAACAAAATTTTGGTTAATAAAAAAGAGTAACAAACTATTTTCAGCACAGGGTGAGTACAGAGGCAATTGTCATCTCCAAGACAACCAGATTCAGATCTATCTCATGCATGCATATATTCATTACCACTTTCACCATCAGATGCATCTGCAAGCCTTGCAATTGCCTCGACAAGTGCCTGTTCATGCTCCTGCATCATGCAAAAAGTTGTGCACTTAGCAACAACTCACAAGCAGTAAGGAGAGACGGTAGACACACAGAACAATGTATAAATGGTCTTACTTTCAGCATCCTTTTTGCCTTCTCAAGTTCATGGGGATCAGGATGATTCAAAGCAAAAACCTTCTCCACCTGTAACATGAATTTGAACCAAAAAAGTGAAGAAGCTGACATGTCAAATGAAAAAGATGCCATGTTACCATACATACCTCCTGAACCAACGTCTCTGTGTTGAATAATTCAATGTCATCAGAAACTTTCTTTGTAAAACCATTCTGTGTTGGCAGAAATTCTCTCCTGGATTCTCCCTTTATGGATCCTCCTCTCCCTCTTCCACCGCTAGGATAACCAACATGGCTCATGGATTTCTTGATTCCATGGCCCGGCCCACTATGGGCACCACGAAGAGAAATTCCTGGGTCCACACCTTCCCATTGGATATCCTCTGGAGGTATCTGAAAAGATAAGGACACAAACATTTTCCTCTTTAAAAAGATCTCACCGGGGAAAGAAAGAAACAGACTGGAGCCTTATACAGACAAAGCAAACTAACAGAAGCAACAAAGTTAAACCTTAAAAAGTTTTTACTCAAACAAACTAGGTGTAGTTAAAACTTAAAAGGTTATTACTCAAACTAGGTGTAGCACATAGAGCAAGTGGCTAAGAGAACAGGGCAGGCTAAAAGAAACAGAATCTTGCACATACAACAATTGTCATGCCCAGAGAATCTAATCCAGTAACTTGACTTGAGTCCAATTTGCTTCCAAAAGCATACTGTTGATAAAAAGTGACTCTGTATCATGTTGATGTAATTTAAGCATCTTAACCACTCATTTGCACTACAAAAGACTAAATTTTTGGAAGTAACAAATAATGCTTACATAGCTATTTACTGCTAAATCTTTAGCTTATAACCTCTACCATGCATCAATCACCTGCCTAAAACCTATCACTGAGTGATACTTTCATTTTGTCAGCTAAATTCCACAATGTATTCTAACTTGGTATTTAAGGTTTTCAATTTTGTTTTTTCAAATTAGTTTCTTTTGTCATCCCAATATCATGCAATCATTTTATCATTCCTATCAGATCAGCGTATTTACTTCCCAAAGCAAATATTGACCAAAGTTGTTCATGTTCAATGTCCCAGCGGGATCAATGTACAACATATCAGCATATAGCAAATTTCTAGGAGAAAAAATTGAAAATATAATGCTGAAATTATCAGAATTAAAAACAAATTTCAAAAGAAAAGCCTATTATCTTCTCTTACAGAGCGCATAACATCCTGCTACATTTCTGAATTGTCCACTTTATTGATCGATATGGACGGTAATGATTAACTGTGCTCATCATCCCCTATTATTATAAATTTGTCTAGGCATAGTCCACAGGATCATAATACGATTTTCCTTTATCATTTGTCCTTACAGAGCAAAGCTCAACATTGGAGTCACAATTTTGCAGTAAGAAGAGATTATCTGAATCAAGATATCATATTTTGCCATGAAATCAGAGTGTCAGTGCATAATAGCTGTGCTTTAACAATTTCTCAACTTAACTAAAAATAAAGTAATGCTCATTTAGATTCAGCCCAACATGATATGGCCTATGGCAAGACTATTAAAACTAATATTCATGCTTCAATAGAGCCTAATGGTGAGATAATGAATCTGGAAAACAAATTTAAGCATCTTGTCTCTCAAACTGATAACAAACAATAGAAGTCAGCATTCCTTCAAATTGCATATAATTTGTAACAGTCCAATTTGTTCAATCACAAGACTACATGGGTCCTAACCAACCTCTGTTATGCCTCCTTCCATGACCAACCTCACAGCTCTCAAGTTCTAATAATACAAGGGAAATTAAGTTTTGTGGACATTTTGCAGGCATCTGAAAATAACCTTACCACCTAGATAAGATTCGTTAAATCCATCGAGCCTACGACAAGCTTGCAAAATGGTTCAGCATAAAAGAAAAAACTACTGAATATGGAAGCAAAATGAGTTTCAGCTCATGCAAAATACCAAAAAATTACCTCTTTGAGATTTACCCATTCCCATGTCTCATTAGCTGTATTTATATCGTAGACTAGAGCATGTCGGCCCTGTAAATTAATACAATCAGGTGACCAAGATCAAATTATAATCCATAATTCAAGAAAGAGAAAAGATTGAAAATAGGGTTACATGTTAACAATACCAGGAAGAATAACAGGGAGGGATAGAGTGACAAAGATAGAAGCAGATAAAATATAATTAGGTAGCACCTTTACTAAAACAAACCATGACCCTAAGACAACAAAGATGGTACTAATTACACTGGAAATGTAAGAAAACCTAAATATAAGCTCCTGAAACATTTTACTTTGTGGTGCCAAAAATAAAGCTCCTGAACTTTGCCAGCTTTTGGCATTTGAATCCTTCAACTTTCAGAGAAGGCTTTGCACTTTTAGATTTGAGAGCATCAGGTATTTGATGCAACATCAAAGAATTAAAAAAATTGAAAAAAGGGTTAATCAAAATTGAAGATTTTAAAATTGCACAATTTATCCCATAGTTATCTAGAACATGGTATGGGAATAAAGGCATAAAATGATCCTTGATTATATAAAGGGTAATTGGGCGCTCAGTCAGTTGGCATTAAGCTTCTAATCTCTTAATGGGCTGTACAACTTTAATTGCACTGAAGCCAACCAAATTTCCCTTTCTAACACATCTGTTTTAACCCTATCTTCTTCATACCCTTTTATTTCAACTTACTCAAAATCTTTCTCTTGGTTGTTTCTTCTCTTTGTCTATCATTAAGACTAATATACTTCGTTCCCCTTTCTTCACATTTTCACATATAAAGGGGCAAAAAGAGTTCGAGTGGTGATTCCTTCTGAGATTTCCACCACTTTCTTCTCCTCTCAAATGGGTCATTTCTCAAACCTTCTACCTCTTCTTGTCTGCTAGCTACATTTCCTTGTCTTCCTACTGTAGGGACGGCATGCACTATTCCCTATACCACTGCATTGTCGTAACAACAGCAGGAGAGCCAATCTTGACGAATTATGAACCTCCACTGCTGACAAGAAAAGCTCAGAACAAATGTACAATTTCAGTTACAGCTCTTCAAATTCTTAAGCTTCTTCTCCTCATGTCCACTTTCTCTTTGATTTTGTGTCAAGTGAATGGGATCACTTGATTTGGCAACCTGGATCACATGCCCAAGTGATGTGAGATGGAAACAGCAAGTGAATACACGCTATCTGGGTCATGCAGCCAAAGGGGCTAGCTCAATCTGGCAACTATGATTTATCCATTTATAAATCAGACATAACAAAATTCCAGAAGTCACTTGGAGACACCCCCCTCCCTCTCTATTTCTCACTTTCACTCCAATTCTTCTTCTCTTTCATCTATCTCATGAATCTCCATGAAACTAAAGACAATCTCATCCAAAATCATTAACACAATGTGGCACTACCTCTTTAGAACATCCCTAACCACCATATGCAACCCCCAACTGTCATGCAGGACAATGACCCTCTCAATCCATGAGACATCACACTAATTTACAATCCCCCTAGTGATCCTCCCTTGACAACACACTTCCAAGTTCCAACTCTGATTCCCTCCTCTACAACATATACACCACTACCAATGGCTTCACTATCAAGTCAGCAAATTTCATGGCTTCATTATCAAGTCATCATATTTTATGGCTTCACTGCATTTACTGACACTAAACAGGCCATCTCCTTTAAAAAACTAGATGTGATTTGTGGCCATTAGAAACAAACAGTAAGAGTATAATTTTCTCCTTATATGTACACTTTGTCTACAGTTCAGAAATCATGCATGCAAGTTCTAGGATTGAGGAGTAGGCAAAATGCTCACAGGGTGATCATCATAATGGATCGTGTATATTTGGTTATGCCATGGCAATGGCTGCAGAATTTTTTAAGAAATCCATAACATATTACTAAAAAAAATTAAAAAGGATATTTTATATATAATTAAGTTACAATTGTACCTCGGTCAGACAAGAATTCCAAAACACATATTACACATTTTAAAGTCTGGCAAAAAGGTACTTGATACTCTCAAATTGGGAAGTATAGGGTCTTGATTAACACACTTTAAGCTGGGGGGCTCAGCAGCCACACTTAAAAAATCTCGGGCAAATTGTTAAAATAAAATTTAACAGTTACAAAAACTATTGTCTCAAAAGTGGAGACTTTCACAGATCCAGAAAATAAGACCTCATCCATGCCATGCGCAGCAAGCACATGCCAAAATTTTCTTTTGTATGTAAGAATCCTTAAGACTAGATGCCTCATTCTCAGATGGGCCTTGCAAATGACTATGATGTATGCCTTTTTTATACATACCTCAGCGGGGTTGTAATCAGTTATGACGGCCTCATAAAAGCTGTTGTCCTCTGGCCATCTTGTCCACACTTTCCTTCCAATTAATGGATCAGAAGTTGCTGCTTCAGTATGTTCATTTGCAGCAAGGGCTCCAGAAGAACTACGGTTAACATAATGATTTCCAGCAGGAACACTAGAAGGGTAATGCGTATACTTCATAGAGGGTAGACCAGGCATTGATCCCTGCTGAAGAAAGTGGACAAAAAGGAACCCAAATTGAGGTCAAGCTGAAACTTAACTTTACACTTCTATTCAAAACAATCAACATTCTGAACTAGGCTGTCAGTCGCACTTCAATTCTCAGCTCCATGCAATAGTTTAGGACAGCTGCAGACAGGTTATAAAGCCAAGGCCAGAGAGAAACCAATGGATAGATCTACTGATATAAAGATGATAAAGTCTGACACTGCATAAACACAAGAAAATATACCGATTGGGATGTCTTCTGTTTTTTACGGGAGCCTGAAACACTAGGACTGGGTACAACATTATGAACTGGTTGTGATGCACTGCTCCTTGCAGCTTGGTGGCCACCTGTCTGTCTCCACTCCCTGTTAGTGTTTCCGACATATAAGCCATTTCATACTGACTAATAATTCCCAAATTTAACTATTTCAGCTGCTTTGCAGAGCATTCAAACCTGATCCTTCTGATGATCTCATCCCCATTAACTTTGGTCAGAAGCTCTCTGTGTTGATCATCTGATACTCTGAGCTCCTTCCTAAGTTCTGTTATTAAACCCTCCTTCTCCTGAAAAAGGACATGAAAGAGCATTTAAGCACTCTGATATTCACACTCTTCATTTTTCCATGTCGTAACCGTGTTGATACAACACTTTGTGGGATATGATATGGAATATGTGTCCAACACATATTCATGCACTCAAACACTTGATTGACATATTCATGCATAGTTAATAAAACATTCTTTTTTCTCAAAATGAAGAGTGTATTTTAAAAAATTAGTTATTTAGTTGTATTTTGGATGATATATTTGGTTGTATCTGATCATCTATTTTAGACTATAATTATTACTATATAATTTTATATTTTTATTCTAGTTTATTCTATATAACATAACGTATCCAAGCATTCTTGTCTAAACTTAGATCAACATTCCTGTATTTTCCATTTAGAAAATTGACAAACCAGACATAAAGATAGTCACCCATTTCCGACACTTGTATACAAGTCCAAGTAACATAGTTTAAATATGAACATAAAGGTGGAGAATTCAAGTATGCAGAGATGTGCAAAGAGAAAGTAGATACCCAAGAAATGGCATCAGACTGAGCCTTAAAAGCACGCAATACAGCACTGTAAGCTTCTTGCTCAAGGTGATGAATTTGAGCCTCCATGTCAGTGTACATTCTAGAATATGCGGCACAACCAACAGCAGATCTTCCGTTTCCTAAAAACCGTTCTCCCTTCGCAATTGTATTTTGATGTGGAGGTAGATCATCATCAGTACCTGCAGTTTGGGAACATCGGGGTCATGATGTTATTAGTACTTTAATTAAAAAGATAAAAAAAAAATAGCCATCACATATCCATAATTTTAAGATTGTAATTACATGCTAAGCTTCATATAATATCTTTGCACATGTGCAAATACAAAGACGTTTATGAGGTTATAAACACTTTCTTTAGGTCCTCATAAACTTTATTTCCAAATAAGGGCTAAATTAAGCATGGATTCATGGATTGAGTCGATTTAAATTTCATGCATCTTTAAATCTCCAATTGCTTCCATTTGTAATCGCTTCTTTAATAATTGCAATTGCAAAATAATTAAGCATAATCTCAGTATGTGTACATTTCATCATGTTATAACTTCCAAATATTTAAAGAATCAAACAGAATTCATTGAACAGATTTTTTTTCTTCAACACTATAGTAAACAATTGCTGAAAGTTTGAACTTTAGACAATTTACACAGTGCAAAAATGTATAAGAATATGCTAATAAATAATGCTCGAATAAAAAAGAATCTTAAAATACAATTAATTTCATGATGTTGACATTTTCCTTTTTCTTTTCAGATCTGAAATTTGAAGAGGATGCTGTATGCTTCTTTCTGTAACTATTACCTTCTTTTTTCATTAGGAAAATTTTCCTTCACTGAAAAAGAAATAAATGAATATATAAAGGCATTCATAGAACATTAACACCAGCCAGATTTGAATTTTTGGCTTCTAACCTGTAGTAAAACAGATACAGTTGAATCTCACCCTTTTTACAGGTTTTGATATCAACTGTTCACATTTTCTAACTTCCACTTCAATTTTCCCCCAGGCTTATTTTTTCTTATGCAGAACTAGACTCCTCCAAATTTTATTCGCATTCATTTACTATGCAACAATTTGCTCATTATATTTCAAAGTTCCAACCCAACTTTTACCATGACCAACAAATCCTGGCAACATATTGAGCCTGCAAAGTTCAAAAGAAGATAATCCATTTTGGATAGATAAGTGACAACTATGCAAACCTAAAAGGGACTTCATTTCCTCTTTCTCTTTTTCTCTTGTCCAATATTAACACGTTTAAAACCGATCGGGTAAAAAATTTTAAAAATTGCAGAAGCTTCAGGTCATGTAAGATAACAATATAATTAAGAACTTCAATTCAAGCTAACCTTTTTTCTTTGCCTCTTTAATAAACCAGTATCCATGTGCACAAAAAGCCATGATAGCAATTCAAAACATTTCAAAGCAGCACTAAGTATCATAAGCAAAAGGTTACCATACTATAAAAACAGCAGAAAGTGAACAAAAAAAAAAACAGAAGGCCAGAACAAGTTCTACGCTAATTAGATTTCACAAATCAATCTCACTCAATATCCAAACTTAAAACTCCAGATGACAGTTCTATATTTACTTTTCGAAACCCAGAACCCTAGTATCTTTCAAGAAAGTCCATTCAAGACAGAAACACCCAGTCCAGTCACCAACACCCCCAACAACAAGAATGCCCAATTAAATAAAATCCAGCAAAACCCTAACCCTCAAAACCAATTCCCACTATCACAACAAATTCAATAAAACAGATATCTTTTACAGCGTACACAATGCAAAAACGAACAAACGATGAAACAGAGAAGAAAAAGGAACTAGAAAACGTACCACTACTATCTGAAAGTTCATAGTCCATAACAAGAACCACCAGAAGGCTGCTCTGTTTCTAAAGCATTGCAATTGGCAAAAATGGAGACACAGAGATATATGTAGGGATATGGAGATAGAGAAAACGAGAAGAGAGAGGGTTAGCTGAGAGATTGATGGGATCCTCGAACCGCTGAAGGTGTGGGAAGGGAGAGGCTTTGCAGAGAGAAGGAGATGAATGTATTGGAGCGAGGGAGGAGCCGAGGAGGGACTTTGGACTTGAAAGCTTCCTTTACAGAGAGAGGCAGAGGGGGGACCTTTATTTCGATTTCGGATTCTTTATAGTTATG
Organism: Manihot esculenta; assembly: GCF_001659605.2. Taxonomy (NCBI): domain Eukaryota; kingdom Viridiplantae; phylum Streptophyta; class Magnoliopsida; order Malpighiales; family Euphorbiaceae; genus Manihot; species Manihot esculenta. The sequence goes on along the minus strand of NC_035168.2, from coordinate 4,557,585 downwards.
GTTTTACAGTTCGGGCAATGAAGAAACATCGGTCGGGTCAACCCGATGTACGTTGGTGCCCATATTGGGCCAGATTCGCCATTCTGTATCAATAATCGGAGTCCATTTGTTATTCTGGTAATTTTCATTCATATTCCCTTAATTTTAGGTGAGAATTAATTATATTAAAATATTCATATACTCTCATTATTTGAAAATCTCTATTTTTTAATTTTAAAAGCATAATAAATTATTTTTTACATTATAGAAATTTTATTTCTCGCTGTTGTAATAATTTATCCAAATAAAAGAAAGTAAATCGCCTTTTTATTTTTTTTTTTACCTACATCTCCTAATACGGTGAGGCCACCATGCAAGTCTAACACCAAGCTAGGAGGATCACGCAACACATGAACACCAGCAGCAGCATTCACAATCAATTTTGCCAGTTTATCATCGACCATAGTGGCTTCTTCAAAGCAATTGTTGAAACAAAAATCCCATGGGCAGTCCATAAGATGCTTACACTAAGTTCGCAAACTCAAAAACTACAAAATCTAATTCTGCTTTAATTTTATGGTAGCCAAGATCTCAAGCTAAGTTAAGACTAATTAACAGCCCATAGAGCTTTGCTAACATGGAGGTAAAAATCATGAGCGGAACATAAAAACCACCAAGCTAATACTCTAATTATAAAAATTTGTCGAGCGTAAATGAACCGGATCAAATTAAATTTTAAAAGTTTAAATTTAAATTTATCAAAAAATTTTTAAATTTAAATTTTATTTTGAACTCAAATCAATTATTAATAAATTTTAATTTTGGACGTATCGAATTTTTATTAAATTTTATATTGAATATTTAATGAATTGTTCATTTTATTTATAATTATATAAGTTTTAATTTAAAATTAAATAATATTAATTAAATAAATATATATATATAAAATAATTCATAAACCTATAAAAAAACAGTTATCTAATCTTAACAAGCCAAATATTTATAAGTTTTAGGAAAATAATTAAAGTGTATAGAGCTAAAATTTAGAAAATTTGGGATTAAGTCATACGTAAATTCTAAGTCTAATTCTCTTTAATATTAAATTTGATATATTTAACGAGATTATTTCTAAATCTGTTCATAAACTTTAAAATGAATTAACCTCATAAATTTTAACAAGACTATCACGGCAGAATTTAGACTTAGCTCATTTACTAAATAAGCTCAAAATTTAATTTGAATTTAGTTTGTTTAGAAAAAAAGCCAAGTCTAATTAAATTTTTATCGAATCAAACCTTCAATAGCTCATCAATGAATTGGTTCATTTATACTCCTACATCTTTCATTCGGCCTTTCTGAATTTCTTTTACTCATACCACATGAAATTAACTTAATTACTCGATTTATTAATTTATAATATTAAATGATTTCAATAGGTGAAATGGAATGGGTATGGAGCCTTTTTTTCTTAACGTCTTGAGTTCAAATTTTATTGAAAGGGAATACTTTATTCATTTAATAGATCTATCCGACGCTAATCGAATTAATTAAATAATATTTTACCAAAAAGACAAGGTTATATTTGGGGCTCCAACACAGCACAGTTAGAAGGTGGCCAAGCACTTCCCATCAGTCTCTTTGAGTCGTTGATATTTCAATTCGAAAGCTTGGGTATCACTACTTGTAAATTTCAATCCTGCAGCTTGCACACTGCATAGCTAAAGAACCTCTCACTTCCACTGATGATCAGTTGATTTGGATGAACGATTTACCAACTAGTAATTGTTGATGGATTATATATGCTGGTCCAGAATCCGGCTTAGACCCATTCAAGCCATGGCGTTTGGGCTACTAACTAACAAAATTAGAGTTGTACTTCTACTAATAGCTTAAATTTGTAGCATAATAGTAAGTTTCGATCCTACAGTGCATATTCCTATATATAACGAGTTTCTTTAATTAATGAATTCAGTTATTTCTTTTAACAAAATTTCAAATTTTAATGATTCTAAACAGTATTATATTCTAATATTTATATAATAATATCGGAACGGTAGATATAAAATTTTATAATAATATAATTAATGTAGCAGTTTAATAACAGTTTAAAATTATTGTAAAAAAAAATTTAATTTTATATTATATAAAATAATATATTTTAATAAATAATTTATTTTATATTTAATAAAATTAAAAAATTTTAATTCTATTTTTTATTCATTATATAAAAATAAAAATAAGTAAACTACTATTTTATACTAAAATTATTTAATTTAAGTTTCATTAATTTAATTAATTTGGTAATTGTTTACTTAAAATTTTATCTAATTAACATCATATGAGAAATATTTTATATATATATTAAAGGATTTTAAGTGGATTCAATTTTACTTATTTAAATAATTCTTTTAAATTATTTATTATTTTGAAGTTTGAAAAATACAATATTCTCATTTGCGGAACACGTTCTCATATCTGACCAAGTAATTTTAACCGTGAATGGCAGCATTGTTTGACCAGATGCCGATGAAGCCATGTTGGTGTTCAACTCTACCAAGGGTACTACTCTGAATTTTACTATTATTTTTGCACGACAAAATAATTATTTTTTTAAAAAATAATTATTTAATATTTAAAATATTATTTAAAGTGTTATCATGATCAAAAAGTAATAATTATAAAATTATTATTTTTAATTTGTTCTTTATGAAATTAATAAAGTACTTTATTAATGTGAAAAAAAAAATATTACCTGGTTTAAAACGATTCATTTAACAAAAAAAAACATATTACATGGTTTAAAACTTATTATTTTACTTTTAAAAATTTGTTAATACTTTTTAATTCATAAATTTTAATTCAATTAATTATTATATTACTTTTATTAATAATTATTTTAAAATAAATTGGAATTCTTGTTTAATTTAAAATACATTTTAAATTTTTTAATTTTTTATTTGACGTAATTTATTTTATAAAAAAAAATAAATTCTTACAAATTTATGTAATATTTTAATTTTTTAAATAAAAAAAATCAAAATGAATGGTACTTTCTTGGGCTGTTGGGCATTTGTCAGCATCACATGGATCCTGAAAAATTAAAATTACTGACACAATCATTGCTGGTTTTTTAATGCCCATGCCAGGTTTAGAAAGTTTAACAAATTAAATTATTTGATAAAAAACAAATTAAATATATTATTAATAATTAAAACAACACCATATTATCTAAAAATTTTATATTATCAAATTATTTATAACATTATTTAATAATTTTATGTTATCAAATTATCAAGTTTATAATTTTTATCTTATAAATTTAATCAAATTATTATATATTTTAAAATAAATGTCGGGGTTAATAATTTAAAAATCAATATATATAATTTTAATTTTATAAATTTTTTAAATTAAAAATTAAAAAAGAAAAATCGAGAACTCTCAAATTTAATTTTATAAATTTAAACGTTTTATTAAATAATTATAATTATAATAATATTTTAATATTTTCATAAAAAATTTGAACGGTCTTTTATCAGAAGTTAATTATATTATCACTTATTATTCAACAATCATTTTTTTAATATAAAATTTTTATTTAATAATTGAATATAATCAAAATTAAATTTATTTCAATAATATTATCTTAATTTTGATATTTTATTTATTAATGCATATAACTAAAATTTAAATATTTTTTATTATAAAAATTAAATTTTTATTTTAATATTTAAATATAATTATTGATAATTAAAACAACAACGTATTACTAATAATTTTATATTATCAAATTAGGTATATTTTTTATAATAATTTAATCTTTAACTTAAAATTGAAATATTTATTAAAAATTATATTTTTATCAAAATTAATAATATACACAATTCTCCTTATAATTCATTTTCCATTCCAAAATACTCAAATTCCATAATAAATATTATAACCAATTATAATAAAAAAAATCAAATTTATCAAATAAAATTCAATCATTGAAATTTCTCTTTATAATTAATAATATAATTTTAAAATTATTAATTCACTAAAAAATATTAATAATTTTATGTACTTTTTATTTATAGATTATAAAGATTATCATTCATTATTTTAATTTCTACTTTAAAAATATGAATTTATTATATACTTTTTATAATTTTCTTAACTAACTAAAATTAATTTTAAAAAATAAAATTATCATTTATTTTAAAAATTAAATTTTAAATAATAAAATTATCAACTACTTAATTAATTAAATTAAATGCTATTATAAATAATCTAAAGGTTTAAAGACTTAAAGGCATTATAAAAAATTCAATACTCCCCTCTTTCTACTTTTAACTTATATATATATATATATATATATATATATATATATATGATAAAAATATTAAATTTAGCTCGATTTTATATGTAAATAATATAAAATTTTATTTTTTATTCAAATTTATTTCTAAACTATTAATTAACTTCTAAATAAAGATAAATAAAATATAATCTGTATTTTAAAATGATTTTATTTAACATTTTAATAATAATTTATAAATAAATTTAATTTAAAATTTAAAATTTGATGTATTTAACTTTTATTATATAGTTTAAATATATCTCATAGGTTTGATACTAATCCAAAGCAAAAGCAAAAGCAAGTGGGTGACGTACTAGTGGGTGTTAATATCTTAATTAATTATTATCTGTCAAACTATATTATTATTTTTATTATTATTATTGATATTTTGAACTAGACTGACAAGCCAGCTATTTAATAATTAAATTAACTAGGGTTTTAAAAATTGTTGCTGTGTTAACTCTTTAATACTAGGCAGATCCTCCTTTTCTTCGCCAACTCTAGTTTATTAGGGTTTTCACTTCCTATCAATTCATTTAATTCTTAAAAAATTAAATAAATATTTATTTTATATGCTTTTAAGATTAGTTTTGAGGGAAAATTATAAACTTTTAAAAGTTTAAATAAATCATATAATATTTATAGTGTGTGCATAAGATAATCCTAAACCTCCGATCAAACGTCAGTTGCCATGAGATAGGTCAAAAGAAGGAAGGAATTGTTTTAAGAAGACGTAAAGTGTGGAGAAATGTTGATTAGGAATCACGTGCCTAATCACATGAATGATTATAAATTAATCCAAATTTCAGATAGTGATGGCTGATGGGTCGCAAACACTAGTCAAATTCAGCGTCACATGATATTAGCCGCTTCCAACTTCCGACCTACTTCTTTCTCGTTAAACCCCATTCATATTCATATATACATATACTTTCAACATAAAATTATTAACAGGTATTCTTACGTTCAGACAATAAAAAAATTTAACTTTACGACATATTAAGTTGATATTCATTGATTTTATCACAATTCAAAATGAAAAGATAAATTACTTTAAAATTCAAACCACAGTCGAATATTAAATATAACAGTTCAATTCAAATTGATCTAAATAATTTCTACTTCATTTTTTATTTATTACAAAATAGTTAACATAAATTATTTAATAATTTTTATTAATTATTTATAATCTCATCAATTTTTCCTTGTAAACTATCCCCGTGAAACACTACATTAAATGTGTGTGCGATGAATTGTGTCCATATAACATACTTAACTATTAAAGTATAGGATATTTAACAAATTATTTCAAAAGAATCATAAAAATATTTTGAAATAAGTTACAGATTTTAAATTGATTAAAAAATTTTTTTTCCACTTTAAATTATTTTAATATTTATCCTAACTAAATCAGATTTTTTATCTGATATTGTGGATATCTTAAATTTTTACTTTAACTGAATAATATTTTTATATGATATTGTGGATTTGAATAATGATAAACACTATAAATAGCAGTGCATTTACGTGTTATGGGTACACACAAAAAATAATTACTTCTCTTTTCTCTCTACTGCTTCTTCTCTATTTCTGGGTTACTTGTAATTCAGAAGACTTGTTGAATCCGGGAGGATACGCAACCGTAGGCGAATTATCCTTAAGGACAGTGATTATTATCACGCCTCAAGCAATATTCTATTCATCTTTCATTTATTTTTTATATCTTTTTCTACCAATTTCCAACATAAAGTATAAGCTCGCCAACTTTATATTTATTAGTCAACTCCTTATTATTAAATGAGTCATCTGATAAATCTACTAAAAAATCCATCTATCATATTCGATAAGACAAATTTCAAAAGATGTCAATATGCGATTTGAATATATATATCATGACATAGTCCAAATGGAGGACATTATTAATTTCTCACTAATTTCTCCATATTGCTTTTTCTCAAAAAAATCTTAATCTTTTCAAACTTAACCCCTCCGTCGGTAATAAAAATATGTTAAAGAAGTAAAAATATGTCAAATTTCAAATTTCAACTTCCAATTAAATTTATTTTAAATTATTATTAAAAATTCAAGTAAATTCAAATAATGTCAAATATATTGAGAATAGTATAACTCTTACTATTAAATGATGACTAGTAAATGATGACTAGTGATAACTTTATTTGGTATTTTTTTATATAGTTTAAGAAATAAAGTTGGACTGCAAAATGAAATTTAATTATTTTTATTTTATTGTATAGTTTGAGTAAATTTGACAATTTAACTTTAATTTAATTGAATTTAACACATGATTTATATAAGTTAAAATATTTGATTAAAGGAAGAAGATAATATATCAAAAGAATTGATTAGGTAATTGATTTAAGTATATAAAACTATAAAAAATTATCAAATTACTATCGAATTTTACCGATTGATTGAAATGCACTGATAATATTAAATGGATTTTTAAAAAATTCAATCTATTCCTAAATTTTAATTAAAAAAATTGTGTTAAATTTAACAATAAATTTTGAAATTTGGTAATATTATTAACAGATTTTAAAATCTAAATACTATCAAATCTTAAAATTTATTGATAATTTATAAATTATATATTAAAAATTTTCTGTTAAAATTTGAAAATTTAGTAATTTATAAACGGATTTCAATCACTTTTTTTTCTGTAATTTATAAACAGATTTCAATTTATTTTTTTCTTTTTTTTATCATTTATTTTCTTTTTTTCTATAATTTTCCTTTTCTACTATTTTTTTCTGAATTTCTTTTCTTCTATCATATTTTCTCCATTACTCTTATTTTCTTCCTTTTCACTATTATTTTCCTTTTGTGTATTTTGTTCATTATCTATTTACTTTTCTCTCTTATTTTCTATTTTACATATTTCATTTTATTATCTATATTTTTTTATTTTTCAAATAAAAAATCTCTACTTATTGTATTATATTTCTAAAAATATTGGATATAAAATAAAGAAATATTTATAGTAAGAATATAATTTTAATCTTATTAAATTAATAAAAAATATAAATTTATTATTTTAATTGAAATTTTTTATATTTTATTTTTTAAAATTACCTAGAACTCTCTGACTGATTTTGCATTTATTGATAATACCAACAGAAAATCCATTGATAAAAAAAAATTATCTCTTTAATAGTAATTTAAAAATAAATTTAAATAAAAAATTAAAATTTAATATTTTTAATCTTCAGAGATAAATTTAAACTTTTAATTTTTATTAAAGTTATAATAAATTTTATTTATAAAAATATATTAATGACTTGTATTATAATAATTATCTAAAGGTATTATATTTTATTTTCTATTTTCAATCTCATTTAAAAAAAATAAAAAATTAAAAAAAAAAATAAATTAGGAACTCATCTTGTACCACGTGGAGTGAAACACGATTGCGCGTTGGCCATATAAACCGATTCCACCATTAACATGTTCTGAATCTCTGTCTCTCTCTCTCTCTCTCCATCATCTTCTCACTTTACTTGATTGATCGCCAATCACCACCACCTTCATGAAGATCAATAATTCCACAACTTTGGCTGCATTGTTAGCCTTGATTCTCCTTCACATCCTCACATTCTCTTCCCCATCTCTTTGCAATGAAGTGATTACAACCACTTCCACAGATCAAAAACCTCTACCGAGAAGGCTATTACTGCTTCCGTCGGCTTCTTCCAGAAGCCACAGTAGGTTGCCGTCGCCGGCGAATGCAGCAGTGAAAGGACCCAAGAAAGCTGTGGAGCAGAGCCTGAGAAAAGCCCCACCGAGCGTCTCTAATCCTATACAAAACAAGTAAATCCTCAAGACTAGATCATCTCCGTTTCCAAGAAATTCAGATTTTTTTTTTTTTTTGGAGTTTTGATTAGTTTTTGTAGTTTCTTATAATAATTCTTTATTTCTGTCCTGGTTTTGTAATTCTAGCTAGTTCTTAAATGATCTTGTCTAGCTAGATAGTTTCTGTTACATTGTGTTGTAGATCAAAAAGGCTGTAAAAAAGGTAGGATTAATTAATTATTACAAATTAGTATTAATTAATTCTTGAAATTTGCTTTTATATTTATGGATATTTATTATTGATCTGAAAAAATATTTATTTAAATCAAATTTATATAAAAAAAATCAACATATTTGTAAAAAACAATTTCATAGTATATAAAAAATATATATATATAAGTTAATTTCAATTTGTTCTTTGACAAAACAAAAAATTTCAATTTATTCAATAAGTATTCAGTACTCCGGAATCATTATTCAAGTAAATTTCTAAATTGATCATTTTTAATTTTTATAAGTTAATTTCAATCCTTCAATTCAAATTTAATAATTTAAATCAAATTAAAATATTATGTTAAAACAAAAAAAAGTAAAAAATTTAAAATAAAATAATATATTTCTAATTGTAAATGAGATTTTCTTTTCTTTCTTCTCTTAGTTCAACTTTTTCTCATATTTTTAAGTTGTCTTTTAAATAATAGCTAAATGTTTAATTTTAATTTTGTACTTATTGAGATATTCAATAATTTTTATGTAAAATAATTCAAAATATTAAATTTCAACTCAATTTAATCCAAAAATTGAAATGTATGGTCTAAGAATTTATCTTTCGCCTTATATTGAGTTCAAAAGCGCAATACACAATTAAGATTAGGCTCGCTCTTTCTCACTCTATTGTGAATTGTGAGTTTTTTTTTTTTTTGTCAAAGGCAAATTTATCATTGATAATAAAATATAAATATCACAACCATAAAAAGGTTTTCAATGCTCAAGAAAGAAATAGAACAAGACCATTTATATAAACCATAAAATCCGAAGTGAAGTGAACTCAATTGGTCGTACTGTTGTCAAGATTAGTAACAGTCTTCTGTTTCGATGGAGCCTACTATTGGCAAAAACAAACTCAAATGATTGCAGTAGCAAAAGTCTCCTTTAATAGTAGTTATGGGTGGTCGTCAATTGTAACAATCCAATAACTGAAATGCTGTCGGCGTTAAAGTTCAGATCGATTTAAGGTTGTCAGAGTTTATAACAAGCTTATTATATACTATATTACATCTAATACAACACGTGCATGATCTTGAAATTATATATAAAATATTATCAAAATATGAACGAAACTCGGTATATGCATACATACATCACGCTAAACATAAACCTATACTAGAGCTCTCATAGAATTCTCTAGTATAGTTATCATTAGATACCACAATTTATTTCAAATATAATATGAAAGTTAAACTTTATAAATTGAGATATTTGATAAAGGGTTCATAAAAAAAAAACTTAGTAAAGCTCAATACTAATCCACAATATCATTACATGTCCACAACAAAACCATTATACAAGAAACTATACTCAAGGAAGCTACTTAACTCCCACGCGCTACCTCTGATCTTTTAAACTGGGATTAGGAGCAAGGGATAAGCTATTATAGCTTAATGAGTAGAAACATGACATAAAATAGTTTAACAAAACATATACTCGTATGTATGCGTCATAACACGAACATATTATAATAAGATAGACTTATCATCAGTAATCCTCCGTAAAATTCAATAATGTCTGGCCCACAATGAGTACTCCTTAGAACTTTCTCTTAAACATAACATATCCATAGTGTCAAGGGCATTTGGACACCTTGGTCTTTCTCTTATATAATGTTAATGGCATAGAATGGATCTCGACATGGACTTCCATATCCATCATATATAACATATCATATCATGCTCAAGCGTTACTAGTTTATTTAACATCCATCCACAATAACAATTAATTATACAATCCGTTATATTCGTGAATTTAATGTAGAACAACCTATTCAATTATACATGACATTCACGATGCATCAACATGCTTAAAATATTTTATTTGATTAAAATAAGAGTTTAGTTTAATTTTACTCATCTCTTGCAGACACAAGTCTTGTTCTTAAGCAGTTATCTCACTGTTGGCCTCTACGGTCTTTCAAGTCTGATTCTACATAAATGGACTTAAATGAGAAACTAAACATAATTTTTACAACTCTTAAAATTATCCCAAAAAATTCCTAAAAGTATATTAGAAGACACGTAGAAAATAGACTGGAAATAGCTGAATATGGGACTTTCGGCGGTAAGTTCTATAATTTAAAATCCTCTTACAGATCCAAAAGTCCAATTTTCAGAGACCTTGTGGCTCCAAATATGACTGCATTAAATGCACCGAACCTGGGTTTTGGCAGAATACCAAAACTCGATTTTGCATCTTATAAACAACCCTAAAACTCAAACATGGGCTTACATTCGATAATCTAGTAATCATAGGATCTTCATAAGCCCAGAAACAAGCTAACAACACTAAAGAACACAAAATGCAACCATTTACAGAGATTTCCTCATGAATTTAAAGCTCGCCCAAGAAAAATATAAAACTTTTACATGTAAAAATTGAGCCACTCTTAAACAACATGCAAAGGTTCTAAACAAACATCTTTCAACTACAAAACACTTGCATGGAAGATTTTAAACTTACTCACCTCCTGGCAGCTAAGATTCTCAAGAGATCAACTTAGATTTTTGGGTTGAAATCTTACAAATTTATAGAGGTAAAGGTCTCAATCTTCAGAAATACAATAAGAAGAATCAAAACTCTTGAGAATATTGATCTTTTAACTTAGAAGTGAAGGAGGGATTAAAAGAGACATGACAGAGCTTACTTGAGGCCTGAAAATGGAGGAATTTTCTTTAGTCTTATATAGGTGGGTTTGCTAGCTAATGTTCGATAGCCAAATTTGGGAGGTTTGACGGACAAACATTAAGGCTTCTTAAAATTTTTGTTTTCAAAACACATTTTAAAATATTTAAAATTCATTCCATAAAAACCCATTTTACTCTTCTAAAATTTCCAGTTCCGAAATTTCAAATTTCAATGAAAAATCTATCGAATTTGAATTGTGATACCAAAATTTAGTCGGGTATTACAACTATAAAAAATATACACAATGACGATAGATGAAGACCCTCACCATAATGCCTAGTTATGAAAACTAAAATAAAATATTATTTATACTTGTCCCGATAGCAGGGAGGAAAGCCCATAGGCAGAATAGAGGGAGGAGGTGAATGGGGCAAAGTAGACTAACATTCACGGTTGAGAAAAAGACCTAACATTTTATAAAAGCTACGAAAGAGAGTTTCTTTCTTTAAGAAAATACAGGGAGAAAACCAAATAACACCTTTTGTCAGAGAGAACCTATACATTTTAGGTTTCATTCTTTTCGATATTGGATTGTTCATCCTCGTCTCTTGTATTTGGTCTCAAATTAATCAATCCTGCATCGTTATTTCTCTTCACAATTTTTGTTGGAACTGCACCCTCGCGAGTCCATGAGATGTTAAGACATATTCCCTAAGAAATTCTCATATAAAACTTTAGGATAGGTTTAATAAATTATTAGGTGATTATTTCTATATTTAGAGGCTTAAATAGAGAAATTATTTAGTGCAATCAAGTTGAGTGTTTTTAACTCACAAAATGTGGTTTTTTTATACTGCATATGAAAAATATATTATAAATTTAAGCTAGCAAAATATTTAAATAGTGTGTAATAAATATTTAAAAAATTAAATTGAACAAATAAATTAGTAGTTGGAGGACTGGTGAGAGCTATAGTGGGAGTGTAAAATGGAGAATACAAAGAGTAATAAATTCTTAGCTCATTGAAATTAAAGTCATTTTTAAAATCGAAAAATTTTAAATTATAATTATAATTAATTAATTGTACAAAAAAATATAAAAAATGAAGGAAAATAATCGGGAAGGAAACCACATGGAAAGTTTTGGTGTATGAGAAATTAAATAATAATGGAAATCTTGGCTTACATAGCTTGGAATTAAGAGGCCAAATTCACTTTTAGTGCAAAACCATCCATAATACAGATGGAAAGTGAGAGCCACACGTTGCCTTGTCACCTTTCTATGTACGTTTGTGTTTGTGTTTCCATTTCTTCTTAACCCAAAATGGCCCATTCCACATTTTAGGTACACCCCCTTTGTCCTTTACACCTTTCGGCCTACCATCAAACACAACCCTACTCATTTAATTATTTTATTATTAAAAATTTTATTATTTAATTCATAAAAAATTATTAATGAATTTTTTAATTTTTAAAACACATTAAAATATTTTTAAAATTTTAAATATATATATTAATAATTAATTCACTCATAAATTTTAACTATTAAATATTTACTACTTAGTCATTGTAGAATTAAAAAATCTATTATATTCGAATGTTAATAACATTAATGGAATTCAGATAAGGTGATTTTTGTGGGTATTTTAACTTTTTACATTTTTATATACTTAATTTTTGAAAAAAAAACATTTTTTTTATTTTAAAAATCTTATTAAGATTTATATTTGATAAACTCATATTTGAATCCCTTCTAGAAAATGTGAGAATTTAGTATGAGATTTCATTGTCTTGAACAAATACATAATTCCAAATTCAAAATAATTATTTATTATTATTTTATTAATGAGATATAATACTTTAATATCTTGAATAGTGGTTGTCTTGTTTATTTTGAGAAGCAACATTGCTATGCTTGTATAAAATTTGATTTGGATTTTGTAACATGGGAGTATTCTGAAGATGTTGGTTAGGGTTCATGTATCTCATCATTTTTTTTAAACATTCCATGCATTTTTTCTTAAAATTCAAAACATTTGAAAAATAATTTAAGAATTTTGAAAGGTCAAATGCTATTATCATCCATCCTCTATCAGTTTTCCATTGAGATTTAGAAGAAGTGATTTTGATTGTTATGTAGTATGATGGGGAGATGGAATAGAAAAATCAATGAGAAAATGAATAATAGCTTCTCAATTTCATGAGTCGCAATGGCCCCTGCCGCCTATCTCCGCCATTAGCCACCATCGTCATCTCAACTTATAGCTTTATGATTATATTCCAAAATTACTTACTGATACCCAAATCTCACATGCAATGTCCTTTAGTTTGTCAATGGTCAATTTACTTTTCTCTTGATAAAAAATGTAAATTTACTTTTATTTTTTTGAGTTACGGATCTTGAAATGAGGGTTATATTTATAGATTTTAAATCTAAAAATATTGAGATATATGTTATTTATTTGTTTTGATATTGGATGTTGTGTAATTTCATCTACGTTTATGACATTGTCGGTATGAATACAAGAGGGAATTAAATAGTCATTGATGAAAAGAGAAAAAAGTATATTCATACGTATAGTTCTGTATGATAGCGACATGTGACATTATAGTAGAGTTACGGGGTATATGTCACTAAGATCTAATAAAAAAAATAAAAGAAAAAGGCGTGAACTATTCAAGTTAAACTCATTCTCACATACTAAAATCTTATTTTCTTTTGAATTTTATATTATCAGTTTATTTTTAATTATAGGAGTGTAAAATTTAATATTTTTTATTTATCTATTTTTAAATAATTTCAATTATACATACATTACATTACCTTATACTCTTTAATTATACAACTAAATTACATAATGGGCATATAATATTGTTTTTAGTTGACAATCATATGCATTTTCTTTTAATTAAAAACTATATAATTAGGAAACACAATAAGATATAAAAAATATTTTATTTATTTTGATATTAATATTATTGTTATTTTAACGTTAATATTATTTTTTTTTCATTGAAAATTCAAAATTGTTTAATATTTTAACATGAACAAAAGTGTAGTAATTTTATGTTAAAATTAAGGTTTAATTAATTTGAAATTGAAATCAAAAGGTTTAATTAACTATTAAAAGTGTATAATGGCTTTATTGACTTGGAGCCCAAATTTTAGTCTAATTTGGGCATTTTGCTATTAAATACAATCTTTTTCACTAGGGCCGGTCCAGGTTGAGTGCCCAATTCGATCCGGTTCAGAAAAGGTACTCTCCAACAAAACCAGGCAGCAAAATGAGAATGAGGAGTCTGCAACTCTGAACTCTGAAACCCGAAACCTTTCCCCTGCAATTTATCTGCCACCAACACTAATTATCTTTCTTCACTGCATCCATCGCATTTTTTCTCCACACCTCTTCCGGACAATGGAAGCGGAACCAGACCAAAAGGAAGAAGCTCTCCGTCTCAAAACCATAGCAGAAACGAAGTACTCCAACTCCAATATCAAATCTGCTCTCAAACACGCCAAGAAAGCTCATAGTCTCTGTCCAAACCTCGACGGTCTCTCATCATTGCTCACGGCCTTAAAGATTCTCCGGGTAGCCTCTAAGACGCACTCTGACATCACTGACTGGTATAAGATTCTCCAGGTAGAGCCCTTCTCTCATATAAACACAATTAAGAAGCAATACAAGAAGTTGGCTTTAATTTTACACCCTGATAAAAACCCATATTTAGGATGTGAAGAGGCATTTAAGCTTGTGGGTGAAGGGTTTAGGGTTTTGTCTGACAAGATTAGAAGGAAAGAGTATGATATGAGGTTGAGAATTAAGCTTCAAGAAGAGAGGGTTAATGACAATACTGTGGTGGAGACATTTTGGACTGCGTGTTCTAGGTGTAGGCTTTTGCATCAGTTTGAGAGAAGGTATTTGGGACACAATTTGGTGTGTCCTAGTTGTAAGAAGAGTTTTGAGGCTGTGGAGGTGGAAGAAGGGGATAAGGAGGATGGTATTGGGGCTGGGGTTAGAATTAGGAGTGAGAGGTTGAGAAGAAAAGTGGTTATTGCTGAGGGATTCGGGAATTTGGGTTCGAAGAAAAAAATGGGAAACGATTCCAGGGTAAAGCCAAGAGGTGGTGGAAGGGTTGATGAGTTGAATTCAAGAGGTAATGCTGTGAGCAGTGAGAAGACTGGTAGTATGGGTTTGAGGAGTAAAGTAGGTGTTAGTCAAATGGGGGATCGGATGGGTTTGAGTGCTAACTTGAAGGTGAATGAGCGTGGTTCTGGGGCATGGAGTGGTGGGAGATTGAGGACTGGAGGTTTGAGGAGGAAAATGAGTACTGTTGATGAAGTCTTGGAGAGATCAAAGCCAAAAAGGGTGAAAGTTGGAGCAGATATGATGACACTAGCAGAGATGCAGTTGGAAGCAAAGAAGAAATCTTTTAAAGAGAAGGCAAAATTGAAGGAGAAGGAGAAGCAGAAGGATGCAATGAAGAAGAGAACAGAAAAGAAGGAAAAACTTGGGCTCTTGAAGAAGCTAGGAGATACAAAGATTAAGAATGGTGGAGCTTCAAAGAAGAGTGGGGAGATGGACCTTGAAGGAGTCACTTCAGATGAGAGTGAGGATTTGGGAATTAAGAGGCGTGGTGCATCAGAAAAGAGTGTAAATAAAAAAGTTGAGCGCCCAAGGGGTTTGAGAAGTGGAGGTTTGGAGATAATGGCAGTGAAAGATTCCGATTTCTATGACTTTGATAGAGACAGAGTGGAGAGGAGTTTTAAGAAAGGGCAAGTGTGGGCTTTATATGACGATGACAGAATACCAAGGCACTATGGCTTGATTGATGAAGTTGTTTCTGTGAACCCTTTTGAGGTGGAGTTAAGTTGGTTAGAACTTCAGTGTAATGGGAATGAAAAATTAATTTGTTGGGAGAAAATGGGTTTTTACATGTCTTGTGGGAGATTTAAGGTTTCTAGGAAGACAATTGTCAACTCCCTGAATATCTTTTCACATGTCGTTGATTGTGAAAGGGCAGCTAGAGAAGTTTATAGGATTTATCCAAAAAAGGGTTCAGTATGGGCACTTTATAATGAAGTTGATTTAAGTGCGGAAGCAAGAAATCAATGTGCTAGAGATAAGCAATGCTATGAAATTGTTGTGTTTTTAACCACTTACAGTGAGATGCATGGATTGAGCATGGCATACCTTGAGAAAGTTGATGGATTCAAGACTGTATTTAAGAGACGTGAAGTTGGATGTCATGCTATTAGATGGCTTGAAAATGATGATGTTCGCTTGCTTTCGCATCAAATACCTGCAAGGAAGCTTTCTGCTGATGAGGTCCCTGCTTTTTTAAAAGACTGTTGGGAACTTGATCCTGCTTTGCTTACTTCAGATTTACTAGCTATTGGTTGAGATGATGATCTATATTTGATAAACTGATATTCTGTTGGTATAGCTCTTTTCTTTGGTGTAAAGGCTCAAGGTGGAAAACATTGTCAATGGCAATCAAACATGCAGAGAGGTAATTATTTTATTGGCCAATTTTTGTGCTTCTGTAGCACTCTGATCTGCTGCATTCAAGTTATGATCTTACATTATTTGGTATATAAAAAGCTAAAATGCTGCCGTTGATAGTTTGTCTCAATCATTGTTGCTTACTACCTCTTGAAATTTTAGGGTTATGCTCCTCTATAAAATGGAAAACTAAAGCTATTGCCAAAATATTCTGTGGTTTGAAGAGTATCTTTATCATAGTGGAAGTCTTGGCGCCAGTAAATCAATCCTGTGTTTGTCAAGACTACCGCGACTAGACTCTCAATCTTTGATAAGCCTGAAACTATTGTTATCGCATTCAAAATTTGCTAAGAACTTAGTACCCATTGCTGGAAAGCTGTTGTACCATCATCACCAAATTAACCCTTAGAAAATCTCTTTCATCTTTGTGATTTTGCATGCTATTGTGTCCACGTTTTGTTCCTTTGGTGTTGGTCAATACTATCATCACTGGAATCTCAAACCTTGATATTCTAGAATCTGTGAAAACACACCGATTGGAAAATAGAAAGAGAAAAGTGACCACAAGGATTTTACTTGGTTTGGCAACTGTGCCCACAGCCACAGACAAGTGCTTGTTTCTTCACTACCAAAAGGAGAATATTGCAACCTATTTGTTGTAATCTAATTCCTAATATGAATAGCACTCTGCCCTTTGTTGCGAAGCTCCTCTACTTTGCTGGGATCCTTTAGTGGACAATCAATTCCCCTCCAACAAATTTGAGCTATCACTCAATAGAGGGGAAGTTGTAAACATGCTTATACTAGAGATTTTAATAATTTCACTTTGTACCAAGTAGTTGACTTAAAAAATATGCTAGAAGTTTTCTCTTATGCTGTTTCCCTACTTTGTTTTTCTTAATCATATAGGATTTTCAGGATCAAGTTTGCCCATATTGTGGAATCAACAATATGACAAATTGATTGTAATTGGTCTGCATTCTTAAGCAATGTGGATTTAACTTATGACAAGGCTTACAAGAATGTCAGTAACTTGCCTTTCTATTGCACAAGGGCAAGATTCAGTTTATGGCAGAAACCTTGCATCTTCTTCTCTAGCTGGCAGAGTTGAAAACAGGCCATTTTGTTGTTTGCTCTCTCCAATCAGTATTTCTCAAATTCTGGTTTTCATCTGGAGTTGCATTTTTATTCATTTGTCTGATTTGGTATGGGGCTGATGCCTGATTCATAACATTTGTGCATAGGTTTTACACAGGTTATCCATTGTATCTCACTGCACATTTTATGTGTTTATGGATGTCTTATTCACCAAGAAGATAGAAGTAGCTTTAATGATCTCATATATTCATACCATCGCATGATAATTGTACAAGTATTTTGGAGGTTATGGTAGACTTGACTGTAAGAAAATATTTTTGGCTGTTCAGTTTTATTTTCTTCTACATATTTTGACTGTTCAATATTTTCCTAAAGTTTTTGTCTGATTTAATCTATTTAGGTTTCCTTCGACTCTTGATTGGTGAAAAATGAAAATGGTAACAAGGCCATGGTAATATATATATATATATATATATATAAAATTATGTGCAAAAGGTTGGAGATGGTCTTGTAAGAATTTCCAGTTGAACTTATTTTGTGAAACATTGAAGGGTGTAGTGAAAGGAATGGAATGCCATTACAGGAAGTCATTGCTAACATCCTAAAGCTAAAAAGGGTAGTAGGACCGTGAAAAGATTTAAGTTTTCTTTGCCACCATTGATGAGCCTGGTAAGCATCTTGAGACATACAATTTGATGTTTATTGTGTATACAGATTAATGATCATGTGTTTGCTTACACTCATATTGCAATTATGTTCCAGTAATGAAAGAACAATTCATTTATTTTATCACTAATTTACATTATTGAAAAAAAAAAAAGAAAACCACTCATGATAATGCCATACGAGCACCTCTCGTCATTGCTAACATCCTAAAGCTAAAAAGGGTAGTAGGACCGTGAAAAGATTTAAGTTTTCTTTGCCACCATTGATGAGCCTGGTAAGCATCTTGAGACATACAATTTGATGTTTATTGTGTATACAGATTAATGATCATGTGTTTGCTTACACTCATATTGCAATTATGTTCCAGTAATGAAAGAACAATTCATTTATTTTATCACTAATTTACATTATTGAAAAAAAAGAAGAAAAACACTCATGATAATGCCATACGAGCACCTCTCATTCTGGTTTTGGACATCTTGACAAAAAAAGAGAAAAAACGGAAAAATCTGGCTTTGGACATTTATTTGTCAAATTCTCTCTAGGTGGTTTGTCAGAAACTCAGTGATTTGTCTTCTTTTGATCCTGCATCAAAATTCAAAATCCCAATATTTAATTGGTGTTTAGAGCAACTTAAACGAAAGCGGTTTTACTGGACAAGAGTATGATTTCAATGAATTGTTGTGATTCTTGTCGTCATTCTTTTGCTAATAGCCATGTAACTACACAAGTTCATTCAGTTCTTTGTTTCGTTTTTCGAGTTGTACCTGTGTTTCAATCTACCTCGATTATGTTCAAGTTATTTTGAGAGGAGGCTTCAGTTATATGTGGTTAGATAGAATGTAGTGGCTAATTGTAGTACACTGTTGGTTGAACATTCAGCCTTGCACGCAGAGTTGAACCTTTTTTAATGCACCCCAATCCGATTTCTGTCCTATAAAAGTTGTCTTGTTTATTTTTTCTAGCATCTATGGCTTGAGACCAATTTTATGTTGATAACTTCACACTCAGCAGAGCCTCAGGGGTGGACCCCCTTTTGGCTAAGTGGACCAAGGCTCTTGCTTTTGAGATTGGGTCATAGAGATGTACCGTACCTTAAAGCTTTGGCAAAAAAGGTTGGTTTTCTGGTGGAGGTGCAGAGCTGCCCACAGTACAGTTCAGGTATGGTTCAGCTGAAAAGGGAGGATTATTACTTAGTCGTAGAATCTTATTTATACATAACTGTTAATGCACTGGAGGTTGTTGCAAGGAAATCTAGATTTGATGTGTGTAGATATATTGAATGAAAAATTTTTTGTTTGGGAATGAGATAATTTCATTTCTGTCCTTGCAAAATCAATTTCAAAGGAAAAAGAATATATAAAAATGAAATAAAGATAGTGACTTTGGTGGTGTTATAGGTTTATATTCTTTGATTACACGCAATTGCATTTGAAGATCATGCTGCAGTCATTTGCATATGCTATTTTGATCATCAAGATTTTCTAAGCCAAAGCCAAGTCCGAGGATTGAAAATTCCAAGCCAGATTGGCCTGCAGATTTGACAATTTCATTGGTTAAATATGCATCACAGTAGAATTGCTTGTCAAGTTTTCAGATCATCGAGGATCACACCGGGTTATAATACACTTCCCCATTTTCATCTACAAATTGTTATAAATTTAATTGAAATTGTAAACCTAGGATTATGGTCTTTTCTGGATTTTCTTTAATCTGAATGATTTTCTTCCCACTTTGGTTTAGTAAATTATATGACAATTCTGTTTCTTTCTGACATGGAACATGTGGAAAATTTTTGTACTAAACTACTCTAAAGCATCAGGTGGGTTCCACACTGACTTCTTGTCTTGCGGTTTAGGTTAGTGGCAGAACTATAAGGTTTCATGTTTGAACTTCAATTAAAAAAAAAAAAAAATCAACTATAAAAAAGTTGTAAGTTTACTTAATTCTAATTAAAAAGGTAAATTGATTTAATTTTGAGTTGAAAACTTACATGTATTAATTATTTCTTTTATCTTACAAAGCATATTTACATTTTACGTGATATGTTATTTTTTAAAATAATTTATTTATTCTTAAAATGTTATTTAATATGTATTCAAAACGTAAAATTTATTAGTTAGCATTAATAAATTTAATTACTAATAATATAAATAATTTAACTTTTTTAATATGATAATATAAGTAAAGTAAATACTGAAAAAGATTAAATAAAATTTATTGTTTCCCATATATATATTAATTATATATTGTTGATTCAGTTAAAAGTCTAATTTTTAAGGTGGAGAGAGTGAATTATATATATGAATGGATAAAATAGGGTTTTTTTATTCCTAATTCAACATTAATTTAAGTAATAAATAATGAAAAAAATCAACATTTTTTATTAGACATGAATTATTTTATAAAAAAAGAATTTAAATAAAATTTTATAAAATTATATATAATTTTATCTTCATACATGATTAAAAATTTTCTAATTTATAAAAATTTGAATTCTTTTATTTAAAGGATTAAAACTTGATAAGAAATTCTTGATTGCATAACAAGAGAAGAATTGCACAAATATTTAGCCCCCAACAAAACCCCATTATCATGTACAATTCTCAAGACTCCCATCATTACAAAATAAAAGTACAAAAACTAAAAAGAAAAATAAAGGAAAAAAAAAATTAATAAGAATGACTAGAAAAGGAAAATTAAAGTTAGCCCTCAATCAATGCATGCACTCCCATTTGAATATGTGCTTTCCACACCCCACCAATGCAATTCACATAGAAGAATGGGAAAGAAAAAGAAAAGAAAAGAAAATTAAGGAACATATGTGAATCACACATTCACATGCTTCTAGTCATCATCTCCTGGAATCTCCTATAGGATTCTTGCTTCTCCAGCCTGAACTTTTCATGGCAGTTAGCAATGAACATGTCTGCTAGACGATCTATCTCATTCACATGATCTCCATCATCATCTCCATTACAAGACTTCTCTTGAACCTTCTGATTTTCAAGCCAATGAAGATACCCAGAAAGCTGAGACTCTTGATTTTCCTGATCACTCATAGTAATCAAAGAATTCCAAGTTGAATCATAGTAAAAAGCTGGTTCTTGAACTGGCAAGACATGGGAGGAGCACCAGTTATAATGCAATCTAAATGAACCAAAGAACACCTTCCTTTGCCTGTGCTTTCTTTTGGTTTCCTTTGTAGCACAGATGAGATTTATGGGTTGACTTTCTTTGAGAATTTGCAGAAGCATTGTTTTTGCTTTGGAGAGAGCTCGAACCATCCGGCACACGTGTGAGATGATGAGAGTGTGGATAAGGGTTTTGATCTTCATGGAGGTTAAGGTTGAAGATGGTGACTTTGCAGAGAAGACTTGAGAGTGCAGGGTTTTGAGATTTGATGGTGTGACCATTGTGTTTTGTTTTCTTTATTTTTGTTTCCTCTTGGCTTGTGGGGTGGTGGGGTTTCTAGCAAATGGGATTTATAGAGGGTCTTGATTACAAGTTTGCCACTAGTGTTTTGGGTTTATTTAAAGGAGATCAAAGAGTCATCAATTTAGGGATGTAAAAGTAATTGATCCTATTAAATTTTATCTAATTCAATATTTTTTATTATCGCAAAATATTCCAATTGAGAAATAAGTGTACAATGTTAAACCCATAAAAACAACATCCAACTTTATACTGTACCCAAAAGTTACAATCAAATCAATCTCCTTGGGAAGAATGGAATATATACAACAGCTTTTCCTTTAACACTGTCAGAGAATGTCCCATGATTTTCAACATTTATTTCTACTTTTTGGAATTTCTGCTTCTTAATTGTCTTCTTTCTCTCTATTAGCCTCTACTTGAATTGCTGCATGACACCTTAATTGATCTTCTCAAGGAGGGAAATGCTTTTGCTGCAATTCAATAGCTTATGCTTTGTTTACATTTCAATTAAATTTGTTAAGAATAATATACAAGAAATTTCAAGATCAATGTACTATATAGAAAAAGAAGTTATTTAGAAATATAAGAGCTAAACTAAAAAACATGCATGCCTTAGATGGCTTGAATTTTATAGGTGATAAATCTGAGATTCCACACGAAAAGAGATGGATACACATACATAGTAGGTTTATTTCAATGAGTTGATCATATACTCAGGATTGGTTTCGTTAGGTCCCTCCATATTAGACCCTAAGAAAGGGGACCTGTAAGATGGGAAAAGACGGTCAAGGATCCGCCGGAGATACCCGATGGAAACCATCTAACGCTCAAGTCAGATTAAGAATTATGTGAGGTTCATTAACATAAAAAGAAAGTAAACAATAAGACATTGAAAAGAAACCTTCAGAAAGCGTATCATTTTAAGGTTCTTCAATTCTTCAGAGCGAGAAAGAGAGAGCAAGGGAGAGAGAGAGCCAACCCTGTTTGAGTATGATTAGGGATATATATACTGATTGGTCATTCTGATGACCTCTAGTATCAAGTCCCATCATATCTGACGTTAGCCTCTTGCCTAACACGCCATATATTAATGGAGGACAGGTTTAGCCTATAGCTTATTTATTATGTACGTTATGTAAATCAAACTTTCGGTTTACTTATTTAATGCGTTGGAGGAGACTAAAATAGTCGTCCATGGTGTAGGAGGTCAGTATCTTGTCTTGGTTCTATTGGGTCATACTTAGTTTGCACGGCCTTTATAAAGGTCGGTAGTTTTCGCATTGAGTTCTTATCTGTAGTACGAGCACGGAAGTAATCAATCAACTTGTTGTAAGGGAAAATCGAGGGTGCTAAAGGTTTGACCTTTGTACCCTATAGTTCGAGCTTTATATAGCTCTATTGGAGTAAATGGAGAGATTCATGCGTCTCTTCCAATCATATATGTATGTGTCAGGATATTTTTTATACATTATCAGATGTACTTTCGTTTCTTCGAGAGTTATTTATAATGGCTGGAGGAATGAATTTATTCTCTTCTAGCCGTTGTGTGCAGTTCCTGGCACGTTCTTCTTCGAAAAATGCATTCTCGCTGTTATTGGTTTTCCAAAGGGCGCTATTAAATAGAGGCCATAATTATGGGAGATTTTCGAAAAACCGCCGCATGAGATTTTGAAATTCTTTTGAGCCTATAGAAACCTTTCTTGGCATATTTTCAAACGACTTTGACATTTTTTAATTCTTTCCTTTCTGCTTCAAATTCTCCTCTTCTATAATTCTTAAGAAATTTCTTGCTTTAGATACATCTTCCTTCCTCATGGCTCCCTTAGGATTTTTCCCCGTAGAAGAATTATAGTCAAATGTCACTTAGAGCAATCTTCGGAGAGCCATTTCCGAAAAATTACTTCGCACTGATTCCTATCAAATCAGGACTCTATACTCCTTTGAAAGAATTACTCTGTTCTCTTCCCCTCCTCCTCCTAGTTTATTTGATGCTCAGTATGGCAAAAAACTTATTTTCTTCTTAAAGCAGTTTGATTATGGCCTGTCTTTTCTTTTTTCTTGCTTCTTTGTTGAGGTTTTCCAGTTCTACCGAGTGTCTCCTTGGATGCTAACCTCCTAATTCTATCTTGTTTGCATGCCTTTGAGGCGATGTGTTGGGGATGTGAATTCAGACTATTTGTGAACCTCTTTAGGTCTCTCTTCAAGATCCTTAAGTCAAATAACATGTTTTGAAACTTTAGTAGCCGCATGGGTTTGTCTATAAGATTCTATCCACCACTGGGTTGAAAACTTTGCTATGGTGAGTGGAGCTGGGGTTTCGACTTATCTTGGAGGGACGTTGATATTGGGTGTAGCATTTTCTTGTCATACCCGGCTTGAGTCCGGCATCGGAATTCCTGTAGTTCGGTGGAATTTCGGGTGTCGGAACCCTCGAGAAGGGTAAGACATATGGTTTCATGTGTTTTTAAGAGTTTTAAATGTTTTAAAGTGTTAAAAGGAAAATGAGTTTTGAAAGAAAAGCAACAAGGGAGAAATACAAAGGTTCGGCCGCCGAAGGTCACTTTCGGCCGCCGAACATTGCATGGTTTCGGGTTCTCCTTCGGCTGCCGAAGGTGGTCTGGCCAGCCACCTATAAAAAGGGCCAAGGGTCGGTGGAAGGAGGATATTTCTCCTCCACTTGCAGCCAGAGGTGAGTTCAAGCCTCTCCCCAGTTGACTTTCATGTTTTTCATGTTTTTCACCAAATCTTTTAAGGGTTTTACGAGTCTTGGTGTGTTTTGAAGGTTTTGAGCAAAAATAGCAAGTTTGGAAGTTTGGAGCTTTGGAAGAGATTTTCTTCATATCTCCACGTTAGGATCACTTGCTCTCTTGTTTGGAAGAGGTAAGTCAAGATCCAGAACCTTTTTTACTGATTTTTGAAGGTTTTATGGGAGTTGTATGGATAGTATGCATGCATAGGGTTTTGGTTGAGGTTTTGCATGATTTAGGGTTTAAGCATGTGTAAGTGTTGTTTGATGTGTTTTTTTGGGGTATAAGGTAGTTTTAGGCCCTTTTATGCATGTTTTATGGTATGTGCTAGTTGGGAGTAGTTGGGTAAGTTTTGTGTTGAGTTTGCATGAAACAGAGCAGGGTTCTGCCCAGCGGGCAAAACCAGGTTCGGCCGCCGAAGGAAGGTTCGGCCGCCGAACCCCTTGTGGAGGCAGTTTCGGCTGCCAAAGCTTGCCCCCGAAAGCTAGGCTTTCGGTTTAGAAAGGGACTTTCGGCCGCCGAAAGAGGGAGTTCGGCCGCCGAAAGTGTGTGAGTTTCGTCTCTGGAGAGGGGTTTCGGCCGCCGAACCTGCCGCCGAAAGTGCCCTGTCCAGCTTTCTTTTGCATGTTTTATGTGATTGTTTGGGGATCTTTGAGAGGGTTTTTAGGGGGAGTTTCTTAGAGATGTTCTTGAGTGAGTTTGGTCCCTCATTTGAGTCCACCTGTGTAGGTACGGACCAGAGGAACCCCAGAGAGCAGCAGTGAGCACTGTTTACCCTGCAGAGTTAGTACAGAGTCAGCCAGAGGTGAGTGGAACTTCTCTTTTCAAAACTAAACTGCTTTGAGCATATGTCATGCATCATAAGATTATAGTAGGATGTTTGCATTAGTTTCACGAAGATGACGCATTGCATAATATGATGTGTATGAGGCTGTGGATAGACCAAGGCGACCCCAATAGCCCTAGCTCTGTGTAAGACCTGGCCGGGCCAGGCAGCCTTCTGTAGGTAAGACCTAGCTAGGCCAGGCAGCAGATTATAGTAAGACCTGGCTGGGCCAGGCGAGCAGAGTTTGTAAGACCTGGCCGGGTCAGACAGATTGCGGTTGTAAGACCTGGCTAGGCCAGGCATCCTTCCAGTGGGATTTTTGGTGGTCATGTCTATCCCTGAGATGATGTGCTGTTATGCATTCCATGAGATCATGTTTTAATACCATGTTTTATAGTTCTACTCATTGGGCTTGTATAACTCATCCCTCTCCCCTAACCCCAGTTGTGCAGGTTCAGAGTCCAGAGGGAGTCCAGCAGGGTTTGCAAGAAGAAGAGTTATGTAATAGCTAGTGTGGACATGTACATGTAAAGAGAGAATGTATAGTGTATAGACTTGTGTTTGACTTATAAGAGTTGTAATCCCTTTGTACATACACATGATCAGTTTATGTTTACATATTTTCATTGTATGTTTATGAGAAAACCAGGCTTAACAGTATGAGTTTTATCCGCCTAGAGCAATGAGGAGCTCTAGTAGGGATTGTTATAGAACAGAGATAGTGCATGCACAGGTTAAGCCCTGGAGGAAAGAAAAGTTTTAATGGTTTGACAGAAACTGTATGATCATGTATGAGATTTCACAGGTACACAGACAGTATAACAGGCTTACTACGGGTCTCGGCGACCTTAAGTTGATCTGGATCCTAGTGCCGGTAGCAGTTCGGTTTCCGGGCTGTTACATTTCTCTTCTTTGTCTGAATGGGAGCAACTGTACTTTGCTCGTTTGACCTCTTTCTCATATAAGTACGACGTTTTTAAATGTCTGCAAAATCTCGCTCGGGGGCGAATGCTATGCCATCGATATACATTAACTGATTTCCTATATTTTTTAGCCTTTATCCTTTGCTTGATTAAAAATTTTATTTTTGTGGTTTGTAGCTACTAAGATTCTGATGGGTAAAACTACAATGCCCCGAAATTTCACCTTATCTATAGGGGTGAGCATTCGGTCGGTTTGGTTCAAAATCGAACCGAATCGAATAAACCAAAAACTGAAATTTTAGTATTTATGAAAACCGAATCGAATCGATTTTGATCAGGAACCGAATTGAATCGAACCGGTTTGATTCAGTTCGATTCGGTTCGATTTGATCAGTTTCGATTTTTAATATTTTATTTTTTACACTTTATTTTTAATATTTTAAAATTTAATTAAAATATTTTAATCTTAATATAATTTAATTTCTCTATATTATTGAAAATAATATATTATTATCACTAATCGGTTCGGTTCAGTTTTTTCGATTTTTTTCTGATCAAAACCGAATCGAATCGAAATAATCAAAATTTTTAAAATTAAAAACCAAATCGAACCGAATTGAATGAAAAATCGAACCAAATTTTGAAATTAATTCAATTCGGTCGGTTTTTTCGGTTTGAACTGAATACTGCTCAACCCTACTTATCTATAGATTTTGTCAAACAAGTTGTTGAGGAGTTTATTGCTCGAAAGACTATGGAGCTCGTTCATGATGTTTTTGGTCTTGACCCTCAACAAAGGGAGAATGTGTGGCCTTTGGCCATTATGGCGCCCCCCCTTGGATACTTCT
The DNA here is from genome assembly GCF_001659605.2 of Manihot esculenta. Classification (NCBI taxonomy): domain Eukaryota; kingdom Viridiplantae; phylum Streptophyta; class Magnoliopsida; order Malpighiales; family Euphorbiaceae; genus Manihot; species Manihot esculenta. The sequence goes on along the minus strand of NC_035168.2, from coordinate 4,530,507 downwards.
ACTGGGGAGAAAGTTGTGGAGACCGCCGAGGAAGTAGGTGTTGAGCAAACAGTTGTCAAGGAGGGGATTCAGCAAGCACCTTGCGAGGTGGGTAACTCTCACGGCTTCCTTAACAACTTTGTTGTCCATGTTCTTCCATCTTACCACTTCTCGAGAAGAGAGAATGAGACTTTGGGTGGTCTAGTGAGAAGAAAATCCTAGACCGTTTCTCAGAAATCTGACCCTCCATCTCTTTAAAAGAAGAAAAGGAGACTAGTTAAGGATTTTCAAATACAGGTCCTCGGATGAGAGATGTTTCTTTGTTGGTCGTGCGAAAAATATCCCGGATACAATAAAAGAAGGTAAGGGGAGCTTGTCTACTGATGTTAGAAATGACAATATAGAAATGGAAGAAAATTATGGATATTACCATTAATGCTAAATTGACCAGTCAATGACGATTAGTTAACTATCATATAGTCAAATTTATGGTCAAACACCCAAGTGTTATTCACTGAGTGTGGCATATGATGTCTATTCTGACCTACACAGAATCGAGTCTAAATTTATTCAGCATCTAATATCATTGATTTCAAAAGTTTTTACTTCAAGTCTTGGAATACCAAGTGATTTCACACTTAGATCCAAACAAGAGTGATACCTGGCTAATTGAGGAATCTAGCCATATCAGGTACCATGCAAAATATGCATGTGGATTGGCAGCGATATGCACCTAGTGTTGGAAATTTTTTTAGTATAATTGATTTTGATCGTAGTTCAAATTTAAGATCTCTTAACTACATAAGCCATCAAGTGTTGATGACTCACTACAATAAATTGAGGATTTTATGATAAAATTTTAGTGAAAAAAAAATACCACTAAAAATCATTAAAATTTATAAAAAGCATTAAAATTTCGCATTAAATATAAAAAATCACTACTAAAACTTCTAGTATCTTAATTTTTATAGCAGCCTGATGGAGATTTTTATCTAAAAAAAACAAATTTCTTATAGTGATTGGTGTGTGTATGGTCTTTGGGAAAGTTGCTACAAGCTTTTATTCCGAGATCCAACACTTGTAATTAACTCATACTAACACCCACAAAAGCTGAACTCATTTGATTCATATTTTAGCTTCCTCCGCCTGTAATTAGGGCAAAAAATTATGCTTAAAGCACTTTAAGCAACAAACAGCAAGAATAAAGCTGAAGATTGGGAAAGGATGATAGTTGGGTTAGGGAAAGCCAAACCGTTTGCATAAATCCACATTTATGTAATAATAGTTTTTGGGAAAAATTACTTTTTATTTCCTGAGATATAGCGTAATTAGCGGATTCGTCCCTCTGTTTTTGAAATCCAACACTTTCGTCTCTGAAGTTTAATTCTGTCAAAATTAGAGGTGCCCGTCAAAAATGCTGTTAGTGACAAAAAACAAATGACCGAACTACTATTTCTAGAATCCAACACTTTAGTCCCTAAAATTTAATTTCTACAAATTTATAGGTCACTCTCTTAAAGAATTGAAGGAAAAAAAATGTTTTTGTCCTAAAGATATTACATAATTAACAGATTTGTCTCCCTATTTTTCAAATTCAACACTTTAATTTCTGAAGTTTAATTTTGTCAAAATTCAAGGAATAAAATTTCAAATTCAATCTCTATAAATAAATAAAATTTTTAATAAATTTAAGATTCAAATTAAGCAAAGATAATAAAAATCAAAATATATAAAATTTAAATTATTAAAAATAAAAAGTTAAAACTCCAATTGAAAATTTTATTAAAACGTCTCTGACATTTTAAAAAGTCTACTAGTTAGTCTTTCTGTTAATTTTAGTCGTTAAGTAGTATAAAAAAATCTAAAATACACCTGATATGGAGGAACTAATTAATAAACTTTTTAATAATTTGAGAGACCAACTAATAATTTTTTCTAAACTATAGGGACTAAATAATAAAATATTTAGTGATAAAATTAGTAGATAAATTAACTAATAGATTTTTTAAAATGTTACGGACATTTTAATATATGTTTCAAAATTGAGGGACTAAATAACGAGTTTTTCCATATTATAAGGATTAAATAATAATTTTTCATTTATTATTGATAAGGGTATTTTTTAAATTTTATTTGTTCTCTCTCCTTTAATTAAATAGAAATCATTAACTTAACAAAAATTTTTGACCGAGAAATTTTAAATTTTGACGGAATTAAATTTTAAGAACGAAAATATTGGGTTATAAGAATAGAGGAACAAATCCGTTAATTATGCTATAATTCAAAAATTAAAAAATATATTTTTTTAATTTTTATATTAAATAATAAAGATAAAACGTTAAGGTTAATTATAATTTTAACCAATAAATTAAATTAAATTTAAAAACTTAATGATAAATTACGATATGATTTTAAAATTTTCTTTAATTAATAAAATAATGTTTGCAAATAAATCTTTTAATTTTAACCATATCTATTCAACCATAGTCTCTTTTATTAATTATATTACTTTTCCCTTTTCAATAATTAAATATTGTGGAAATTAATTTTACATTAAATTCAACATATTTTAATTTTTCCTAACATATATTAAAATAATAAAAAACATTTTTAGATTAATTTAGTATTGTTCAGATTTTTTTGTTAATTATTAAAAGGGATAATAATATAACTAACAAAATAGGACATGGTTGAATTTAATAATAATAAATAATAATATATGATTAAAATAAACATATTTATTTAAGCAAATAAAATTTCAACCACCATATTTAACATTAACATTTTTAAATTCAATTTATTTTATTGGCTAAAATTGTAATTAATTTAAAATTTTAGCTCTAATATTCAATGAAAAAAAATTACAATATAAATATAAATATACACATACTTTTAATTTTTTTTTTCTACCCAATAGACCTACTGAAAAAATTAAAATCGTAAAATAAAAAATCAAAATTAATATATAAATTATATTTAGCTTTAATTTATTTGGCATGAAAAGAATTTAAATTATTAAGTTAAAAAAAATCAAATTCTTTTATTTTAAATTAAAAAAAAATTGTTAAAAAATAAATTTATTAAATTAAATTCTTGTAAAATTCTGGATTTGAATTGAAGAGATAAAAATTTAAATTTCAATTGAAATTAGGTTGTAGATATGAAATCATCACTGGCATATGGGTTTTGAGATTAGGCTTGAACTTGTAGTATGATATTATGTATATATAGAGAGAGATTGATGGTAAATGATTGAAAACTATGGAGTGAGTTGATGTAGAAGAATAATTTGCACATGGGATGAGTTAAGGACAGAAAATTAGATGATATAATCAAAATCCAAATTGGTTGTCCAGTGTGGATTTGATTATTTCATGAACTAGAATGTGTGATTGGAATGAATTTGTGTTTGCATCACCATATATCAAACTTTATTTCCTGTGATGCTGCGCTACACTCAGCTTGTACATATGCATGTATCTCAAAAAAAAAAAAAAAAACAATTCTCTGATTTTGCATATGCCTTTTACGTATATTATTTTTATTTATAAAAAAATTTAAAAAATAAAAACTTCATACCAATATATTTTGGTAAACAAATCGAACTTAAAATTCAAAATTACAAACTGATGACAGCTAGATTTTACTATTTCAATATGAGGCCGAACCCATAATGACAGCGCTAACCCAATGTTTACAAATCTTATCAAGTGGGCCGGTTCAGACCATTCGGCCTTGAGATCGAGCCTCCTTTAAGCCCCTGTTTTTTCACCCTCAGCCCAGTCATGAAACTTAGAAGGAGAGAGGACAACCGGCCCAACCACCTAGCAGTTCTATTTACACGCGTGTCAAAGAGAAATTAAATGGTCGTTTAGCATAGAATAAATGCCTGACGTTTTTGTACGTACATATCCGTATGACAGAGACAAGTAGTCCAGTAATAGTAAGGCCATTAGATGTCATTAGCAGATAGACAAAAAAAAAAGGGCATAAAGAGAGAGGAGCATTCCCCTCTCAAACCAAGTTTACTCAACTACCGTAAATCCTATCTTTTGAATCTCATATCATCACAAATATAAAAATATTCTAACTCAATTTTGTTTTGAATTAAACATAGTATTAATTCGCCCGGTAAATGAATTAAGATCATATACATATAAACCAAAAAAATATATATATATATACATGTAATTAAAGTACATGATTGTTTTCTATCCCTTTCCATTATTTTTCTTCTATATTCTTATTTTATTTCCTTTGTTATTATTATTGTTTTTTACTTTCTCTCATTTTATCATTCTCCTCTATTTAATTATTTTTTCTTTTATTTTTTTTCTCATTTCTCTTTCTTTTTCTATCATTTTATCTTATTTTCTTTCTTTCCTAATTATAATTAGAAAGTATTATAATTTAATACAATTAATCAAATTAGAAAAATTTTAAATAAGAATTAATTTAATAAATTATTATTATTATTTAAAAAATTAAATAAATTTCAGAATATATCTAAATAAAAAGTTATATTACTATCGTATATTTCATTTTAACCCTTTACAAACATAATGCGTTTATATATTATTTAAAGAGTGAATAAAATTAAAATATAAAAAATAATTATAATTTCTAATTAATTTTAATAACTAAAACTAATTTTATCGAGTAGCTTCAATATTTTTCCTCTTCCTAAGTTGTTGCATTTGTTTTTCATTTTCCTCCATTTGGGCTGATCTGGAGTGGAACTCTGGGCCTATGCTGTCCTCCAGACCAGAGAGCTAAAACCCACTT